>NW_028317982.1:11469772-11788636 GCF_062004578.1 Staurois parvus | reverse complement strand
ATATGCAGTAAAGAATGCTAGTTATACTCACTGTGGAATCTAAGCAGTTAATCCTCTGCATTGTGTAAAAATGCTGTTTCATCCAATCTTCTTTGATCCTCCCCTTCTTCCAGTGCCCCCCTCTTATCCCCTGATAAGACATATCAGTGTATAGACGCTCTGCTCATGTTCACTTTGGTGTGTATTGCTAAAGAGGGTTTTTTTTCCCCTTGGGAGAGTGCATGTGATCATCACAGGGCCAATCAGCACTGTCCAGACAGAGGTCGGGGGTTCTGCATCCTTCTAGAGCAGAAAGAAAACTCCTCCTACAATATTTAACCAGTGCTCAGCTGAACACTGTTAGAAGTCACACGACTGCTATATAGTGCTGATGAGAAAGGTATTTAACAGTTTATATTTACTAAAATAATTGCATTTCTATGTTCTGTGTACTGTGGGAGAGCAGATATAGTGAATGCAGGGGCCGGGGTTTAGAAACACTTTAAATTCTGCATGCCTGGACCACTAGTTAATTAGCACATGCATTTAATTATTTATTTCCTTCTGGTAATTGACTTTACCCCTTTTTATGCAGTATTTGATTAGCGTTTTGAGCATTTTGCAGTAAATACCACAACAAAGGCATAGTGAGCTGACAATTTCAGGATTGCATGTGATATTTAGGGAAAATTGCAGAAATACTCCAAAATGCGCAAAAAAAAGCATACAGAACACAAGTTCATGCTATGTTCAGATGTGAAGGCCTAATGCAGCATATGTGATTGACAGGCAATTGTGTGTAATTGGTGAAGCACTAGCTGATATCAAAAACTTAAAAAAAATGAATAGGCTGCTGTGTCCGCACAAATGTGGCCTCCGGGAAACATACAGTGTGACTCTAGATTTACAGCGGGAAATGTACATTTTTGTAGTGGTAGTGAACAATAAACACATGGAAAGATGGATACATATTTGTAGCTAATGGAAGATTAACCTCCCTGGCGGTATTCCCGAGTGTAGCTCGGGGTAAAGTTTCAGCACCACAAGCGGTAACCCCGAGCTACACTCGGGCTTACCATGTGGCGTTCCCTCGATCACTTACCTTGTCCTTCGCTCCCCCGATGTCCCTCCTGCAGTGTCCCCGGCAATGTCCTCCGGCCGATGCCAGCATCTGTCTTCTGGCTTCCGTTCCCTGCGACGTCAAGACGTATGGGGGACGGAACTGGTGGGAAATTTGAAAGTTGTACAAGTGACATTCATTAAATTCACTAAAATCACATAGTATAACATTACTGTATCAAACCATTTCACATACATTTTGTCCCTACTGCTTTGTCCTGTGTTCTGCCTGCATTTTTACTGTTCTTTCTGCCTGGAAACTGAGAAATGTCCATGGCGTCCAAAAAGTGTCCCTTTAAGTCAAAAGCGGTTTTAGACCGGCTAGAGAACAGCGATAGTAAATCAGAACTACTTGCAGAATTTAGTGATAATGATTCGTGGGGAAATTCATCATCAGAAACTGAAAACGATTTTGCAACTTTGCTCAGTGATGTGCGAACTTGGCGCTCTATTTCAAATTTAATGTTTTTGGTTTAATTATATTATTGAATTCAATTTATTATTATTATATTATTTTTTATGATTATTTATTAAATTATAATTTATGATTTTATGTTTAAAATTTTAACATACCCGGGATGTTTACTAGACTCTTGTTCGGACAGATTTCAGTGAGTTATTCCTAAGAATTACAGGCCTACAGTAAAAAAACTACATATTTCCATGCAAAAAAATTTACCACTTTGAGCACAGAAATATGGACATAATCAGACCGCTAGGGAGGCTACAGAGTGCTCAAGGATCTTTATTGGAACTAATTCAATTTAAGCATTTGGATGGTGTGCTAGTGGAAAACTATATAAATGCACAGCATATGTTTTTTATATATATATATATATATATACTCCCTGGCCACTTTATTAGGTACACCTTGTAGTGCCTAGAAAATATCCTCCACACCATTACACCACCACCTGGGTTTAGAAACACTTTAAATTCTGCATGCCTGGACCACTAGTTAATTAGCACATGCATTTAAATATTTATTTCCTTCTGGGAATTGACTTTAAACCCTTTTTATGCGGTATTTGCCGAGCGTTTTGAGCATGTTGCAGTAAATACCACAACAAAGGCATAGTGAGCTGACAATTTCAGGATTGCATGTGATATTTAGGGAAAATGCATCTAGACACCTACATACCGCATGTGACCTGCTTTAGTGAATGGAGCCCAGTGTTACTTATTCTTTTGCTGTTCATCTGTCTTCTCTGTTTATGTTTATTAATGAATATTGCTGAGAAGAATTATACATTGTGACATAACTTATTTTTAAGGAGGCTATATGGAATACAAATGGGGAAGCATTGATTTGTAAAGGGGACGTAAGAGCAGTGATCTCCGGCAGTGCCATATTACATGACTTTCTCTGGAATTATATCTCCGGTCTTTGATTCCTATAATGTTTGAGTCAATGAAAGCTTTCTGTAGCATTAGGTTTCTTGCACACTGACACCTAAAAATTCCTTGTTTTTAGGCATTCAGGCCCAGGGGCGGACTGACCATTTGGAAACTCGGGCACTGCCCGAGGGCCCGGGGTCAGTAGGGGGCCCCATGAGATGCCCCTGGTACCTTTTTCATAGGCTTTTTTGAGTTTGGACACAGGGGCCCCATGATCCCCTATTGCCCGGGGGGCCCCATGAGTTGTCAGTCCGCCCCTGTTCAGGCCTCTTCCCCTGATCTAAATGCAGCACGTTGCTTTTAATGGGCCTGAACACAAAGGCGAGTAAACTTATGTTGTGTATATATATCAGTTTAAAAAAAGGTACAAAAACCTACATTGCTGATCAGTATTTTTTACACCTGTACGCACATATTTAGCACAAATACAATCATGTATGCACATACGCCACACTGCCTTGATTAAACGAAAGCTAGAAAAACTTTTACACGTGCTTATGCATACATGTAATTACACACAAATATACATAAGTGCTACACAGCCCATTGCATTTTTTTCTGCCATACATCAGCACCATGTGCTGTATTTTACTGAATATTATGTGCAATGTCAAGGGCCACACTTGAAGCCCCCTATATCAACGGATTTGACTACTTCTGCTCTAGTATTTTAAAACTCTTTCTTTATGGCAAGTGTTATACCATCATGCAGGGTAGATACATATTCAGTTTTGTACATGCTACGTGTGATTGATCTTTTCAATGTCATATTAAAAAATAATATAGCTTGAATAGCTAAACATTGGTCATTGCAGAAATCTGTAGTATTTTCAGTGTAGTGCTGCGTATTCAATATATCCACCTGCCTTTGTGCCAGAAATCTCCTTTCTCAGCTGCTTGGAATTGTGTCCTGTGATGTCAGCTGCCCAAATGATCAGTCACCTAACCACCTTGGTGTAGGTTGGTGGTGGCATCGTGATGCTGCTGCAACACCCACCTGCTTTAGGCTACATTCACATCTGCCCTTTTCTGGAACACACAGAAATACCTCAGAAAATGCACAATTTTCTGCGCATTTCAGAAGCGCTCTGCAAGTGGGAGTTGCAGATATACTCCAAACGCGCAAAAAAAAAAAAAAACATACGGGAACACAAGTTCCTGCTACGTTCAGATGTGAAGGCGTCATGCAGCATATGTGATTGACAGGCAATTGTATATAATTGGTGAAGCACTAGCTGATATCTGCCAAACACTTGAAAAACATTAATGGGCTGCTGTGTGTGCGCAAATGTAGCCGCCGGGAAACCGATGCAGTGTGACCCAAGATTTACAGTGGAAAATGTACTAATTTTTGTAGTGGTAGTGAAAAATAAACACATGGAAAGACGGAGACATATTTGTAGTTAATGGAAGATTAAAGAGCGCTCAAGGGTCTTTATTGGAACTAATTCAATTTAAGCATTTGGACGGTGTAGTAGTAAAAAAACTATATAAATACACAGGATATATATATATATATACTTACGGACCACTTTATTAGGTACACCTTGCTAGTGCCAACAGAATATCCCCAACACCATTACACCACCACCACCAACCTGAAATGTTGAAACAAGGCAGGATGGATCCATGCTTTCTTGTTGTATACACCAATTTCTGACCCTACCGTCTGAATGTTGCAGCAACCAGTCTGCCCATTCTCCTCTGACCTCTGACATAAACATGACATTTTTTATCACACGATTGCCACTCACTTTATATTTTCTCTTTTTTCAGAGCATTCTCTGTAAACCCTAGAAATGGCTGTGTATGAAAATCCCAGTAGATTAGCAGTTTTTGAAATACTCAGACCAGCCCGTCTGGCACCAATAACCATGCCAAATTCAAAGTCACTTAAATCCCCTTTCTTCCCCATTCTGATGCTCGGTTTGATCCTCAGTAAGTCATCTTCACCACATCGTACTCTCAGCACATGTGTGTTTTTTTAATAGAGCGCAAATGTGCAGCCGCTCGGCGTCTAGACCCAGACGCCGGGAGGCCGCACATTTGCGTTCGGCCAACGCCAAGAGGTTAAATTAAATTGATTGGACATGATTTGGAATAGCACACACCCAGTGGTGTATTTAGGTTTTGTGCTGCCCTAGACAACACAAAAATCGGTCCCCCCCTCCCCGGCAGAGAGCCTCACACCAACCAACACCAGACCCCCCCATGGAGAGAGCCTGACAGTGATTTACAACACCCCTGCCCCATCCCCCCTCCACCCAATAGAGCCTTCCCCGAACACTCCCCCCCCCATGGCGACAGAGAGAAAGACACCTTCACAGCTCTGGACATCCCTGGGAATGACAGTTGGGCTCTGCATACACCATCAAGCAGCCTGCAGCCTCTCTGGTCCCCATGCCACATACATCCCTTCTTCCAGGAGGCATTGCTGCCCCCCTACAAAATGCCGCCCTAGGCAAATGCCTTGTTTGCCTTTTGGTAAATACAGCCCTGCACATACCTCTCTATAAAAGGCCTCACAGCTGACAATGCATACTGTATCAGAGCAAGAGATATGATGTCAAAGGAGCTGCCTGCAGAGCTTAGAGGCAGGATTATTGCAAGGCACAGATCTGGGGAAGGCTACAAAAAATCTGCTGCACTGAGGGTTCCCAGGAGCACAGTGGCCTCCATAATTTTCAAATGGAAGATGTTTGGCACAACCAGGACTCTTCCAAGAACTGGTTGCCCCATCATATTCAGACCTGTCTTCCAAGTTTAAGTCTTCATGCACACTGCTGCTTTTGGCTTTTGACGTTTTCTACAGCTAGTAACCCCCCCAGCATGCTATCCTATGTGTCCATGCACACATAGACTGCAATCAACATTTTTTGGCTGGAAAAAAACCCCCAGGACTAGTGGGTTTCTAGAGGAGTTTTTAAGCTGTATAAACGCTCTAACGCTGAAAAACGCAGCAAAACACGGTAAAATGCCACAATACTGGCATTTTGGACATTTTTTTAACTAAAAAACACTAAAGAATGCTAAAAACCGCAAATGCGGAAAAACGCAGCTAAACGCGGCAAAAAGCTTTTAAACGTTAATGCAAAAATGTTAAAAAAAGCTGAAAAACTCACGTTTTTAAAGTGACTTTACACAGCTAACGTTACCAGCGTTATCAAAATGTCAATGTGCATGAGGACTAAATCTCATTGGTGATAAATAAGTAGAGTACGAGCTAATGACATTATTTGGGAAACAGAGCCCATGGAATATATGAGGAGGTGTATGGATTCTGGCTGCATTGCATTACAGAGAATAGGGCAAAGCAAGTGAACTATTAAGGAGCAACTGCTGTGAAAGAGAATAGCATTGAGGTTTTCTGATTGGTTCCTTTTGTTGCCTAGAATTCTTCCTTACACCCACATGGTTACAATTAAGGTGTATGTTTATGAACCAGTGGTAATAGATCGCTGCTCAGTTCTGTGAATTCCTTTTATGAAGCAGTTCTCCGAACGAAAGGAGAACGGTCTCCAAATGCTGGAGAACGGTCTACAAACGCTGGAAAATGGCTGATTTTACTGTAATCTTGCGAGATTACAGTAAAAGATCAGTTTACTAAACAGAGGTAAATTATCGCTGCTTAGTTTGCGGTCCCTCCGATTCTCCAGCTCTTGGCTGGAGAATCTGGAGGGAGAACACAGATCTCCAGTGAAGGGCTGACATCACTCCTCGCTGATCTCCTGACTGTCATAAACTGTGAATGACCAGAGAATAGCTGCGATCCTCTGAATCGCAGCTATTCTCTGTGTCATAAATGGACACCATAATCTTTTAAAACACAGAGAGCAAAATTGTTCTTAAAGCAGTATTAAATCCCAAAACAAAAATGTATTATTTTGTAGTTTACCAGTCCTTAAAGGTGGAGGCTGCAATAGTTTCGTTTTTTAACCAATAGACCTCCAGGTTTTATCCCCTTCATGACCAGATCATTTTTTGCTGGAAATTGCATGGTCATGCAACACTGTACGCAAATGAAATTTATTTTTTTTTTCACACAAATAGAGCTTTCTATTGCTGGTATTTGATCACTACTGACTTTTTTTGTATGATATAAATGAAAAAATTTCAGGAAAAAACATATCAAATAAAAGAAAAATCAAACTGTTTTATAAAAAATGCCCACAGACACAGAAGAAGCCAGTCACATATATATATACAGCAAGTGGTTACACATTTGTTCCTGAATTTTCAGCTAGTGATCCAGCCAGATACAGGGTGTCTCTGCACTGGATGGAGGAGCAAAAGAGACACCTTTGGACATCAGCATTGTTAAAGTGATTGCAAAGGCTCAAGGTTTTTTCACCTTCATGAATTCTATGCATGAAGGTAAAAAACCTTCTGTGTGCAGCAGCCCCCCCAATATTTACTAGAGCCCAATCGCGATCCAGTGATGTGCATGAGAGCTGAGGCTCTTCGGGGACTTTTTCTCTTCATTGGGTGAGACGTTGGCTCCTGCTGCTGTCAGTCACAGTCAGTGAACCAATGAGGAGAGAGAGGTGGGGCCAAGCCAAGACTCTGTGTGTGAATGGACACGCAGGAGCGAGTCTGCTTGGGTGCCCCCCATAGCAAACTGCTTGCTATGGGGGCACTTGGCAGGAGGGAGGGGCCAGGAGTGCCAGTTGGGGACCTGAGAAGAGGAGGATTGGGGCTGCTCTTTGCAAAACCACTGCACAGAGCAGGTAAGTATGACATGTTTGTTATTTTTTTCAAAATTGCCTTTAATATCCCTTTAATCATAAGGAGGGAAGTTTGAGATGTACTAGCAAATTTAGATGGACTTGACTAGCAAATTAAACCTGAACTTCAGCGGAAACATTTTAAGCAATTACAGAAATAGTTCTTTTTGCCTTTTAGGATAAAGGTTTTACATAAATTAATAGAATCTGATTATTGTATGTACCCCTGTCAGTGCTAAATGGTCTGTCTTAACCCCCTAACTCAGGGATCTCCAAACTGAGGCTTAGGAGCCTGATATGGCCCTTTGCTTGACTTTATCTTGCCATTGGGGCATTACTCCTCCAACTGATACCAATGGAAATGATGTTTACTGGCGCTGGGGCATTTTCTGCTCCTACTGGCCACAGTCTGCACAAACCTTAAAGGACAGTAAACTGGCCATTTGCTCAAAAAATTTGGAGACCCCTGCATTACCTGTAACATTGTCTAGACAGCTTGGTCTGTTAAAGTAAGTTAAAAAAATAACAGACTTATGGGCTGGATCACAGGTCAAAATAATGGAAAAAAAGCCTAAAAAAGAAAACGAACACAATCACGACATTAAAGCATTGGTAAGCTACAATACATTACATTATTGTTTTGGGCTTTAAACTCTCATTTCTCATAATAACACATTCCAGGCACCTTTTAGTGAAACAAGGGTTTGGCAAATCCTTTTTTAAAATTTAAACCTCAACCTTGTGGTGATTCCATTTAAGTCAATAGAGGCCAAATCCTTTTATTAAATTCTGGACTTTTTTGGGGGTAATAGGCAGACTACTTTACAAAAAGGTATGGCAATGAGCAATGCCATAAAAGACATGTACCAATGCAGAATAAAAAGTAACAGTATTTTTATGTGGCTTAGGGGCAACATTGAAAAAACACCAATTCTTCACTCCATGTCAGTGTAAACTGGCAGCATATATTTGGCTGTGAAATTGATTTTTTTTCTTCTATAACTACGAAGCTTTGTTTAGTTTTAGCAGCGACACATGCATTTTCATCAAATGGTATTAGGACCTATTTTACTGGCAGATAGAAACTAGCCAGTAGTTTACTGAGGCTGTCACTCTTCTCATGATAAACTGTCCATCTGCTAGCCAAATTCTATCATACTCTCATTAGGAATCAAGAGGCCACAGGTGATACAGCAGTGTAAGACTGGCCAGCAACAAGAATTTTTAATTAGAAAGAATTGGCCGAAATGTACTAGAGAAAAAGAGTACGAGCTGGTCTTTTAATACAAGAATTAACCACTTCAATACCGGGCACTTTTACCCCCTTCCTGCCCAGGTCAGTTTTCAGGTTTCAGCACTCTAACATTTTGAATAACAATTGCGCGGTCATGCAATACTGTGCCCAAACTAAAATTTTATCATTTTGTTTACACAACTAGAACTTTCTTTTGGTGGTATTTAATCACCACTGGGGTATTTATTTTTTGCTAAATTAACAAAAAAATACCGAAAAATTAAAAAAAAAACATGTTTTTCTTTGTATCTGTTATAAAAGTTTACAAATAAATTGTTCTTCATAAATTTAGGCCAAGATGTATTCTGCTACATTTCTTTGGTGAAAATAACCCAAATCAGTATTTATTATTTAGTCTGTAGGAAAGTTATAGAGTTCATAAACTATGGGATATTTCTACACAAGTAATGGATAAGTGAGCGCTAAAAATCGCTAGAGCCGCTAAACACCAAAGGTACCAAACAACCTCAAAATCTAATATATAAGCAGGGGGTGCAGCGCTATGGAATCATAAATAATTCATAAAATATAAATGAATAAAATGCTAAAAACGCTGTAAAAACAAGTGTCTCAATGTGCATAAACTATTGTGAATAACACACTATGGTGCAAAGCACATTAAAGTGCAAAGTCCACACATAAATAATACATGTCACTGCATCGTGGCTAATCAGAAATATTTGTGAGTGCCCAGTCCATAGTATCCCAGTGGGTTGAGTGTTGAGAGGATCATGAGGATCTCTTATGATGAATATAAACGTGGTGATATCCAAACTGATATAAGACTGCACACTCACCAGATGCGCAATCAATATGCGCATGTAAAAGATAACCCCTCTTAAGGTTTGAATCCAGGAAACCCTCTGGAATGTAGTCTGGTCTATTCCCGTGCTCTGCTCACCCAGTTATCAAGCATGGCTCTGTCCTCCTTAGAGGTGACTCTGTGGGTGGTAGGAAGCTTGTAATCATAGGGGGTAGCATACCCCCTATGAATACGTGCGGATGCACAAAATGCGTCAGAGAGGAGCTACAGTGCAGTGACGTCACGCCGCCGCCGGTACCACGTGGGTCCCGGTGGCCATCTTGGATTATCTTGGATCCTGTGGTGAACTACAGCTATCTCCAGGGATAGGGCTCTGTAAATCAATTAGCTCAGCAGGGAGCCAAACAGAAGATAGCCCATAGTGTAGTATTTAAAATATAGGAATTTATTATCCACGTGTAAAAGAAATCCAATCCAGATTAATAGCAGTAATGATATAGGGACTAACCGTCCACTCAGCAAGATGGCTGCAGGACCTTCACGAGGCTCCGGCGGCGTGACGTCGCGGGATATTGGCTCCTCCGTAAGGTCACGCCGCCAGAGCCTCGTGAAGGTCCGGTGGCCATCTTGCTCAGTGGACAGCTAGTCCCTATATCATTACTGTTATTAACCTGAATTGGATTTCTTTAACACGTGGATAATAAATTCCTATATTTTAAATACTACACTATGGGCTATCTTCTGTTTGACTCCCTGCTGAGCTAATTGATTTAAAGAGCCCTATTCTGGGAGATAGCTATAGTTCACCACAGGATCCAGAGGAGGGAGTTTCCATCCCACTCTGCAGACACCCATCCATCCTTAAAGGGGACCTCTGGCAGGAAGAATTCCTTTATCACCCAGGAAATACCCGCTGTGCTGTATACCATCCAGGGGGGGGATATTCCATACCTGACTTACCTCATCTATCCTTAAAGGGGACCTCTGATTACATATATTACACGTGTATTTACAATACGCATCTGGTGAGTGCATATTCCTACCACACGTTTGAGCACATCACTGAATATTGAAACCACTCACAGCTGTGATTGACACCTTAGCACGGACTGTCACTTTTTGAACAATTTATCTTCATTTTATTCATGCATATCCATTTTAATGGACATAAGTTTATTTCAAATTTAGCACTGCACTCTGATTTTATATATTGTATACAACTATCATGTGACCTGCTATGATTGGTCACAGCAGGTCACATGGTACTGGCAACGGGGCCGGTACACAGATCTGTCATCGGCCATGTCTGAGATACACGGCTGGTGACGGATCTCGCCACAGCACGGCCCTGCGGGCACGCGCAAAACGTGATCCGGAAAGGACGTCATATCATTCCCTCCCGGAGGGATGAGGTGTTCGCCTGGCCGTCATTTGACTATAGGGTGGGCGGCAAGTGGTTAAGAAACCATAGATGACAGAGCAGTGTAAAGTTGGCCAGCAGCAGGACAATTGGAAATAGCAAGGATACAATAGTAAGAAATAGCAAGGCTAGGCAATTTACCAGAGACAAAGAGCACAGGTTGGGGCTCTATTACATGACGGTAGGCATATCTAGTATATGCCTAACTTTGAATTATACTGTAGATATGGTGGGAGGATGAATGTTAGTAATATATTAATTTGCTGGAAGCAGGAATCTTAAACAAACAGGATTCATCTCAAAACTATAGTAGTGGTGTATCTAAACCTCTTCTCTCACAGGAAAATATACCATTTATACCAGTATACCATAGACTCTCTGTACCTGCTAGTTTCTTGATTTTGTGAAGATTTGTCAAGACCTGATAATAACCATCTTAATGTCTCCAAATATGCAGTGCACTGATTGGTAACTCTGCTATTTAATTATGTAGACAAAATATTCTACTAAAAGTAAAATGAGTTTAATTACACTTTTATAACTTCCAGCATTTTTCCCAGTGTGATACCTTTAATGCTATTGAGAGAGTACAAATTAATGTAACAAATTGTTCAAATTAATGAATTAAAGCCGTGAGAAACAACTGCAGTCAAAACATTTATTTTCGGTTTCTGACTGAGCAAGAAAGAGTTTGGAACCTTTGTCAGATTATTATTGCTGTGTGTGATTCCCATAGGGAGATTTCCAATTGCTTCTTTATACACTATTTCTTATAAACCTCCATATACACTATTCTATACCCACAACTGATCCAGAGGAAGGGAAAAAAAAACAATAAAGCATTATCCAATTTGCTCCAAAATTCCTTTCTGATCCTCCAAGAGGCAATCGGATATTGCTTGGATCATTTCTACCTATAAATATTAATATTCAGTATATTATGTGCATTTAGGAAAGAATCCAGGTCATTTGTAAAACAATCTACTGAGCTGGCCAGAACCAGCTCTTGAGGGAGCCTATTCAACATTTTCATAGCTCTTACTGTGAAAGAACATTTCCATATTTGGAGATTAAGTGCCCATTCACATATATGCGGGTTGGATGCTGTCTTGGTATGTTTGCAGTTGTGCCATACTCTTTCCATTTTCGGATTATGGATTGAACAGTGCTTCTGTGAGATGTTCAAAGCTTGGGATTTTTTTTATAACCTATCCCTGCTTTAAATTTCTCCTCAACTTTATCCCTGACCTATCTGGTGTGTTCCTTGGCCTTCAAGGTGCTGTTTGTTCACTAATGTTCTCTAACAAACCTCTGAAGGATTCATAACAGCTGAATATATACTGAGATTAAATTACACACAGGTGGACTCTATTTACTAATTAGGTGACTTCTGAAGGCAATTGGTTCCACTTGATTTTAATTAGGGGTATCAGAGTTATGCAGGCCATAGACGGAGAGAAAAACGGCCGATTTTTCTTTTAAAAAACGAAAATTTGGTCGTTCAAGCGGCCGACGTTACCACCAATGGTAAAAAAAAATCGGCCGATTTTCATCCCGTCTACAGCCGGCAAAAAGTGTCCCTGCAGAGAGCTCTGCTATTTCTTTGACAGTTCTTTGACAGTTCCTTGACATTTACAGAGGTTGCAACAATGTATCTATTTGTATCCATTTAGGATACAGATGTTTTTATTCGGAAACAAATAGATACAATGTTGCAACCTCTGTAAATGTCAAGGAACTGTCAAAGAAATAGCGGAGCTCTCTGCAGAGACACTTTTTGCCGGACTGGAATTCCTTTTATTTTTCATCCTTCTTCTTCTCCTTCTTCATCATCATCCTCTTCTTCTTCTTCATCATCATCCTCTTCTTCTTCTACTTCTTCATCATCATCATCCTCTTCTTCTTCTTCTACTTCTTCATCATCATCATCCTCTTCTTCTTCTTTTTCTTCATCATCATCATCATCCTCTTCTTCTTCGTCATCATCATCCTCTTCTTCTTCTACTTCTTCATCATCATCCTCTTCTTCTTCTTTTTCTTCATAATCATCATCCTCTTCTTCGTCATCATCATCCTCTTCTACTTCTTCATCATCATCATCCTCTTCTTCTTCTACTACTTCTTCATCATCATCCTCTTCTTCTTTTTCTTCATCATCATCATCATTCTCTTCTTCTTCGTCATCATCATCCTCTTCTTCTTCGTCATCATCATCCTCTTCTTCATCTTCTTCTACTTCTTCATCATCATCCTCTTCTTCTACTTCTTCATCCTCCTCCTCCTCTTCTTCTTCTTCTTCTTCTTCTTTTTCTTCATCATCATCATCCTCTTCTTCTTCTTCTTCTTCGTCATCATCATCCTCTTCTTCTTCTTCTACTTCTTCATCATCATCCTCTTCTTCATCTTCTTCTACTTCTTCATCATCATCCTCTTCTTCTACCTCTTCATCATCATCATCCTCTTCTTCTTCTTCTTTGTCATCATCATCCTCTTCTTCTTCTGCTTCTTCATCATCATCATCCTCTTCTTCTTCTTATTATTCTTCTACTTCTTCATCATCATCATCCTCTTCCGCTTCTTCTACTTCTTCATCATCATCATCCTCTTCTTCTTCTACTTCTTCATCGTCATCCTCTTCTTCTTCTTCATCATCATCCTCTTCTTCTTCGTCATCATCATCCTCTTCTTCTTTTTTATCATCCTCTTCTTCTTCTTTTTCTTCATCATCATCCTCTTCTTCTTCTACTTCTTCATCATCATCATCATCATCATCCTCTTCTACTTCTTCATCATCATCATCCTCTTCTTCTTTTTCTTCATCATCATCATCATCCTCTTCGTCTTCTTCTTCGTCATCATCCTCTTCTTCTTCTTTTTCTTCATCATCATCCTCTTCTTCTTCTACTTCTTCATCATCATCATCATCATCCTCTTCTACTTCTTCATCATCATCATCCTCTTCTTCTTTTTCTTCATCATCATCATCCTCTTTGTCTTCTTCTTCGTCATCATCATCATCCTCTTCTTCATCTTCTACTTCTTCTTCATCATCATCCTCTTCTTCTACTTCTTCATCATCATCCTCTTCTTCTTCTTTTTCTTCATCATCATCCTCTTCTTCTTCTACTTCTTCATCATCATCATCATCATCCTCTTCTACTTCTTCATCATCATCATCCTCTTCTTCTTTTTCTTCATCATCATCATCCTCTTCGTCTTCTTCTTCGTCATCATCATCATCCTCTTCTTCATCTTCTACTTCTTCATCATCATCCTCTTCTTCTACTTCTTCATCATCATCCTCCTCTTCTTCTTTTTCTTCATCATCATCATCCTCTTCTTCTTCTTCGTCATCATCATCCTCTTCTTCATCTTCTACTTCTTTGTCATCGTCATCCTCTTCTTCATCTTCGTCTACCTCTTCGTCGTCATCATCCTCTTCTTCTTCTTCGTCATCATCATCCTCTTCTTCATCATCATCCTCCTCTTCTTCTTCATCATCATCATCATCCTCTTCTTCTACTTCTTCATCATCATCCTCTTCTTCATCTTCTTCTACTTCTTCATCATCATCCTCTTCTTCTTCTATTTCTTCATCATCATCCTCTTCTTCTTCTACTTCTTCATCATCATCCTCTTCTTCTTCTTTTTCTTCATCATCATCCTCCTCCTCTTCTTCTTCTTCATCATCCTCTTCTTCTTCTTCCTCTTCTTCATCATCCTCTTCTTCTTCTTCATCATCTTCATCTCCATCCTATTCTTCTTCCTCTTCTTCCTCTTCTTTTTGTCTTCCTCTTGCAGGTCACTGCTCATGCGCAGATTTTTTATCGGTAAAAAATCGGCCGATTAGCTCATTATTGCCGCGAAAATCGGCCGATCGGCAAAATCGGCCAATTTTTTTTCCAACTTTCCCGATTAAAAAAAATGGCCAAAATACAGAAAAACGGCCGAACAAATAGCCCACTAACGATCCGAAAATCGGCCGATTTTATTTTCGGCCGAAAAATCGGCCGATTTTCGACCCATCTATGGCCTGCATAAAGGGGACTGAATACAAATCCACACCACACTATTCAGATATTTATTTGTAAAAAATTTTAAAAATCATTTATTATTTTCCTTCCCCTTCACTATGTGTTGGTCTATCACATAAAATCCCAATAAAATATATTTACGTTTTTGGTTGTAACATGACAAAATGTGGAAATTTACAAGGGGTATGAATACTTTTTGTAAATGCTAAAAAGTAAGAGACCAAAGATAGAGCCCTGAGGAACACTATACTTGACTAGACCAACTTATGACTGAAATCCTGAAATATTTGTCTTAAATGATTAAGTAATTATACCCCATATAAATTCAACCTTTTCTGCATTCTAATATTTTATGGTGAAATTGGATTAGCGCTTACAGGGAAATTTGGGGGGTAGGGCCAAGCGTGACTTTATAGGAAAAGTTTGCATGTAACATCAGCACCCTAAATCACTGGATCTACTATTTGTTTTTGTCCTGGAGTAGTGGGTCTGTGGGTTCAGAGAGCTCCCCCAGAGGGTAGGGACAAAGATACTTCCATAGTGTAGTAAGGTAATCAAACAATTTTATTGTGATGCATCAAAGATAAAAACAGCAACAAACAGCAATCGATCAGGACTAACCATCTGATTTCTAAAAAAGGCCGCCGGAGCTCTACGTTGCTCCAGCGGCGTGACGTCACGGCGTGCTGTGGCTCCTCCTGACGCGTATCATGCTCAAACACGTCCTCAGAGGGGGGTTGCCGGTGGCCATCTTTAGAAATGTCAGTGTCTGGGTCCAGAGTCACCAGAGCACTAGAGTCACCTTAACCTATTTCATTGTTTACACATCGGAACTTTTTTGATTATATCTTGATTATATTTATTAACAATTAACTATCCGATTTTAGATGGGACATTTATTGATCTTAATTATCCAGTGATTTTATTGAGTTGTTTGGATATTATATTTATTTTAGCGCTGCACTTTTTTATATATTATTCATGTTCTAGGGTGATATTGGTTACCTTTTTGTGCATAGCAGCTTTCCTGGTCTATGTGTAGGGCGCTCGCAGTTTTGTTTATATATTTCAGTACTTCCACTTGTATTTTCTTCCATTAAAACAGAAAAGACAGAGAGCGCACAACCTCCCTAGTGGTACTCCATTTATTAAAGATTAAAATACATAAAAGTGATTGCACTCACATGGTACAAAGAAATAAGGGCACTCTCAGTGTAGTAGTAGTCCATCAATGTGGTCATCAGCTGATGGCTGAGCGGCTCCTCTGATAACCGGACTGACCTGTCAGAGCGTTTCGCTGTTACTGCGCATGTGCCCGGACTTGCCAGCGCACGCTCAATGGATACCTCTCACAACTATGGAAGGGAAAGGAGAAGGATGTTTTTGCTATGACGATGCATTTTGTGGCCTCCGAAAAGCGTCGTCATAGCATCGTCATAGCACCCACTTATACACACAGCCATTTTTAACAAAGGAATGTGTGTATTTGGATTGGACACTTGTGTCATAGCAACCACGTCCTCCTCCTTTCCCTTCCATAGTTGTGAGAGGTATCCATTAAGCGTGCGCTGGCTGGTCCGGGCACATGCGCAGTAACGACGGAACACTCCGGCAGGTCGTTCTGGTTATCCGAGGAGCTGCTCAGCCATCAGCTGATGACCACATTGATGCCTACGATACTGAGGACTACTACTACACTGAGAGTGCCTTCATTTCGTTGTACCATGTGAGTGCAATCATTTTTATGTATTTTGATCTTTAATAAATGGAGTTACACTAGGGCGGTTGTGCGCTCTGTCTTTTCTGTTTTACTGTTCAGAATCACTTCCGCCACCCTATGGAGTTTTTGAAGAGCTGCAATATCCTTCCTTCCATTTCTAATTGCCAGCCTGAGAGGGTCTTTTCAGAAGAACAGCGCAGTAGTGACTTGTTTATGTTTATTTTCTTTCATACCTATCATTTGTAACTTTTAAAGTGGTCTTTTCTAATAATGGGACCAAGGAAAAATGTCTACCAAAATATATAGGCATTTTCAAAGTGTGGTTATGAAAGGTTAGTTTTGGTGAAGCCAGGGTTGGTAAAATTTTAGAATATTGGGAGGTATTGATAGCTTTAGCTACTTTTTGATTTAGCAGGTGAAATAAGATTTAGAAAGCCTATGACCCCCTGTAGTTGCTTGCCTCTGCCCTGGTTCCAAAAATACTCTTCCTATGGGTCTGTTGTATTCTTCCATCACCTGTATGTTATGCTGCTGCTCTATTCTGATTGAACACAAGTAACACAGAGCACTTAGTAGTTTTGTTTTGAGATTGTCAACCTATAGGTGTGTTTTTCAGATTTACAAAGCTCTCTTGTGTATTGTAAAGAACATACAAGGGCCATGGGTTAATTCATTTCTGGGTTTCCTCATTTCCACCCACACAGTCATAGTTTTAGTGCCTTTGTCAGCATGGACTCGGCTGAAATGAAGAAATCCTTTTTACTTTTTTAAATTCATGAATATTTTAATGAGTAATTAGCAGATAAAATCAGTAGTTTAAGTGCCTTCTATTCTATTCTCCAGATCTATAGCAGAAAGCTGCATAGAGTTTGGACCTCATTGAACTCCTTTTTGTCTGGACACTGAAAAGAAAAGAATTTTAAATTGAAGCACAAAGAAATTAAGTATTACATTGTAAAAAAAAATTTGGACACTGACTTGGTGGTAAGTTGTTCTTTATATAATAAGTAAGCGGATGCATACAAGATTGTCATTTTCCATTTTCTAAATGAGAAATTCCCTTTAAATAAAAGCAACAAGGTAATGTACTACCAAAAAAAGAGTGCTTGGACAGGCAGTACTTCACTAATCAGTGTCCAGATGAATTTTACAATATAATGCTAAAATCACTCTGCAAGAAACCATAATGAATAATTATTTGCATTGCTAAGGGTTAGAAAAGTGTTCAGAGCTCTGGGTTCTATTCCATTGTCTGCCCAAGTGTTTTCAGAAATGTTGTAGATTTCAATGGGGCTAAGCATCAAATACATACAGTACATTCATCTTAAAGGATAAGTTCACATTTTGACTAAAAATAATAAATGCACATTTTTCAGCAGACCTCTGGTGCCATACTGGACTCCTACAGACCTGTCAGTATATCTAAGGCTGTTGGGACTTGTAGTTCATTCATTCACAGAACACTGTGAATTAATGATGTGGCCATGTGGATGGAGCCTTGCACGGCTGTGGTGTTTTTTAAAAAGTGACAGCTTGTACGGGGAACTTCTCTCCCTGTACTCCTGTCATGGGGGGGAGGGGGGGGCAGCGGGCAGCTGCTGCAGCATTGGCAACATGTTACACTGTAAAAGATAAAAAAAATAACAATAATAAACATGTTATACTTGGTTTTGCACAGAGCAGCCCCGATCCTCCTCTTCTGCAGTGCCCCACCAGTATTCCTGGCTCCTCCCAACCCCCGCTCAGTGCTCCCATAGCAAGCCATTTGCCATGGTACGAGCCCCACTCTGTGTGTCCATTGACCATTGTGTCCAGCCCCCCGCCTCCTCCTCACTGGCTGTGATTGACAGCAGTGTGAGCCAATGGTTGGGCTCAGGTAAGTATAAGGGGGAGGCTTGGGGGGAACTGCATGCAGAATGTTTTCTATCTTAATGCAGAGAATGCATTAAGGTAAAACACTTTCTGCCTCTGGAACCACTTTAAAGATGACCTTCACCTGCCTTTCAATAAATTCATATTTTACAGGCCATGTCTTCCTACTACCCAAATTCTTCACAGGTCCTTCAGATTTGGTTGCTGGCTGTGACTTCCCAATGGCTCACTGCTGGCTCTTCTACTGCAAATGCGCAAGGCATGGACAGCAGGAAGACTGGTCCAGGAGTCTTCTGAATTGTGTGATGTGTATCCCAGGAGGTTGCAGGTGGGAAGGGGGGGGAAGTGGAGTAAGCAGACATCATCTTCAATTATGTGAGGAATAAGGAAGTGGGAGCCAGTATTTGTTAGAAAAGGCAATTGCTACCCTAAAAAAAAAAAAACCCACCAAGCCAAATGTGCAAAGGGGTGTGGAGTGGAGGGAACGATTGAATTCTCTGATAGGCAATAAGTGACTGAAGGTCCACTTTAAGTGAATTTTTAATAAGTAACGTGTAAGTGTAAAGCCACATGCAGACTGGGCATCTAGTCTCTATGCATTCAATCCTGGCTTTTTCTTGTAAAAGGGAGGCACAGATGCAGTGTCCAGATCTGCAACTTGCCGGGTCCCTGCTGAACCAGCCAAATTTGGATCACTGTAAGGCCAGCTATACAAAATTCTAGCACTGCGTGTGCCTTCGTCCAACCTGTCCTCCCCCTGTCACTGCCTGCAGGTACAAAAATCCATAGACTTCTACCTTGCTCCATAGATGACTATGAACTTCCATTGTGCATGCACAGGCAGCGGATCATGGACCTAGCATTTAGTGACATTACTTCTGATCTCTTCTAACCTGCAGTGTTCTCTACACATTACAGCCATCAGCTCCCTGCAGAGGAAGTCTCCCATCACTATTAACATATTTGTGGTTCTCTTCAGTATCTCATGTGACTTGTAGGAGCTGCAAATGAATTATTAGTGATGTGAAACTTCCTATTGTTGGGAGCTGATTGCTTCAAATTAGAGGTGATCAGCAGTACTGTCACTAATGCCAGGTTCGCTCTGTGGGTAGTGTATAGTTGTTAGGATAAACCAACGTGGCGCCAATACCTGGGGTATGTATACTTAAGGAGGAACTCTCCCCAGCAGGACAAAGACAGCAGTTTAACCCTGGCAAGGGATTTAGCATGTTGCCCCTCTATCCAAAACTACAACGACTTTATAACTTATGTGTTTTCTACATTGTCAAATGAGGGAAGATTTAAGATTCTGACCTCTTAACTTAATACCAAGTTCCATAGATGTTTGTTGATGTTTGTTACTTCTTTCTGTGGCTTACAATATTCTCAGGTTGAATTGTAAACCTCTGTTCACAACAATGGAATAGAATACAATATTAATGACAGGATAGATCAATAATGGATTAAAGGCTGCTGATTCTAACATAAAGGTGCGGTCAGCCATTTGTTACATGAGCTGCTCATTCATGGATCCCTGACTTTGCTAAACTTTCTAAAGAAATCTTTAATACCACGGATGTTCCAGCATTGCGTTTAGCCCAATCCACAAACATATATATTAATTTCAAACAGACGCTTGGAGTAAAAATTGTGATTTGAAGTTTGGTTGACAGAAGATTGATAGATATCATTATGATAGTTCAGGGAAGGAATCCATGCACAGCCAAAGATTTTGCTTCTGGGGGTACGGGTGGGAAGTTTCCTGCCTCCACAAAAATTTTCATCTGCCCCGTCCAGCCCTATCGGGTGCTAGTTCAACACAATTGGTAGCATTTATTTTCTATCAATATGTTTAACCACTTGCCTACCAGGCACTTATACCCCCTTATTTACCAGGCCAATTTTCAGCTTTCAGCGCTGCCGCACTTTGATTGACAATTGCGTGGTCATGCAACATTATACCAATATGAAATTTTGATCATTTTTTTCTCACAAATAGAGCTTTCTTTTGGTGGTATTTAATTGCCACTGGGCGCTTTACTTTTTGCGCTATAAACAAAAAAATTGCAAAAAATTTGAAAAAAAAAAAAGTTTCTTTGTTTCTATTATAAAATTTTTCAAACAGGGAATTTTTCTCCTTCACTGATGTGCGTTGATGAGGCAGCACTGATGGGCACTGATAGGCGGCACTGATGGGCACTGATAGGCAGCACTAAAGGGCACTGATAGGCAGTAATAATGAGGTGGCACGGATAGGCGGCACTGATAGGCAGCACTAATGAGGTGTCACGGATAGGCGGCACTAATATGCAGCACTGATAGGCGGCACTGATAGGTGACACTGATGATGGGTACTGATAGACAGCACTGACTGGCATCACTGCTGGGCACTGACTTGCGGCACTGGTGGGCAGCACTGCTGGGCTGCACTGGTGGGTGGCACTGGTGGGCAGCACTGGTGGGTGGGCACAGGTGGGTGGCACTGGTGGGCACAGGTGGGTGGCACTGGTGGGCACAGATGGGTGGCACTGCTGGGCACAGGTAGGTGGCACTTCTGGGCACAGGTGTGTGACACTGCAGAGTGGCACAGGTGGGTGCACTGCTGGGCACAGGTGGGTGATCTGCTGGGCACAGGTGAGTGCTCTGCTGGGCACAGGTGGGCGGAGCTAGTGGACGCACTGCTGGGCACAGGTGGGCGGAACTTGTGGGTGGCACTGCTGGGCACCGATCATCAGGGCACTGATCATCAGTGCCCTGATGATCGGTGCCGATCCCTGCTCTGACAACTGCCGGTTCTCGGCAGTACTTTCCTCACGATCTGACAGCATGAGGAAAGTGCAGCCGAGAACCGGCAATTGAATTTCCCGGTGATCAGCGTGTCATTGGACACGGCTGATCACGTGGTAAAAGGCCGCTGTGATTGGCCTTTTACCACATCACGTGATCAGCTGTGTCCGTAGGACACAGTGATCATGGAGATCGCCGGGTGCGCGCCCCCTGGGGCGTGCAGGAGAGCGCGTTCTGGGAGGACGTCATATGACGTCCACCCAGAACTGGCCGGCCGCAGTGCAGCCGTCATTCGGCTATCTGCGGTCGGCAACTAGTTAAAGTAGACCAGTTGCAAATATAGGCCATTCAAACAGTGTATATGATGAAAAGAAATGAATAAGCAGGGTTTACAGATCCTGAAAATCGCAAGAAAATCTACACAGTAATATAGGCAGCTAAAGTTACACCCAAATATTTCTTGCAAAAATTGATATTTCCTATGCCTCCTTCCACCTCTTGAGCCGCCATGTTGGTCAATGAGGTTGTCTAACATTAAAGGATCAATAGAGAGACTTGGGAGGTAGGAATAGGTGGAGCTAAGCTCAGCTTTTACAGGAATAGTCAAGGTTAGCATCTAACTCTAGCTGCCGATATCTTTGAATTATTTTGACTGAAGGTGACCTCTGAGTATGCGTTGTTTTCATCCATTTGTTTTGTATAAATTGTTCTGTTTAGCGAGTTTTACTTTGGAGCTGAGATAAACTCCAAAAAATACTCACCTCCACCTTCTAGCTAAGTTACATTCCACACTGCTGTCATCTTCTCGCTGAATTCTTTTGGGTGCCAGATTTTTGGCCTCTTGATTGGTCGGTGTGGGATGATATCTTCCCATGCATGCTCATGGGAGTAAGTCATTCCAGCACAGCCAGAGTGTGCCAGGAATACACACTGAGCTGTGCATGTGCATCTCAATGTACATTCATTATGAGACTGCAATTAGGCAGGTAAGTGTGTGTTACAAGTTAAGTTTAATTCTTCTTTACAGAAGCGGTTTGTTTTACGGCACTGCGTTACTTTAACTGACAATTGCTGCACCAAAATTACATTTACATCTTTTTTCCCCACGAATTGAGCTTTCTTACGGTGGCATTTGATCGCCTGTGTGTTCTTTATTTTTTTGCACTATAAAAAAAAGGCTGACAATTTTGAGAAAAAAACCCCAATATTTTGGACTTTTTGCTATAAAACATGTCCAGTAAAAAATTTTCAAAATCAAAATTCGTCATAAATTTAGACCAAAATGTATTCTGCGACATATCTTTGTTAAAAAAAAAATCCCAATACGTGTAAATTAATTAATTTATGTGAAAGTTATAGAGGCTACAAATGGCAGTATATATGCTAGAATTTTTTCTTATACTATTAATGGCGGCGATCGGCGACTTATGGCAGTGATCAGCGACTTATGGCGGGACTGCGGCAGACATTCTGACACTGGGGGGGAACTGACTTGGGGTCACTGACATCCCCAGTGACACCAATACAGTGATCAGTGCAAAAAAAAAACACTGACACTGTACTAATGACACTGGGGAGGAAGGGGTTAACATTTGGAGGCAATCAAAGGGTTAACTGTGTGAGGGGAGTGTTTCACTAGGGGGCGGGGGTGTGTACTTCACAGTAACACACTGATTTGGAAAGCTGTGCTCAGCAATCCGGACCAGTGTGCTCAAACTGACAAGGAGGAGAGCTGCAGTGTAAACACTGCAGCTGTGCTCCCTGTCAGTGATTGGTGGTAATCACCTGGCCGGGTAATCACCGGCCGGGACCCGGTGATTGACACCCGTAGCCACGATCGGCGGAGCGGGTAGGTGGTCGTGTGCGCCCCCTACCCGAAATGCAAAATCACGTATATATACATATATATATGTACTTTGGCTGGTCAGCAACCGGTTAAGATACCAGAGGCTCAAAGAACATAAAAAGAAACAAGAAAAAAAATATGTGGAGGAAACAGAAATACTTATTATTGCGATTGCCTAGCTGATCATCTTATAAAAATGGCAATATCAATCTGTATGAAAGGGAGGGACTGTTCCAACACAGGTATGTTGCTGTTTACATCCACACAAAACTGAAAACTGACTGTTTACTTTCACTGTGTGTTTGTGCATTTAGGTATGTGCTGCCTTCATCTGTGGCCCTGTATGCATTATTATGATGTTAATTTTGCCCTGTATTGTCTTACCAAAGTTATGAGCTGATCCTATCTTTACAAATCAGCCCTCTTGCAAGCCTGACTTAGATGTGAAAAGCTTGCTTTGATAGCCAGCCATCCTTATATTAGCTCCTGGTTAATTAATTAACAAACAACCACCCCCACCCCTAACAGTATACAACTAGAGCATATTTATGAATGTAGTATTACCCCTTTAGGGATTGCTGATGAATTTAGGTCCCCCATAGTCCTGCACAGCCAGTCATTCAGCATTTTCCAAACAAACGTTCGTCTGGAGACAGAAACCAGTCCTTGAGCTTTGGTTTTGATATTTATTGAGGGGATTAGAACTTGGATTGAGTAAAGGGGGTATAGGATGCCCGAGGGAACTGATATCTGAGAACAACTTACTGAACTATTAACAAGCTTCTTTTCTCTGACACAGTCTCTGTTGGAGTGCTAGCCAGCAGCTCGTAGTAATACCACCCCAGACCCCAACTGAACTCCTCTTCACCCAGCAATCTGGATACTTTCTTCCTGAGCAGGATATATGGCTCATGTTTCTTTAAATAATGGTGCATAGTCACTATCAGAGGGATAATCTGGTTTCCCACCAGAGTACTCCATCCCCCATCCACCCAGGGCGTGTAGGTGTACTCACTCAGATCCTCTCCTGTACTGTTTGTGAGATGGCTGCTGCTACCAGGCCTATCAGCTGGGCTGCTCCTACCCTGCCATACAGGTGGTCCTCGCTCAGGGGGCAGTGAGTCCCGAGTTTTCCTCCTTTCCAGCTCCAGGCTTGCAGGCAGGCCCCATCCCACTAGGCCTCCTGGCAGCCTTCCACCTCCAGTCTCACATCTTCCTGCTACTCTCTACACCTCTTCCTCCACACACCTGATCCTGAGCAGGCTCCAACACATTTAAGGGAGTCCCATCCCCTTGCGAAGCCTTCTGTTGGGGATTGGCTGAGGTCCCTCAAGAGTGCAGCCAGCCACTCCTCAGATCCACCCACTGCCTCCAAGGCCCTCCTCTGAAAGCCTCAGAGGAGGAAGGAATTCCAAAGGGGCTGGCATGCAGAGTCCTGACCAGAACTTTACCCCTTTGGCTATCTCACCTGAATTGCTAATCAGCTCCTGACTAACCATTAGCATCTAGCTCCCCCTAGCTAAACTAGGAGGTTGCTACATGGGGAAAGCATTTTGCTGGGGGGAAAGTTGCTTGGGTTCTTTAGTGAATCTTTCTAGAAGTGAATCTGCAATTCAAGATCTGCACTTCAGTGATTGCACAAAGCGATCATACATAGCAAACTGCATTGAAAAGCACCAAACAGGCTGCAGGCGACCCTGTCTTTCAGCTCTTCTTCCACTCTGTAGTCTGTAACATGCACTCTCTACCACTTCTTCTGACAGTTGTGTCCTCTCTTCTTAAACTCTCTTTCCTTCACCCCTCTTCTCTACCCCACAGTCTGTGTATATCATCCTCCCTTCTGTTGCCAACTCCTGCTAACTCTAAATCCACACGCTAAATAAACCTTCTAGGACTCTGAAGCATGTACCTTCATATAAATTGCACTCCCATATTACCCTCACTCTTCTGCTTCTCCTAACCTTTGGAGATATATCCCCAAACCCTGGGCCTCCATCATTTAACTGTGCCCAACACTCCCATCACCCCATTCTCACTGGCAACAGCTGCAATCCACAGAAATCTTCTTACCAAAACCAGCCTCCCCTTTTCCTGCGCCCTCTGCAATGCCCACTCTGTCTGTAACAAACTCACCTCCCTCCATGACCTCTTTATCACAAAATCTTTTAACCTACTTGCCATTCCTGAAACCTGGCTTCATGCATCCGACACTGATTCTCCTTCTTTCCTCTCCCATGGTGGCCTTCTTTGGAGTCCCCCACCCTCCTCAGGCCTAGTGGACGGGAGGGAGGTGGAGTGGGAATTCTACTAGCCCCACGCAGCAACTTTCAGGTACTTCACCCACCACCAAACTCTCTGACATTCCCCTCTTTTAAGGCACATTGTATTTGTCTATTTTCTCCAGTTTTTCTAAGAATTGCTGTGATTTACCAGCCCCCTGAGCCAGTATCAACCTTCTTTAAAGACTTCTCTGTCTGTCTACCCTACTTTCTGAAATCCCCACAATCATTCTAAGTGACTTCAACATCCCTGTCAATACTATTATTCCTGCTACTTCTAAACTTCTCTGTCTAACCTCCTTACTTGACCTGAATCAATGGATACAGGCTTCTATTCACTCCAATGGCAACTACCATGACCTTGAATTATCCTATCTATGCAGTCCATGCAACCTCTCCAACAATCCTCTCCCATTCTATGATCATCACGTTATTAGTTTCACTCTCTCCCTGTCTCCCATCCCCTCTTCCTCTAACCGCCTAACAGTTACTTGTAGAAAGCTTCACACCTCAACCCTTCTCTTTTCTACTGTGCTCTTGACCACCTCCATGACAAAATCTCAACCCTGTCTTGCCCCAATCTAGCCAATTCCATCTACAACAGCTCACTGTCATCCTCCCTAGACAAGCTCACTCCCCTCACTACACACACAATCAGGTCCCGACCTCCACAAACTTAGCAAACATATGGCACCAGAAGTCTCAAAAAATGTAGCAGTGCTCTTGAGCCCCATCAACTCTTCTCTACCACGAACTCCCTTCTTCATCCTCCACTGTCTCCACCCACTAACACACTTACTGCCCAGGAGATCGCAATCACTTCAAAAAGAAGTTTGATACAGTTCATGAGGAGATCTCTGATGGAATACCTCCCTCACCTAACCACCTGCCCCCTGGATCCTGTTCCCTTGCAAATGCTATGATCACCCTCTTGCTCTGTCCTACACTCTCAAACTCACATCTTCAATCTCTCCCTCTTTACTTGCATTTTCCCAAACTCTCTAAAACATGCACTAGTCACCCCCATACTTAAAAAGCCCTCACTGGACCCCACCAATCTCAACAACCTACGTCCCATCTCCCCTTTTTCTCCAAACTCCTTGAACGCTGGTCCACAACCAACTGGGTGACCATCTCACTGAGAACAAGCTTCTTGGTCCCCTTCAGTCAGGATGTTGCCCTCAACACTCCACGGAAACAGCTCTCCTTAAACTCACAAATGATCTACTAACGGCTAAAACCAATGAACACTATTCTGTAATCCTACTCCTGGACCTCTCTGTTGCCTTTGCACAGTGGACCATTCCCTCCTCCTCAAAAAGCTCTACTCCTTTGGTCTTCGCAACTAAACTCTTTGCTGTTTCTAATCCTACCTATCCCACTGCACCTTCAGTGTCACTTACAATTCTACTTCCTCTTCTCCTCTTCCTTTCTCCGTTTGGGTACCTGAAGGTTCTGTTCTTGGGTCTTCCCTATTCTCAATCTACTCCTTTTCCTTGGATTGCCTCCCATGGCTTTTAATACCATTTCTATGCTGGTGACACCCAAATCTAATTCTCTACCCCTCAGCTCACGCCATCAGTCTCCTTACGTATCACTAATCTACTAACAGACATATCAGACTGGATGTCACACCACTTCATGAAAATCAATCTATCCAAGACCGAGCTCATAATAGACTGCATTTTCCTAATATAACCTAGAATTTAAACACCTATATCTGCCCTGAGCAACAAGCAGCTCTCAGTAGATGGCAAGAACATGCAGTATGAATCTGTGTGTGGGACCCAAGGATGTTCTTGTAAGGAACCACTTTGTTCTCAAACACTTGTCCACCCACTTGTTGTCACCTTGTGCTGTTAAACTTTTTTTTCCTTCTACTGCATAATTATTATTCCTATCAGTTTTATTAATGCAAAATTAAATAAGCTCTTTTAAGCATTAGGCAGACATGAACAAAATTGCATTTTTTTCCCAAAACGCTCTAAAGTGCATTTGTGCACCCATGTGTGCAAAATATACTAATTTGATTTTCGGTTTTATAGCTCTGTCTATGTTCCGGTGTAGTGAGCATGTCCAGTCAGCTAATGAAATGTTCATGTCTAGGAAGTGGCACAAAATAATTCATTTTACTGTCCCCATAGTGTACAGTGTAGTTTTAGGCACTGCTGCAAGGTGTGCAAAAATAGCATCATTTTTAAAATATACCTACAGTCGTTTTAGAAAGTGATACGTGTTTTCTGCATAGCTGATGTGATAAATCATATTCCATTTTTAATCAGTCAAGCTTCATCAATAATGTCAGAAGATGATAGATAGAGAGATAAGATAGATAGATAGATAGATAGATAGATAGATGGATGGATGGATAGATAGATAACCTTTGAATGTTTAGAGAAGCCCATGCTGCATTTCCCATTGGTTGAGTCACCTTAATATGCTATCTGTGGACCTCAACACATTCCTACTGTTTGAGTGGGACTGTTCTGCAATTTGACCCTACACCCACTGTCACATCTCCTGCAAAGGCTCTGCCCCTGTACACTTTTCCCACAGCTCATTCAAATGCAATTTGCAACATAATTTGCATATGAATGAGCTAACCATGGGATTTGCACTGGGTGGGATATGGACTTGGGAAGGGAGGGGATTTATATTAGGAGAAGGAGTAATTTTTGGTTGTAGTCTGTGCACTGGCCTGTTGTCCCCTGCAGGATAGACACTATGCTGTACATTTCATAATCCTGAACACTGGACACTGTGCTTTAGGGCTCATGTACACTTCAGCTGATAAACTCACGTTTAGGAGCTGTTCAGCATTTTTTTCAGCAGCCCCTGAAATCACCCTAATGTTTTCCTATGTTTCCATGTACACATCTTCGTTTACAGTCGTTTACAGGCATTTGAGTTTACAGTCGTTTTTATGAACGCAGAAAACTTGTGTTCAGCAGTCGATTTTATCAGCATTTCAAACGCAAAATGCTTGTAAATGCGGCAAATCACGTTTATAAGCGGTTGTGTTTGAAATTTTTTTTTAACTCTTCCAGTTCCCAATGCTGTCCAGAGCCTTTTTTCATTATGAAAAATGCATGCAAAGCATTTTCAAGGTACTCAAATGGACAAAATACTGAACACAGGACGTTCCTACCAAGCTTGTCACACATTGTAATGGACAATTCACTCCTCAGACCTCTCTCACCCTTGGAAACAAAAGATATGTTAATGATCTTTCACACCTCAAATTCCTCATGAAAACCCCCTGCCAGGTGACCTATATTGACTCACTCCACCAGACACCTTTCCCACCCTTGGAAACAAAAGAAATGTTAATGAGCAACTCACACCTAAAATAATCTCAACACATACTGCTGTCTCTGCTCCTACTCTCTGTATTTCTATGAAACAGTCTGAACTAGTTAATAATTTACCACTTTTCAGCGCATTCTGGGCATTTGGGAGGTTTGCTGGTGCTTATCTTTCAAAAACGCTTGTAAATGCAAACGCACATAAACACACATAACCACGTTATGCAAATGAAGCTAAACAGACATTGTTTAACCACTTCCAGACCGGACACTTTTACCCCCTTCCTGACCAGGGCAATTTTCAGCTTTTAGCGCTATCACACTTTGAATGACAATTGCGCGGTCATGCAACACTGTACCCAAATGAATTTTTTACCATTTTTTTGAGATAGATAAAGCTTTATTTTGGTGGTATTTATTCACCACTGGGATTTGTATTTTTTTTGCTATGTAAATGAAATGTCCAAAAATTTTGAAAAAAAGTGTTTTTTTTATAAAATTTTGCAAATAAATAATATTTCATCATAAATCTTAGCCAAAATTTATTCCGTTCTCTTTTTAGTAAAAAAAAAAAATCCAAATTAGTTTATAAGCAAAAATTATAATTTTTAAACATTTTTTTTTACATTTTTATTTTATTTTTTTATATTATTATTTTTTATTTTTATTTTTTTTTTACATACTGTCACCCTAGCAGTACAGTGTCACCACGGTGACACTGTACTACTTGTGAGGGGTGATGAAGATTTTTTTTTTTTTTTTTTTTTACACTGATTGCTTTTACACCCATATAGGGTGTAAAAGCAATCATTTCTCTTTCTCTCTGTGTGCATTCTTGCACTCATTGAGAAGAACTGAGTGAGCTGTGATTGGTCACAGCTTGTCACATGGTACAAGGCTTTTGTGAATAGCCTTGTACCATGTGACCTCTGTGATCATTCACATATTTCACACATAGTAAGCAATGATGTCAGAAGTGATATCTTGCTTACTACTTTGCATGTGATCACTGATTGGCCAATCAGTGATCACATGATCGGGACCTCGTACAGAGGTCCCGTCTGACGATCCGTGTTTCACTGTGTCCGGAGGACACAGCGGGCACCGGATCGCGGTGCTGTGCGCTCCCAGGGAGCGCGCACAAGCAGGGTGCGGGGAGGCCATTTATAGACGGCCACCCAACCCTGCAGTGCCACCGTCCGGCCGTTTATATACAACGGCCGGTCGGGAAGTGGTTAACCTATATTTTTCAGTAGTCAGTTTCCATCGTTCAGAAGTATCCCGTGTACATGGGGCCTTAGATGACATACTTCTAACCAGTGAACTCTAAGTACATTAAATGCTCCTGAATTTCTTTATGGTAGGCTGTGTGTAGAAAAGCAAATGTAATGAAACCGTTTAATTATTTAAAAATGAGCTTGCTGAGGTTTGTATGTGTCTGCTAGACTCTCACTTGTGGCACGATCATTAAAGCATAGATTTATGGGTAAAAAGACTATGACGTGTGTGCTGTGTATGCAATGAGTAGCCTCAATAGGTGTTGCAGTACTCAGTGTCAATAGAGGTTTTCTAAGTATTTTATGCTAAATGTCTTTGAAGTGTAATTGGAGATTATTCTCTGCAAGAGGTGTTGAGTTTGTAGGCAGGTGCAGTCTATACTCCCTTTCGTAGGTGGCGCCAGGCATTAGCGACAATGTAGGAGGTGAAGGAAATTGCGAGGAACTTTCCTCTATGACGTCCTGCCGTCAGCAGGGGAGCAGCTGTCCAATTGGATGCTGGTTCCTTGTTTGACCTCTGCTGCTATCTGTGGTGAGCACAGTGCTTATTTAAGACACTGGTTCCCTGGTTTGGTGTGCTTTCTGTGAGTGATTAGTGTAGGGACAGAATAATAGGGAAAAACCTCCCGCGCTACCACTAAACACTGATAGGAAGATCTAAGAAAGCACCCAACTATATACCAAAATAGAGAGAATGCAGAGGAAGGGGGAATGGTGCTGCCCTAACAAACACAGGGGAATAGAAATGAACCAAAGATGGTGGGTTATTTGCTTATTTGCGTCCATTTCACGTTTTATTCACTAGTTGGCATTATGGTGTTTATATAGTAGTTTACATGCGTTATGTTTTTTGTGGTCACCCACCATCCTTAGTTCATTTCTATTTCCCTGTGTTTGTTAGCACAGCACCATTCCCCCTTCCAGTATAGGGAAAGAATCCCCGTCTGACAGGGAGAGTGTGTAGAGTTCAGATGTCGGGACAGTGCAGGGACTACACCTATCCTCTGCGTGGAAATTGAAAAATTAAGTAAAATAAATAAATAAATAAAGAGTGTGGAATATTTTTTTTTAAATCATAATTAATATATTTATGACATGGTATTCAAACTCTATAACATGAAGACCGTAATGAAAGATTTCTGATACTTTATGTAACGTCTTAAATTATTGCGAGTGCTCTCGGCTGAGGACAGGCAAATCCTGGAATACAATTTAAGTAACGCTGTACTTCCCAGTGTAGTTCTAAAACAAGTGAAATATACATTTCTGTCACTAGGGGGCCACTGCAGGGGAAAGGATCCGGTTTAGTTTGCTTGTGGGTAGACGTGAATAAAAAAATTAGTTTTGTTTCGATCCATCATTTAAATAATTTTTGGCATTCGTTTTTTTTTCATATCCTCTTCGAATTGACATTCGAATTCTAATTTATTCTATTTGAAAGTCAAATTTTTGAAGATGGTTATGTTCTTTCTATTTCATTCTATTCTTTCTATTCCATTCTGTTATTTTCTATTCTATTCTCTTATTTTCTATTCTCTTCTTATCTATTCAAGTTCAAATTTATTCTGTTCGAAATTTTAATTTTGAAAGACAGTTATATTCTTTCTATTTTTTTATATTGTTCTATTCTTCTATTTTATTATATTGTTCTATTCTATTTTATTCTATTCTTTTTTATTCTTTTCTATTCTAATCTATTCTATTCAAATTTATTTTAGTCAAAATTTGAATTTCAGAAAACAATTATATTCTTTCTATATTATTCTATTCTATTGTATTCTAATATGCTCTATTCTATTATATTCTAATATGTTCAAATCTGAATTTATTCTATTCGAAATTTGAATTTCGGAATTCAGTAATATTCTTTATATATTATTCTATTGTTTTTTCTATGCTATTCTATTCTTTTCTATTCTATTCAAATGTATTCTATTTAAATTTCAAATTTGGGAAGACAGTTATAGTCTTTCTATTCTATTGTTTATTCTATCCTATTCTATTTGAAATTGAATTTATTGTATTTGAAATTTAAATTTTGAAAGACTTTTATATTTTTTATATTTTATGCTATTATTTTTTCTGTTCTATTCTTTTCTGTTCTATATCTAGTCTATTCAAATTCAAATTTATTCTATTCAAACTTCCAAAGACAGTTATATTGTATTTTATTCTATTCTATTGTTTTTCTATTCTATTCTTTTCAATTCTATTCAAATGTATTCTGTTCAAAATTTGAATTTCCGAAAACTGTTATATTCTTTTTATTTTATTCTATTCTATTGTTTTTTTCTATTTTATTCTATTATGTTCTTTTCTATTCTATTCAAATTTATTCTATTTGAAATTTGAATTTCTGAAGACAGCTATTGTCTTTCTATTTTATTCTATTGTTTTTTTCTATTCTGTTCTGTCCTGTTGTATTCTATTCTTTTATATTGTATTATATTGTATTCTATTGTTTCTCTATTCTATTCTACTCTTTTATATTCTATTCTATTCAAATTTATTCTATTCGAAATTCTAATTTCCGAAGACAGTTGTATTCTTTCTAGGTTATTATATTATTATTCTATTCTATTTTATTCTATTCTATTATTTTCTTTTCTATTCTGTTCTAATCTATTCTATTATTTTATATTCTATCCTGTCATATTCTATTGTTTTTCTATTCTATTCTTTTCTATTCTATTTTATTGTATAGTCTATTATAATCTATTTTGTTCTATAATTTTTTATGCTCTATTCTATTCTTTTCATATTCAAATTCGATTTGAATTGTGTCCGAATTTCATTCTAATTTAATTTCATTAGTTTGGAGTTGATACTAATGTAATTAGGAAATTCGGAAATATCCGAATGTCTGAACAACAAGAAAATTGTCCTAATTTGAATTTGGAACGAAACGAACTGTGCATGTCTACTTGTGTGCTCCATTTTGTACCGCCTACAGTAGGTGATTGTTTCTGTCCTCCTCTCAAGCCTCATTTGACAGGTATGGGGGTATATTTTACAAATTAGATTACCTTTAGAATGTGTAAATGATAATCTGGTAAGTAAATTTGTTTTTTCTTTTCCTTCCGTCAATAAAATGGTGAGACCAACATCTTGAGTTTGGAAACATTTCCACAGTGCAATTTCTGCTGAGAGCAAAGCTGCAATTTGCAGTGTAACAAAATGACTCAATCTGTAAAACTACTCCACACTGAATTTTTTTTTTTAAATTTCCATTTTTTCCAGAAAAAAATGTTTTTTTCTCATAGCTTCAAAATATCCAGAAATTTGACATCTCTACGCTGCAGTTTTCTCACAAGTTGCTGCTGTATATATAAACTGTACTAAAAATGATAGCTAGCTAAATAAATACATAAAAAAATGTTATTAACCTGTTGCCGACGGCAGCTGTGCCTTGATGCTGAGAAGCTGCATATTTGCCTACCCAAAGTTAACAAATGTGCGGAGAGCATCTGACCTGTGTGCTCCTGGCACATTTACTGATGCCTCACAGGAAAGTCCAGATCTCTACTTGCGAACTGGACCTTTCTGATCATGTGACCGCTGTGACAGCCAGTCGAGGTGATCAGATGACCCTAAACCCTGACTCCCGACATCACACACCCCTTGAAGGGCCCGGAGGCACCGGCACCAAGGGGCTAATGAACAATACTTTATTAAATACATTTTTGCCATCATGATAAATCCATCAGTACCAGGTTGTATTCTTGTCGAAGCCACTGCAGGAATATCTATAAACCACAACCATATGGCCACATTCTTCTCCATAGAAAATTGGCCCTCTTTGTCAAGTTCATAAGTTGGAAGGTTTGTTTATCAACCAATCAATCTAGGGGGGTGCTGGGGTGAGCTATGGCCCCCCAGATTTTAGTTGTGACCCCCTTTCCCCCCTGAGAGTGATCAGTGAGACTTGATGAGGACAATTGATGTACAAGAGCAGTCTGATGGGGACAGTTGATTTAAGGGAGCACTTTGAGGAGAGGTAATGATGTAAGGGTGCACTCTGATGGGGACATTTTATATAAGGGGCACTCTGATGGGGACAGTTATTTAGGGGGGACATTGAGGGGAAGTATTGATGTAAGGGTGCACTCTGATGGGGACATTTTATATAAGGGGCAGTCTGATGAGGGCACCTGACGTAGTGGGGGCACTTATAGGAACCCCAGTGTAAATGGAAACTTTGAGGATGACTCCTGATGTAAGGAGGGGCTCTGATAGGAACACCTGATATAAGGGTACACCGGTTCTGTTGAATCATCCTTATACCTTCTAGTGTTCTCTGTTCACTCCTGCACCTCCTATGCACTACCTGTCAGACGTTACTTCAGGGTTGTGACTCTGTGGTACAGAAGCGTTCCGGGTGAACAGGGAATACTAGTTCCATGCATCCCTGTCATACTATTGACATTATGCCCTCTGACCTTTCTTTACTGCACCCCTAGATCAGATAGGCTATATTATCAATCAGATTTATTACTAGAGATCTGATCAGTAGGCCCTGAGGGTCTGAAGAAGGAGCCTACTGAGCACGCTCCGAAACACGTTACCGCCCCCTTCACCTCCTACATCCGACTCTGCTCTCCAAGCTTCATTTTGATACACAGGCACATCCTAAGCTTTACTTCCTGATCCTATAGACAGAGTTTGCTGCTGGATGTCTCACCTGGATCTTATTATACCACACGATGAGTCTTTTTAACTATTTATCTTGTAAGTGCAATTTATCTATTGCTCATTAATAAATTGTCAATACTGCACTTAGAGGCACCTTGCTCTCTTTTCTTGGTGATTCCTCACTGTTCTCATGATCATTGACACTCCATGAGGTGAGATCTTGCATGGTGCACCAAACCTAGGGAGACTGATTTGTGTTTCTTCCACTTGCGAATGATTGCACCAACTGTTGTCACCTTTTCACCAAGCTGCTTGGCGATAGTTTGGTAGCCCAATCCAGCCTTGTGTAGGTCTACAATGTTGTCCCTGACATCCTTGGACAGCTCTTTGGTCTTTGCCATGGTGGAGAGTTTGGAATCTGATTGTTTGATTGCGCCTGTGGACAGGTGTCTTTTATATACAGTAGGTAACAAAATGGGATTAGCAGCACTCCCTTTAAGAGACTGCTTCTAATCTCAGCTTGTTACCTGTATGAAAGACACCTGGTAGCCAGAAATCCTGATGAATGATAGGGGATCAAATACTTATTTCCCTCATGAACATGCAAATCATTACATAATTTGTTAGACAGTGTTACAATACACCTACCATTCGATTTTTAGACTGATCATTTCGTTGTGAGTGGGTAAACATTCAAAATCAGCAGGGAATCAAATACTTATTTCCTAGCAAAAGACAGCAGAATACATTTTGGCCTATGAGGAAATTTGATTTTTAAATTTTTTTTAGTGGATATTTTTAACCACTTCAAGTCCGGACACTTTTACCCCCTTCCTGTCCAGGCCAATTTTCAGCTTTCAGTGCTATCACACTTTGAATGACAATTGCACGGTCATGCAACACTGTACCCATATACATTTTTTAGCACTTTTTTTATTTAGACAGTTAAAATTTATTTTGGTGGTATTTATTCACCACTGGGATTTTAATTTTTTTTGCTATATAAATGAAAAAGTCCAAAAAATTTTTTAAAAAGTGTTTTTCTAATAAAAGTTTGCAAATAAATAATCTTTCTTAATAAATCTTGGCCAAAATGTATTGTTATCTTTTTAGTAAAAAAAAAAAAATAACCCAAATTAGTTTATAACCAAAAATTATAATTTTTTAATTTTTTTACATTTTTATTTTATTTTTTTATATTATTATTTATGTTTTTTTTAACATACTGTTACCCTAGCAGTACAGTGTCACTATAGTAACACTGTACTACTTGTGGGGTGTGATGAAGATTTTTTTTTTCTTACACGGATTGCTTTTACCCATAAAGGCTGTAAAAGCAATGATTTCTCCTCTCTGGCTGCCATTGAGAAATACTGTGTGAGCTGTGAATGGTCACAGCTTGTCACATGGTACAAGGCTGTTGTGAATAGCCTTGTACCTTGTGATCTCTGTGATCATTCACAGATTTCACACGTAGTAAGCAATGATATCAGAAGTGACATCTTGCTTACACCTATTCATGTGATCACTGATTGGTCAATCAGTGATCACATGATCGGGACCTCACACAGAGGTCCCGTACAGCGACCGAGAGCGCACACAGTCCAAAATGGTGGGCACCATTTATGAATGGCAACCCGTCCCTGCACTGCCACCGTCCGGCCGTTTATATACAGCGGCCGGATAGGAAGTGGTTAATAGCAAAAAGTAAAAAATTGGGTTTTTTTCAAAATTATCGGTCTTTTTTTTATAGCGCAAAAAATAAAAAATGCACTGGCGACCAAATACCACCGAAAGAAAGCTCTGTGGGAAAAAAGGATGTAAATTCATTTGGGTGTAGCAATGCATGACCGCGCAATTGTCAGTTAAAGTAACGCAGCACTGTAACTCAAAAAATGGCCTGGTCAGGAAGGGGGGTAAATCCTCTGGAGGGCAAGTTTTTTTATGGGAACTCTTTTATAGCTCAGGTGCACGTTCTTTAAGTTATGTAAGCATTAGCTGGATAGTGGTCCCACTGGTCTTCATTAGCAGACAGAAGAAGATATGGATCCCTCAGTGTTCTTATTCCGGGGCTTTCCTATCAAACATCCCTGGCTCTGTTGATGATCTTGGCAATAACGGGTAAATATCCCATTTTTCATAGCTGTTGGTGAGAAATCTGCCTGTCTACCAGCTTCCTAAAACAAACCACTGGCAATGGACTGAAAATAATGGCATGGATTATACAAGTACATTTAAAGGATCTTTTAAAGGGTTCATGGGGGGTCACTGAAATTCTAGCAATTAACTCTCTAATGGTCTTTTATTTTAGCTTTCTTCACAAGAAAATGTTCACTTTGTTAATTTGCTATTAAAAAACCCCTGAAAAAAGAAGACAAGGCCTAGAGCTATTTGCAGTATATAATTCTCTAAGAACTTTGAAAAAGTAAATAAAAAAAAAGAACAAAATCTCAGCAACAAAATAGTGTTATAACTTGGTCGTGCTGCGTTGTTTCACATTTAATGGACTTTGAAATGTATTGTCTTTTGCCAAAGCTGGATTCATTTCCTTTAAGCCTCCACTTCCAGAATATCTGCAGAAAACAATCAAGCTATTAGGGAGCTATTCTTGTTTCAGGGCTGTCTTTCTATTTTCATTGCTTATTTGATTTTTGCTAGAAATGCTAAATATAATGGACTTTATGTATAAAAGAAGAGGCATGGAGAAATGTCTGTGCTGTGCATTAGCCACCAATCAAATTTAATTTTTCTGTTTTAGCAAAAGACAACCAGACACCTTCTTGTGGTACTTCATGAACAACCCATTATGTTAGTGTGTATTGTACCTACTTTAAAATGTTACTAAAGCCAAAACAAATGTTTTTTTTTCCCTCCTCCTGATTGAAGGGACATTAAAAGCAATTAAAAAAATAAATAAATAACATGTTACTGTATACTCACCTGCTCTGTGCAGTGGTATTGCACAGAGCGGCCCCGATCCTCCTCTTCGCGGGTCCCCAGTGGCGATCTTGGCTCCTCCTCTTCTTCACGTGTCCTCATAGCAAGCCATTTGCTATGCAGGCACACAGTGTCTTCACACTCCCAAGCTCTGTGTCTATGGAGCTACGTTCCATAGACTTAAACAGTGGGACTTAGTCCCACCCCCTCACTTCTTTCTCACTGCATGTGATTGACAGCAGCAGGAGCCAATGGCTCCTGCTGCTGCTCGAGTGCTGTGTGAAGAGGGAGAGAGGGGAGAATAGATGCAGCCATGCACAGCACTGAATCTATTCTCCTATCTCCTCCCCTTCACACAGGGAAGGGGGGGGGGGGAGCAGAGCAATAGAAAACGTTTTTTACTTTAATGCAAGGCATGCATTAAGGAAAAAATTTTTTTTAGCTTTAGTATCACTTTAAAGTAAAACTAAAGGCAACACTCTTTTTCAGATAAATGGAGAAGGATTAGGACACCTTTCAGGTTTATATTGCTGTCTACCCCCATTAGAAGGATTCACCCCCTCTATTTGTTCTATGTCACCAAAAGTGAAAGAAAACCCCAAATTTTCCTCAGAACAGAAAGGGAGGGGTGTGTCTTCCAACTGGGACACTAGTCAGGGATTCCCTCACTTTGGAAGGATTTCCTTTCACTTCCTGTTTGGCTACGGGACAGGAAGTGAAGGGAATTCTCCCCAATAGGACACAGATGGCAAAACCCAAATCTTGACAGGGGTCATAACCCGCTCCCAACCCCCCAATCTATCCAAAATGAAAAAAGTTATTTCTTTTCTAATTACAACCACAACCTAATAGGCTCTCAGTGTAATCAAATCATAAAGTCATACGTTACAAGAACAGTTGAAAGCGCTATTCTTCCTCATAGTCCAAACTCTATAATCACTATTCAACTACTTTATAACTTTATTGAAATGTCACAAACACATATGACATATTCATTTTTATACACAATTGCGATATGGGTCGCAACACTCTGCTTTGTATAAAAATGCAGAATGTCTTTTTTTCAGTGCATAGCAATGTATTGCCTTGGTGGGAACTGAAACTATAGGACTTAAGATAAATTGTCCGTGGAGTTGGACAATGTTCACTGGCACGCAGATGATGTGAAAAGTTCCTCAATGTGTTAAATCTCTTCTTCCCTTAAGTGAGCGTGCCTTTTCAAGATGGCCTGCATATCTCAGCAACAGGTGTCCTTTCTCCCGATGAGCACACTTTTCATCAATCACAGAATAAACTCTCTGTTGCCATACTCCAATAAAAACGTATAATATTTAAATCAGATTGCCACGATCCACCGCTGTCAGACACCTAAAAGCTGCTTAATTGGTCCAGGGATGTGAAATCCCTGTGGCTTTCTCTCCTTGCCTCGAAGTGCTGAAAGTATGGGCTAGACAGCTTCTGATTGGTCAACGCCATCACATCACAGAAGTCATCAGCCCTGTGAGGAACGGAGGTAAAGCCATGGGGATTTCAAATCCCCAGTCCAGTGAGGCGGCTTTTCAGTTTCTAACAATGGGGGATTGTGGAAATCTGGTCCAGTGGGACTTGGGGGGGATGGGGAGGGGGTCCAGTGGATGGCTCAGACCGCTGGAGGCTGGAGGGAAAGAGCCACTAGAGATGCAGGGAACAAAGCCGCGGGAGAGGCAGGAGGAGCCCAAGCCACTGATGTTCACAGTTGGATCAGGAGCCGGAGCTTCGCTGGTGGAACCCATCATGCAGAGAGGTTTCCGCCACCGCTCCTGTGTGAACTCAAGGCTCAAACTCACTATGACCAGCCTGGGTTCACAACGGAGCTGTGCAGGAAACCGCATGTGATTTGGATAGGAATCACACCGCATTTTTGTTCAAATCACGTGCACTTCTTTGTAGTGCAATTTGAGCCCATTCATTTTGTATGACTTACAACAAATCGCACCACAAAGGTATCAGCTTCGGTTGCATTTGCATAGTATTGGTTCAACCCTAGATGTGATATATTGTAATGTAATCTTTCCAAGCATGCGTGATCATGGTTACCAGATTTTTTCTTCCAAATACTAATTACATGAAAATTGTTTGTTCTATTATCTACGAAAACATGTTTAGTGTTTGTCCCTTTTGATAATTTTGCATGAACTGTTGCAATTTGCTCTCCAAAGCTGTATACTAATAATCAGATTATTGGACAATCGATCCGAAAGTGTTTTTTTTCGTCTGATTTTCTCATCATGTGCACTAGGCATAACACTTACCTGAGTTCTGTATTGATCCAGTGCGGTTCCTGGCTTCAGTTCTTCCCTCCCCTCTTCCCACTTTCACAAGCTTGGCTGAGGGCAGCAGGAGCCATTGTCCTTTTGCTACTGTAAGTCAAATCATAAGAAGAGGAGTCAGGGCCAAGCCGAGCTGTGTGTTTGTATAGACACACACAGCTTAGCTCAAGATTGAGCTTGCATGAGTGCCCCCATAGCAAACATTTTGCAATGGGGGCACTTGGAAGGGAAGAAGAGCTAAGGGAGCCAGCAGGTGCTCCAGAAGAAGAGGTTCAGGGCCACTCTGTACTTTTTTTAAAGAGTCTTTACAACCACCTTCATTACTTGTACTTAAAGGCCAGAGCCAGTGACCACAGGAGCTTAATAAAGTACAGTGTGGTCTTGATTTCGAGGGTAATCCATCTTCAAGCCACTTCCACCAATGGAGTTCTTATTTCTTACGTGGCATATATGTTCAGGGTTAGGGACATTGAACACATTAAAGCCAGAGAGGACCAGCATAGACAGCCATGCAACTACTATTTTCAAAAGAAGGTCAGCAATGACATTGAACATAGTTCATTCATGACAGGGGCCTTTTAAGGCATAATTACCTTTTTTAAATGAATTTTTAGCAATAAATACAGTATGATACTCCACATTCTTCAGCAGTGTAAATATTTTTACATATTTGTGACTTTCCTCATACCCTGATAGATTTCTCTATTATGATCCCTCTGGTCTGTTAAACATTCTTATTTCTCGTCTGCCTTTGTTCTTCTGAATATAGCACAGATAAGATTTTCTCCACTGGTGAACCATGTAATCACACTTCTCTGACTCATTTTGTCTTGGAAGTTTCTTGAGCAATGCATTGAATTGCACTTGAACATTATTATTATTATTATACAGGATTTATATAGCGCCAACAGTTTGCTCAGCGCTTTACAATATAACAGGAGACAATACAGCAACAATACAGTTCAATACAAGAGGGTTAGGAGGGCCCTGCTCTTTGGAGCTTACAATCTATGAGGGAGGGGCTGATGGTACAAAAGGTAATAACTGTGGGGGATGGACTGGTAGGAGGAATAGAAGATTCCATTATTAGCTGAGGGCAGGATAGGCTTCCCTGAAGAGATAGGTTTTCAAAGATTGCCTAAAAGTGAGCAGAGTAGGCGATAGTCTGATAAATTGGGGTAGAAAGTTCCAGAGGATGGGGGAAGCTCTGGAGAAGTCCTGGAGATGAGCATGGGAGGAGGAGACAAGGGAGCTACAGAGCAGGAGGTCATGCGAGGAGCAGAGAGTACAGTTTGGGTGATGTTTGGAGACACGATTGTTGATGTAATTTGGGGCAGAGTATATATGAAAAGTTTGTTGAGTCAATAGACTTTTGTCTTTTGTACTTTTTTAAAACTGAACTATTTACAAAGAGAGTGAAGAAAAGCATTTCAAATTACCTGAGGCTAATTTTAGCAAATTTGGGAAGGTTTTTAAGGAAGAAGGGGTTAAAAGTGGAGTTTATTTCAAAGTGGACCATTAAAGCGCTTTGTATTTCTAAAGCCCACAAACTGCTGTCAGTTTTATAATAAATTAATATTTGCCTGGAGGTGGGCTTTCAGTGTTCCTGAAGTATAGGGGAAAAGTTTGGTGTTGTTGGCAGGAGAAACATATTATTATTACAGGTACTTATATGGCGCTGTCAATTTTACGTATCGCTTTACATATATGTATTGTATATTCACGTCAGTCTCTGCCCTCAAGGGGCGTACAATCTAAGGTCCCTAACTCACATTCATACATACACATACTAAGGCCAATTTAGACAGGAGTAACCTACCAGCATGTCTTTGGAAAGCTTGTGACCTTTACCTTGTGAATGTCACTAAATGGGCAATTACTAGTATTAAAGATAATAATAGTAATAATAATAACCAAACTAAATACACTAATTTAGCTAACTTCAGTCTTCCTAACCATGAAACAATTAGGAGATCTGCTATTTCTGATTGTATGATCTGCTTCATTGTTTCAAAATACAAGAACATTGGAACAAACCAACAGATTTCAATAATAGGTGACTTTCCTTCCATGAGGCTACATGCATTCAATCTTTTTATACCAACCATGATGGCACAGTCACCTCAACGCATGTATCTTTAATCCTCCTTATAGAGATCAAAGGTCAGGTACGTGTCAGACAAGAGGCTGAAAGCTAATAGAAATAATTGCAGGCTTAGGAAATATGATCACATTCTTCAGATTAAAGCATCCATACACAATTGGGTGACATTGATCGATGGCTACACAGGAAAAAGAAAAAACATTTTTTACAGATAATACGGGGTCATTATAACGTCCTTAAAGCCAAATGCTAGCAAATAGCTAAATAGACATATTAAATACATATTGTACATAGGAGCTGTGCTACTTACCAAAAGACATTGTATTTCTGGTTGTCTTGAGATTTACAATGTTCTGCCATACATCAAAGTCAAGTGGATGACACCACTTATAGTTATGGAATTTAGTGTTAATGTCTCTCCACCTGCAATTTGCTCACTGGGCAGTGAAGAAGCAGTAGCATACTGACGAGGTCATCCATCTGTTCATTCTGGTCTCTCCTCCTATTAGCATGTTCTAATTAACTTTTGTAATTTAATACACTAAGGCAAGCCATAGTTGATGCGATTTGGTTGCAGGAAAGAAAATTGCTTGATACCTCCATCAACATAGTCAGTGTTGATGGAGGAATCCCTCCCACAGCTGTATGGGAACCTTCACTGCTGGCAGAACACAAGGATTAATGTTGGTGACTATAGCTGCCAACAGTAATCGCTTGCAAGAAATCTGACAGGCTGGTTGTACTGAAGTCAATTGATGGCTTGATTTCAGTACAACCAGCCTGCCCATAGCTGGATTTAATCTCAAACGGTCCCTGCTGAACCAGCTGAGATCCTATTCATCAATGGCTTAACTCTCCAAGTGTGAGGGCTACTGTAAAGTGTTGCAAGAGGCTGATATCAAGTCATAGTCAGTTACACTAGTTGCTTTGAAAAAATACCTCCAAATTTTAGGAGATAGGTTATGGTGAGACCAAAAGGAAGCATGTAGGGGTAGTTGGTTGGTATCTCTTCCATGTTTCCCTACTCATTTGTGCGCCAAGTGTGGGTCACATAGGAGGCCTGCCCCAGGGTGGATTCTTCTGTGTGACGCAAGGCACCTGTAACAGGAATTGCGAATTGCGAACCCTACACCCCCACGGTCTCAACATCGATATAGATATAAATTGCTTCATTAATAACAGCTAGATTTTTATCGACACATACTTAATTTTTTTTTACCCCTTTGTATATCGATTGATGCTTTGTACTTGACATACCAATTTTGAGATCTTGGTTATTATCACTCTGTTATTATCTATATAATATATTTTTAATATATTCTTATTTGATGTTTTTTATACAATTTGTATTTATGCTCATATTTGTTATTATTTTATCTAATAGGGGTTTTTCCCCTTTTTTATGGACATTTCTTATTTATCACCATTATATTTATGTGATTGTGCTATTATAAGATCATTTTGCATTTTACAAAGAGACTAATCCTTTTTTGTGGAGTATAATTTCATTGGGACACACATTTAGGTCCTTGTTCACAGGGTTAAATTCGTCTTTGATTATATCTGGTACTGTAATTGATACCCCCTTTTTTCTTTACTCGTTTCTTAGTCTCCTAGTTTCTGTCCCCGCTGAACAGTTGTTCACACTGACAGATCTCATTGATTTCATTACCGTTGTAATAGACCCATGGAAAAAAGGCTCACGCTTAGTCACGCGTGCGCACTAGAATTTGTCTCCTAAAAAATGTCGCCTGCCCGAATACATATGTGCCATTGCCTATACAAACTGGCGACGCACGGCTTGGCGTTATTGGTGTTCCCCCCAGATGACGTGCGGGTGCACAAAATGCGTAGGAGGAGCCAATAACACCATGACATCACGCCGCCGGAGCAACGTGGAGCTCCAGTGGCCATCTTTGATTCAGAACGGTTAGTCCCAATACCTATGCTACACACAGTCACTTTAATTTGGATGTATGTCATTTCACCTGGATACCTGATATCATTACCTGGATGTTTTTACCCTAATAAACAAGACTTACTGCACTATGGGGATTTTTCTACTTTAACTCCCCTGGGGAGTATTAATTTACAGATATCCCAGCATCCAGTCTCCAGAGAGGGAGCCCCTGTACACCTGGTGAGCTGACCCGTCCATCCCTTAAAGGGATCTCTTGCACCCTTCCAGTTCACATCAGAAGCCCTAGGATCCATACCTATTCAGTGAGGGATTTAACCCTATTCCTGCCCAGATTTGGATGACCTTGATGACATCAGGATTTTAATATACAAATGCGCGTTCCGATGAATGCGCATTTCTCCCAAACCTGATTGCACAAGCACCGAATTTTAGATGAACGCAGGATTCCTATATGCACTAACAGTCACTTTATGAACTATTTATATATTTATTTTATTTTAATATTTGATTGATTTTGATGCTTTTATGTACCTATTTTTAGCGCTGCACTTCATTTTATCTTGTCTGTTTGAGGTTTATTGGTTACCTTAAGTGCTCAGCGGCTATTTATACTTGTAAAGTGCGCTCGGATTTATCGTCTGCTATTTACCTGTAACAAGATTACTCTACTGCACATATGGGGTATATTTACTCTGTGCTGTTTTCCCAATTGACCTGGGACAAGGTGGAGGCCACTGTCTGTCAGGAGATACTCAACCTTAAGGCAGGCTTCTACTTTTAGAGTTGACCGTACAGCAGGTACACTTGCGCCTTAACTGTTCTCCAGTTAACTCTTAGGCTCCCATTTAAAATGTACACCTTCTCTCTACCGCTTGCAATTAGGAGGGCAGTGCCAAACACTGACCACAACCATCTGTCCAGCATTTTTTACTACTGTCCCCAGTAGCAGAGTGGGTCCCGTCGTGCACCTAGAGTGGGCTCCAATGTGCACTTGACTTTAACTTTTGAGCTTCGATATTTCTGTACAGGATGAGGACCCATGTGGTGCAGATCTGCTCCCGTAGCTATGGGAGACAGAACATGGCATAAGGAGTGCCAACAACATCTCCCTTGCTGCTAGAGGATAGTCCACCTGTAACAGGTATGCGCTATCGACAGGCTGCATAAACTGACTGTAGATCTTCCACTGCCCCTGGCCACCACTTATAGACTTGTACTAGGAATGGCTCTCTCAGTGCCAACTCTTCATACCTCATATACTATTGACCCAAAGCTGCAGACTAGTGTAGTAGTGTTCCGGTTACTTGATTTGCACACCTTTAAATGACTTCTGACTAGGCAAAAGGCACATTTTTAACGCTTTACTGAATAAAGTATAGACCATACAAAGTCCAACATGAAGCAGTCTTTCCTAAGTCCCTAATCCCTACTCCTTCTCAGGCTATGTGTTGCCTCAGCATACCTGCAAAGGTAGAGTCTATGTGTAAAAAGGTCCATCAGAGGCATCCTCCAGCAGCTGGTGTCTTTGGGGCTAACCTCAAGTCAATGGGTTTCACATCTCTTTGCTCTTCAGTGTCTGTACTCCTTACGGGGTAAATGGAGAAGCCGCAAAGCCCTCAAACTCTCTTCGGGGAACTCGGCTGCAGTGATGATCAGTGTATTCTGACAGCAGAGGCATCCCCTCTGTCAGAATACAATAGTACAACGGGGAAGATTCCTCTATCCACCTCAATTGTGTTGATATGGGAATCCGTTCATTTTTTTTTAATCAGCCAGAGGGCTGATCAAAAAAAAATGAATCTTCTATAGCCAGCCTAAATCTACCATACAAGCTTTTTCTGTGCTATACACCAGCAGTTCTAGATACAGAGTTAACATGTGGTGCATAAAGGCATGGTTTACGTGGCTTTGACCTTTGTCCTTGAATGAAAAATTACATCTCTTGTTTTGGAAATTGGGAAGGAAGTGGTGACACCTTCCCTTCTAAAATAAAATCATTGCTGACCTTTAAAAGATTTTTTTTCTGGAGTTCCTATTTTAGTATTATTGAATACATTTTGTAGTACAACAGGAGATTAATAATTAATGGAGAAAAGAAATGTAGTATGTTAAAAACAATGTAACATGAACAATTTTCATTCTTGGCAGAACATATTTTCAAACAATACCTAGAAAGCAATATTATTCATGCATTGATTTCTGTGGCCTTTCGTATATTGTCTTACTGGTAACTTTGAGACTTCTACTCGCGGTATCCGGGAATGCTTTCTAGAAATATGGGATATTTGAATTCCTGTTAGAATGTAATGAATCAGTTTATATTGCTCTCAGATACATGATATAGCGTGACCATAAAGCTATCCATGACAGATAATTGTACGGAGGATTTATTCCTACTGGTAGCAGCTTGTATAATGCTGATCAGTGCCAGCCTCGAACAGTAAAAGGAGCCAGAGCACATAGACCATACCAGCCAAAATTTATGAACATGTGTAAACTTTGTTAACCCCAAGGGTACATTAAAAATCAAAATGTAATATATTGCAGCTTATCAATTCTTAATTGTGATGGCTGCATTTGTTTTCTTAATATAAGTCTCAGCTTACTGAACTACACTGATGCTCATTTTCATAAAGTTTCACCTGGTGATCTGGCCAGATCCTAAACGTGGATGGCCTCCTGAACACTTGAAAGTCACTGTTTAGCCACCCTCTGAAAAGTGATCACTTTTCAGTGACATCCTGTCTCTAATTTTCCTTGCATTGAGCTAGTTTTTATGTATTGCTTTATTTAGTGGAAGAGCAAGCTGCTAAGTTGTTATCTATGGCACTTTGAGGCCTAGTAACAAGGGAAGCCTTCATAAAGCATAGGCATATGCAGAGGCATTAGAAGGTCCTGCAGCTAATTTATGAAAGCCTTGCAGTAGTTTTGGTGACAGTTCTGACACGTGTGACAAATTCTGGTAGGTGTTAATAGCAGAACTTTCATCATTTGTTGGAATGACTGCAACAAATTCAAAAATAATTACTGCTAGTTGGTAGATAAGGCAAATGGTGGTAATTAGAGTCAACTTTATGTTGACATACAAAGACAAGCCAGTGCTCAGAGTGGGTTTGCTGGGTAGCAACGAGAAGGGCACCCTCCACCTGGCACTAGTTGCTAAGATTCTATCAGCTGGTGGCCAAATAGCTTCATGGGTTGCTAAAATGACAACTGCCAGCATTCTAGCAACTATGTAAGATGTGAACATTTACAGTGACTGGAATCCAATGGGGATGGGAAATAAGACCCTTTTTACACAAAGGGTCTGATCAGGTCCACCTGTCAGTTATTCAGATGGCCCTGATCGGACCCTGCATATATCTTATGGACCAGTGGATGTAAATGGACTCTAAAAAACACAGAAAGGGATTCATCCCCCTCCATGTAGGTGGATCGGATCAGAGGGTAGTCAAGTGTAAACGGACAGCTGAGTCTGTATACATCAAACTGCCAATAGAGCAGAACGTCCGCTATGCATTGCATAACCTGAGCTGACATGGACCTGTCATCTACCTGCTCTTCTCTGATCAAAACGTAGTTTTCCCCATGTGAAAGGGGTATGAATCTAGTGCTTCATGAGTGATTGACAGTGGACAGCAGTGGGCTGTCTAGTGGCAATGGAATCTGCACACTGCCAGTTGCAATGGAAGTGGACCTGGCGGGGACCTAGTCTATCAGCATAACCCATCAGGCTTTGCCCACTATAAATCTAAAGAGAGGTGGACCTAATGGGGGACTAGCCTAATTTCTTGGCTGCAGCTCTTGCCTGTGTGATGAAGGTTAGTAACACTGAGCCTGTTATTTTATCAGGCTCAGCATACTAAGCTACATTGAGGAGGGACACTCCAGCCTCAGAATATGAAAACAAATCTTACCCAAGCTCAACTGCTGTATTCACTACATGGATACAGGAGACTAGTGCACTGCCTCAGGCATCCACTCCTCACAGCAAATACCCACAATACAAGTAGCCGGCAATTAGGAAAGCTTCCTAATAAAAATCTTTATTGGTTACATAAATACAGGATCCATAAAGTTGACGTGTTTCGACTTCACAAAGCCTTATTCATAGCATACAACACTCCAGCTTCAGTACTGGTGACCATGCAAAAGATTAATACACCTGTTTCCAGGTAAGGTAATTATATTGTAACTGTACTGTGTGCCTTCATTTTGTAAAGCGATGCACAAACTATTTGTGCTCTATAAATAATAAGGTATATGAATCCGTCGCATGCAGAGTCATGCCACAATTCCAAAGAGTGTGTAAGGGCACTCCTAATGATTTCCAGGACAGTTGCTGTACTTAGAGCACAATGTCCCCTTCTGCTGTCAGTCTAGTCATCAACATGGTATATTAAGACTCAGTATAATTCTTCAATTATAAAAAGATGAACAGCAGGTGCACCGCACACAGTACTGCAGGTATCCATGCCTCCAGGAACCAACATTGGTGCATCTTCACCTCTATTTCCAGCCATTTCACCACTGGACATTGGAAATGCCGCTCTTAACACTGCAATATGCAGTCATATTTTATGTCCCTGATAGTGTCATATTTTGCCCATGTTACATTACTTCTTGCTCTTAAATATGTATATGTGCAAGATATTGTAGCTGTAGCTCTCCATGATAATTACAAGCAGTATTCAAGCTGGATTGGATTTCAGAACGGCAGCGTTACCCGGCAAGTGCAGCTTCTTAACATAATAATAGTCAGGAATAATATATTTCCTCTCTCAGAAAACATGCAGAATGAAAACACAGATAGCGTATACTTCTGTGTAAACATTGCTTGCTGCAATCAGGAACTATATTAAAATTTCTAAGAAAAGTATGAAACCTTATAATGTATTTCCTTCTTTTCGCTTAGAGCACACAAGGATATCTAAATTGGATGACTCTGAAGACTTCTGAATAGATTAATGCCAGGAAGCAATAGCTGATTTTATGCAAAAAACCCACATAGATTGTAGCAAGTGTTTTAGACCACATTTAAAGAGAAAGGCCACCCAAAATGTGTGTTTGAGGTTTTTGATCGGACATTTGTGGGTTGGACGATCTGTTTTTTTTTTGGGGGGGGTATTTCATGCATTATCAAAGCTCACATGTTAAAGGGTGCTTAAAAAAAAACATTATTACAGTGATTCTTATTAATTCATTTAGCAGCAATATCTTCTGCTGGACCATACAAAGTGATGGTATAGAGGGTCTACACCAATGCACACAAAACCATAAAATACTAGTGAAAATATTGTAGATTAAATGGAATGTATATTAAAGTATATATTGTGGCAGTGCGGTGTCCTGCCACGGCCAAAATCAAGCTGAAAACCCTGGATTCTCAACCAGGCAGGTTGAGGGGCTCCAGAGAGTTGATGTATTGCAGAGGAAACTGGCTTTTCGGTTTCCTCATTTATTCATTAAGTCTGTTTTGGGATCTGGAGCCTGGAGATTTCAAAGAGATCTGGGAGGGATGAAATCTCCGATCCGGGGAGATTTCAAAGAGATCTGGGAGGGATGAAATCTCCGATCCGGGGTCTGTGTTTTGAGAACCCCCAGCACACTGATTGCACAGGTGTGTGCAGGCCTTTTTATAGAGGCCTAACCATGGTTCTGGGCTCCACCCCGGCAGACAGGAGTCAGGAGGGCTCCACCCCGGCAGACGGGAGGTCTCTGCCTTGGAGTGAGGTGGAAGCCAGACTAGCTGTGTGCTAGTGCCATATTTTGGGAAGAGTCTGCAGGAGACAGAGTTAAAACTGCGTACAAGCCAGGAGGCTGAATACTGTTTAATTTGCTTGATGGTGGATACCCCTGCGTGGGAAGCATTTTTGTTTATGGAACTTTTTTCTTTTAAATAAAAGTGGGCAAAAAAGCCCTTAAAGAAGCGAATTGCTGTGTGCTTTAACAAGAAGAGCTCTACCATTTGAAGCGAGTTCCCACAATATATATTTATTTATTACAGTCAATACTAAAACCATAATATTTCATTATTTATTTAAGGGGGGCATATTGCATAAAATACTCTGTTTTCTCATTTTTTGGTTCCAATGTTCCAGTATTTACTGTTTTGCAATCTATCCTTATTAGCTGTGGTTGTTTACAGAGCTCAGTAGCTCAAGCTAAATGTGGCAGATCAGTGAGTGTGCAGAATTGCACAAAAACCTTTAAAGCTTCTTGTATATTTACCATCATTTAGATTTTTGTTGAGAGTGTGTTAAGTATAGAATAACACATTTTGTTAACAAATCATAGGCGTCAGTTTATGTTCAAAAATAATATTTTCAAATATCCTCTTCATGGCTTTATGACATTGTCATAGGAAGTGCCCAGGTCTTCACTTTGCTGGAGGCCAGAAGCAAGATGGCACCCTGGATGACACATTGGATATCAGTCCTGTTCTGTTTGGCAGGATGGGGAAGGTTATGAGCAGTGACAAACCTGACAACCCTCTTTCTCAGTGTATGCAAGGATGCACAGGATGATTAAGCTGCAGTAAATTCACATTTTGGGGACACAAGGCATTTATGTAATGAAACTCAGAGTTTTCATGGTGGCATTTACATTTGATATTATTTAGGCTATGATGTGGTGATATTTATATTTTGGCTGTAGCTGTACTCAAGCAGTACTGAACACTTCCTTGTGTTCCAGGGAGAGAACAATCTATATAGAAATTTGTGCTGACTTGATATCAGTTTTACCAGCTCAGCAAAGAAAATGCATATAATGCAAAATGTAATAAATTTATTTTATACACCATCATGTAAATAATTAATGAAGTTGTTCTTACGTTATAATAAAGGAGAACCTACCTTTTTCCCATTTTTCCGCCCCATTGGGTGCACAGGACATAAAAAACTATATGTGTTTTTGTGTTGGTAAAAAGAATACATACATTAAAGCCTAAGTTTACTTACAATAAAAATACAAAATAAGCAAAAGGGACATTATTTACCTTCAGTGCGATGTGTCTCTTCTGTTTGTGTCTTCTGGTCCAGAAGAAATCTTTCATCCTCCATTACTCCCCATTGTGCATGCTAAGACATTTGACTCTACAAACATAGGAGAGATGCTGAACACTTCAGAACTGTCAAATGCAACAAAAACAGGAGAGGTACCAGAGGAGTATTGGAAGATTGCTAGAATTTTTAACACAGCCGATGCAAGAGATGTACCAGTTGTGCAACCTTGAAATTGTAATTACAGGATTATCTGTGATCTGAGTGTGAGGTATGGCAAAGATGCAGCCTGCAGTATTTGTATGAAGAGCAAAGCGCAAAATACGTTGCTCACTTGCTCATTCTGAGTTTAATGTGTTAAACAGAAATGGATCCCATTATACAGATAATTACTTTCTTTGTAGAGACAGTGTAGGCCGTATGCAAAAGCACATCATTAAGTGGCATGGCAAGACCACTTACTGTTATCTCACATATATATTCTTATTATTATAGCCAAATTTACCACCCTAACTCCTCCCACAGTTTTTACACTACATAGACAGTAATATACCGGATGGTGCGGATTGTTCCCGATTGGTGTGCTATTACTTTGTGGAACGTTTCGCAGAATGGTTCATGAATTATCGGTGGTTTTTTTGGTGAAATTGGTCCCATAGGAATGAATGGTGAAATGTTCAAAACTAGAGTGGGAGCTGACAAAAGCTAGAGTGTGAGATGAAAAATCAGGACATGATTATAAACTGCCATCACTCCCTCATTTTCAAGCCCACCTACACAAATCTTATATCAAAACGTTCAGCTATCCCTGCTGCCACTAAAAATCCACTGCTAAGCCATAGTCCTGATGGTTTTCACAATATGACCATTTGTTTGCAACTCACGCCGCCCATTGACATTCATTGAAACTCCACTCTAGCCACCTCAAATTTGAAGGGCAATTTCTAAACTGTGACTGTGCCTTCATTTTTAATATTTCATAGACATACTATGCATCAAAATGTAGGTCTGGGTCTTGTGATTCTGACAATATAAAGCTCTTTACTGTAGAATTTATAGTTTTTAAAACTACGACCATTTGATGACGCCAGTGAAGTGAGCAATTTCTGCCCTATTTGAAATTTAATTTTGAATTCGTGACAGTTTGGCCGGCTTCTGGTTAAAGGTTTGGAAATAAGAGAGTATTTGAGGTGATAATGCTGCTAATGTTTTTATAAATGTATGTTTTAATGTAACTGTGAAGCACTTTGGGTAACAACATTGCAATTAAATGTGCTATATAAATAATTAAAAGTTGAAATGCATTTCTCACTCTATCAAGCTTGCCATGAGCACTTTTTAAATTTGATCAATTGGTTAGTGTAATGTTTACTATATTTACTCACTCCAAACACTCCACACAGTTACTCTGCCCACTCCATACCTTTTCACAGTTACTCCAACCACACAACAGTTACTCAAGCCACTCCACCCAGTTACTCCGCCCACTCCAGTTGTAGACTACTGGTGGAGGCAAGAACACTTCACACAATTTCCCCAGAAATTGTAGCTTTTCTAGCTTTGTATTATTATTACAGGTACTTATATAGCACCATCAATTTACGCAGCGCTTTACATATATTTTGTACATTCACATGAGTCCCTAACCCTCAAGGGACGCACAATCTAAGGTCCCTAATTTGCATTCATACATACACTAGGGCCAAATTAGACAGGAGCCAATTCACCTACCAGCATGTCTTTGGAGTGTGGAATGAAACCAGAGTACCCGGAGGAAACCCACGCAAGCACAGGGAGAACATGTAAACTCCAGGCAGGTGGTGTCGTGTTTGGGATTCAAACCATTCGACCCCAGTACTGCCAGGCAGTCGCTGGTGCTGCCAGCCACTGTGCTGCCCATTAAAGAATTATCAGTACTAATATATAGGATACTTAACACAGAATGTGAATGTCAGAACAAACAAAAAAGGAGAGCACAAAACACATGCTGCTCACTTGTTCATTCCAAGTTTAATGTGAGCTGGTATTAGTCCCCTGAAGTCATACTACAAATCATTAGAGCTTCATCTAGCTGCAGCCTAGTAATAGCATTACTGGGAGATGTATTCATTTACTTGCTACATATGCTGTACTTTTTTAAGCACAGTGGGTTACAATGTGCACCATTGCATTGCAGCACTTCTATGGTGAATTAAATGGAGTTGAAGTGCCACTTGTGATTGGCGCATCGGTGGTGTGAACAATCCCTTAAGAATTGTTTCACAAAAAAACATGGAGGGAGGGAATAATAACTAGTCATTATTCTTTTCTCTGTTAAAGATACCCCAGGAACATTACCAAAAAAAGGCAGCCCTGTAAAATAAGAGGCACTATGGTAATCCATGAATCAAAGTGTAGCTGCCTCATTGCTCTCCAGCAGCTGCTGGTATTTCACTTTTCCGGGTATGTGAATACATGATTCTTCTGCTGGATGCATTGGTTTCTACTGCCAACTTGTATGTACAGGATGTATGAACTGACAGAAGAAACCATTGTGTGTGTCTTGGGAGCAGGTGTTCAACCCATCCAATTGGTCTACCAGCAGTGTCTGGAAAAAGTGAAGCAGCTGTGTTTCAAGATATGGGCCACCAGAAAGCTAAGTATAGTGCCTCTTCTTTACAGCCCACATGGAAGAAAAATATATTTAAAATTTATTTTAAAAATATTCTTCCCAGATATATTGACATATATTTGAAAAACTACAATTTTGGCCATATTCAATATATATATATTGAAATGCTTTTTTTTATATATTACAAATTATATGAAAAATATTTTTACAAATATTTGTCTTCAGATTTTTTTTAACATATAAAAAAGTCATTTTAACATATGTTTTTACATATATTTGTAAATGCATTCCAAAAATGTAGATTAAGTGTATTTTTAACCGCAAGGCGGTTTTCTTGTTCTGGGAGGATGTCATATGATGTCCTCCCACGCTAACCACGCGTGCGCGGCTCCGGGAGCGCTCAGCGCGGCGATCGGTGGTGCTCTGTGTCCCTCAGACACAGCAGATCACCGATCAACGGAAAGAGCCGAAGATGTCAGCTCGGTCATGTGATCAGCTGTGTCCAATCACAGCTGATCGCATGTAAATAAGGAAATGCCAGTTATCGGCTTTTCTCTCCTCACAAGCTGTCACGCCGACAGCTCGTGAGGAGTGGAGAGCAGGTAATCGGCATTACTCAGTGGGGACATGTACACTGATCATCAGGGCACTGGGGACATGTACACTGATCATCAGGGCACTGGTGATCAGTGTAGCCCCAGCAGTGCCACCTTTCAGTGTCCATCAATGCCAGCTGTCAGTGCTCTTCAGTGCCACCTGCCAGTGCCCATCAGTGCCAAATTTCAGTGCCTACCAGCGCACATCAATGCCACATATCAGTGCCTACCAACGCACATCAATGCCACATATCAGTGCCCATCTGAGCTGCCTTTCAGTGCCACCTATGAGTGCCAGTCAGCGTTACCTATCAGTGCTCCCAATCAGTGCCGCCTATCAGTGGGCATTAGTGCCGCCTATCAGTGCGCATCAGTGCCTCCTATCAGTGCCAGTCAGTGCCATATATGAGTGCTGCCTTTCAGTGCCCATCAGTGATGCCTGTCAATGCCCACCAGTGCCGCCTATCAGTGCCAGTCAGTGCCGCCTATCAGTGCCAGTCAGTGCCGCCTATCAGTGCCACCTATCAGTGCCAGTCAGTGCCGCCTATCAGTGCCATGTATCTGTGCTGCCTTTCAGTGCCCATCAGTGATGCCTGTCAATGCCCATCAGTGCCACCTACCAGTGCCTCCTCTTCAGTGCCCATCAGTGCAGCCTATCAGTGCCCATCACTGCAGCCTCATTAGCGCACATCAGTGAAGGAGAAAAATCACTTATTTACAAAATTTTAAAACAAAAACTAGGAAACTATTTTTTTTCAAAATTTTCTGTTCTTTTTGGTTTGTTTAGCAAAACAAAAAAACAAAAGAAAGCTCTATCTGTGTAAAAAAAAATTATAAATATTTCATATGGGTACAATGTTGCATGAGCGCACAATTGTCATTCAAAGTGCGACAGCGCTGAAAGCTGAAAATTGGCCTGGGCAGGAAGGGGGTATAAGTGTCCTGTAGGCTAGTGGTTAAAGACATACAGTATATTTGAAAATGTATTTTTAAAAATATTTTTCATATAACTTGTAAGATATAAAAAAGCATTTCAATATATATATATAATACAGCCAAAATTTTAGTATTTCAAATACGGTATATGTAAGTTTATTTGGGAAGAATGTTTTTAAATTATATTTTTCTTCTATGTGGGACGGTTGATCAGGGTGACTGACAGGGTCACTTAACGCTGGACACACAGTTTTTTAAGTTGTCACCAGAACAGGAATAGAGGCAAAGTATTCTATTGAGGAAACCTGTTACAGTAACAATTGTCTACAAGAGGATTGCCCTAACTTTCCTCTCACTGGATTTCCTCCCTAGATTTCCTTTTGCTATTTGTTATGTCTACAGGAAGTGAAGATAAAATTTCTCAATGGGGAGGGTTTTACCATTTCATACTTTCCAAAATAAAAAACCATTTGGACTTCAGATGTACTTTAATCACTTAAAGAGCTTTCATTATTTTGCAACAGTGCAGCACTGCATGTATTCACTTAGGGCAATGGTTCTCAACCTTTCTAATGCCGCGACCCCTTAATACAGTTCCTCATGTTGTGCTACTTCATAACTGTAATTTTGCAGTGGGAGGACTAGTGCCACATCATTGGTGTCAGTGGAAGGAGTAGTGCCCCATCACTGATGTCAGTGGGATGAATAGTGTCCCATCGTGGTGTCAGTGGGAGGAATAGTGCCCCATCGTTGGTGTCAGTGGGAGGAATAGTGCCCCATCGTTGGTGTCAGTGGGAGGAATAGTGCCCCATCGTTGGTGTCAGTGGGAGGAATAGTGCCCCATCGTTGGTGTCAGTGGGAGGAATAGTGCCCCATCGTTGGTGTCAGTGGGAGGAATAGTGTCCCATCGTTGGTGTCAGTGGGAGGAATAGTGCCCCATCTTGGTGTCAGTGGGAGGAATAGTGCCCCATCGTTGGTGTCAGTGGGGGGAATAGTGCCCCATCGTTGGTGTCAGTGGGGGGAATAGTGCCCCATCGTTGGTGTCAGTGGGAGGAATAGTGCCCCATCGTTGGTGTCAGTGGGGGGAATAGTGCCCCATCGTTGGTGTCAGTGGGGGGAATAGTGCCCCATCGTTGGTGTCAGTGGGGGGAATAGTGCCCCATCGTTGTTGTCAGTGGGGGGAATAGTGCCCCATCGTTGGTGTCAGTGGGAGGAATAGAGCCCCATCGTTGGTGTCAGTGGGAGGAATAGTGCCCCATCGTTGGTGTCAGTGGGAGGAATAGTGCCCCATCATTGATGTCAGTGTGGTGGAGGGGGAAATAGTGCCCCATCATTGGTGTCAGTGGGGGGAATAGTGCCCCATCATTGGTGTCGGTGGGGGGAGGAATAGTGCCCCATCCTTGGTGTCAGTGGGGGGAGGAATAGTGCCCCATCGGTGTCAGTGGGGGGAGGAATAGTGCCCCATCGTTGTGTCAGTGGGGGGAGGAATAGTGTCCCATCGTTGGTGTCAGTGGGGGGAGGAATAGTGCCCCATCGTTGGTGTCAGTCTGGGGAGGAATAGTGCCCCATCGTTGGTGTCAGTGGGGGGAGGAATAGTGCCCCATCGTTGGTGTCAGTGGGGGGAGGAATAGTGCCCCATCGTTGGTGTATGTGTGGGAGAAATAGTGCCCCATTGTTGGTATTAGTGACACAAATGATGGGGCACTATTCCTCCCACTGACACCAATGATACTTACCTTGCTGACCCCTGCTCCAGCCTGGGCTCACTCTCTCACTTACCTGCCAGCTGTCTTCCTTCTCTGGCCGCTCTCCTCTTCACTTACTCCGGCAGCTCCCTCGATCTTCTTTGATCTACGCGCGCTGCCGCTCGGCTCCTCCTCTCCAAGCTCCACCTCCTCGCCGGTGATTGGCCGCCTGTGTGCCTCTCCTGAGCTACAGTTCCGGTGGCCAATCAACGGCGAGGAGGCGGAGCTGTTGAGTGATCCCGGAGGTGTGGCCAGGTGACAGGGGCAGCGTATCATCCCGCCCACACATCGCCTGAGTCAGAGGAGCGGTGTCTCAGTTCCTAAGACCATCGGAAATATGTGTTTTCCGATGGTCTTAGGCGACCCCTGTGAAATGGTCGTTCGACCCCCAAAGGGGTCGCGACCCCCAGGTTGAGAACCGCTGACTTAGGGTGTACTGTATTTATAAAAAAAGCATAACTGTCCAAACATTGAAACTGCATGTAAACTCAACCTGTGCATGTGAGGTGAAATTAAATATTTTCAGGCTATGTTCTCTGCAGATTGAATGCATGAATGTGGAAAATACTGTATTATGGCCACTAGATGTAGCAAAGAAGCATACCTTTTTTCTATGATGGTCAGCGCCATCTAATGGACATAATGCAGCATCTTCCCCAATCAGACACTCAATCTGCAGAGAATATAGCCTGGAGACATTCTATTTTTGCCCCATCTACACAGAACAAATTTACAAGTGATTTCCATTGATTGAAGTATAACTAAAGGCAAAACTTTTTTTTAGTTTTGGATGGAGTGGAGATGGATTAGAACACCTGTCAGGTTTTTATAACTCTTGCTCCTGTTAGGGAGATTCCCCCTCTCTATTTGTCCTGTTTAATATTATCATTGAAAATAAATGCACCCTCCAGAAGACTCATAGGGAGACTGCCATGTGATTCCTCCAGTGCAATAGATAGCTGGAAAACGGCAGTGTTCTTAGGGTCAGGTCATGCTAGCGACAGAATCATTAGAAGAGAAGAGAGGACAGTCATCCACTCCTATGGCATTGCTCTCTCACAGGATGAACTAGCAAAGTATCTCTTTGCTCCCTTCGTGGCCAATGGGATTCTGCAGCTTTTTGGCCAACAATGGAACAACACCATAGGAGCATGTGAGCGGTCTCTTTAGCAATCCCATTACTGGTAAAGTGTTGCCAGGAGTAGGACTGCAATTATGACATTGACTTTAGGGTTCCACTTTAAACTGCTGGACTTTTAACATCTTCCTATCATTTACTACTACTATTTGTATGCCCACATACTCTACTTTTCCAGAAATAACATTATATAGTATATGTGCAGTTAGGTTTATATATAACTTTTTTTTTTTACTATTACCTTTCACTTTATAGGGTAAAATGTATTATGAATTAAGCTTGTATTATTTATTATTAATGTTGTTTGAATTTAATTTCCCTTTTAATAGATCCCAAATGAACCATGCCATTACAATGAATGGCATTTTAAAAAACCTTTTGCCATTTTAAACAACCTTTTTAATGCCAGCATTTTTACCTTTACTTTTGGAAAAGGTCATTATAAAAGTTCTTTTCTATTTTTAACACAGTAATTAGACATGACCTTTCTGATCTGTTTTGAAGATATCAATGTGATTTTATTTAGGAGTGACAGCATGCTTAACGGCCCTGTTTATAATTGTTTTCACACAAGATTCACACAACTTTTACCCAAAATCCACACAGGTTTCTAATTCGATTCAATTTGAAAAATGTGTGATTCTTGGATGAAAGTTGTATGAAAAAAAGTATAAATAGACCCCTTTGTATTTTCAGAATTATACTCAGAAGCTCAAGCGAAGGTCCAATCAGCAACCAGTTGGCCAATCCTAAAACTGGACATACAGTAGTAGAAATCTGTTAGAAAAATTTCATTTTCAGAATGTTCAAATTTCTAATCGTTAGTGGGGTCTAGATTATGTTCATTTTCAGCCCCAGTGATGAGAAAATTTGAAGGACCTGGATGAAACTTTTTATGAATTTCTAAGTGAATGTGGTTTTCATTCGGGAAAGTGCATTCACTCTAAAATTGAATATTAAAAGCAAGTTCAATTTTGAAATACTTTTGAACGACATTCATCAAGTCATCGAATGTACAGATCAGAATTTTCATATGAATATTAATATGAACTACTAGTATGGCCAGTTTCATACAGATTGCAAATGAATGCTAAAATCTGGCTGGTTGCAGTGGGTGACTTTCCTGTCTGTTAATGAAATAGGAAATAGAAGGAGATCTCCCCAACAAGGATATAGACAGTCATTATACCTAGAAGAAGATCTAACCATTCCTACTCTTCAAATAAATGTTTTCTTTTAATGCTCTTAAGGCTCATACACACAAGCATTGTATTATCCTGTCGTTTGATGGTTGTTTGGGGTAGGTATATTGGTTTGGTATAGTAAATGGTGTATTTTAAATCAAACCTTTTCATTCTCTAAGCATTCAGACATAGTCATACGACGTTCATGTTCTTCATCAGTTGTCGCAGGCGTACTTATACTTCCTGTAAGACATACAATCTAATCAGACTAAACAGCCTTGTTTCTGACATGAGAACTTCTACTATATGCCAAAAGTCAACAGCTAATCCATTGTCTTTTTTTGGTGGGGCATTAGCAAGATGTGTGGGGGTGCCATTAAGAATTAATGACACCACCTCATGTCTACAAAAGGACAGCATGCTTTTGTGTGTCACAGGAAGGCACACGATTCCACAACGCACAGGTGTGACTGCAGCCTAAGGAGAATTGCTGGTTGAAGTCCTCCCATAGTGCTCAATGGTTCTCTAGTAATGTAGGGGGTTAGTTAAAGGAACCACTGTGTTCTACGGGGGAGATTTTCACTCTCAACAGTGTTAGTTTCTGGACAGACTTCGACAAAGATTTTTCATGATCAGAGCAGCATTTGGCAGTGTGGCTAATGGAAGAGGTAAGGATTTCTTTCTCACAAGTACAGCTTCAACTTAAGCATTCATTTTAGAAACTGAGTCTCTTAAATAGGTTCTGCTCTTCTTTTACTATCCTAAAACATTTGTATATTTAGCTGAGCATTTTATGGAGGCATATTATACGATATTCAATTTTGTACATTATGGTGGCCCTTTACCATGCTCTGCTGCAAATGTGCATCTTTGTTTATGTACAGTGGTGTTGTTGGCCTTGATTGGATTTTAATGTTATCATTTTCCCTTCTCATTACATCTTTGCTCCAGCATAATTTAAAGGTGAAAGAAATGTACAAGAAAACTCTTTAAACAACCATCAATACAGCTCATTATTGTCTTGGAATGGTAAAATTCACAGCAGATTCCTTTCCTTAGTGTACAGAAAGAACAATTGTATTGTGCTTGAACTAGGTTATGTTCTGTTTAATGATTACTCTTTGTAATGGAATACTCTATCAGGACATGCTGCCCCTCTACCTAATGGACTTGTGGCCACATATGCATTGGTAATGCTGGTAGTAGAGTTTTCTAAATAGAGATTCCTGCACAGGGAATTTGGGAATTTTTTAGATGAAGAGCTTATTTCAGTCTTCCTGGGATTTTTTAAAATATTACCTTAGAGTAACTGGTACTCATTCTATAGTTATAGCTCTCAACATAAAAAATACAGGCGTACATTCCTTCAAACAATTGATTCACAGTTCACAGTAAACATGTCTCTCAGCCAGGGTTCACAAAGAATCAGAGGTTCACTGAACTTTATAACACCACTAGGAGTTATCAGGCAAGAATTTTCATCTCCTGTTACCTGCATACACTTTATAATCCCCCCAATCTTCCAGACATCCACTATATCTCCCATCTTTAGAATTTGAGAAAAAAGGAAAGCTCAGGAAAATTAGGACCTGTGGTGAAAGTGGGCATGGTTATTTTACAGTGAATATTGGGCATAGTTCAATAGAATCTCAGCCTGCTCGCGTATACACGACACACAGAGTGGATGGGTGCAGGGGGCAGAAGTAAGTAACACAAAGTGAAATACAAAGTGCCTCCCATGCAAAAATGTAATGAACGTTCATGCATGCTCTGCATATACTGCAGTGGACAGTTACCTGGCTGCCAGTGTAAGCACTGACATCTGCTCCTCAGCTACATTGTCCTCATCACCAGCCTGCAGGATAATATTCTCTGCTTCCTCAGCCTCTTGCCCATCCTCTTCACCCTGCTCCTCTTTCTCTTGAAGTCCATCTTCCAGGTGGAGTCGCAGTCCTTCACTGACGCTGACCCTGAATCTAGGAAGTAGATTCTGACCCCCACAAAGCCTAACCATGCTTTGAACACTTGGAAGTGTTATGTTTACACAATATATGGCATAACATAATGACCCACATAATATTGAGTAGGTCACCCTTTTGCCACCCAAACAGCCTTGAACTGTCGCAGCACAGATGCCACTAGACCTCTGAAAGCATGCTGCGGTATCTGGCACCCAGCTGTCAGTAGCAGATACTTTAACTCCTGTAAATTATGAGGTGGGGCCTCCATGGATTGGGCTTGTTTTTCCAGCACTTCCCACAGATGCAGTCAACAGCTCAAACTTTTTTTGTGTTCCTCAACCTATACTTGAACAATTTTTGCAGTGTGGCAGGGCACATTTTCCTGGTGAAAGAGGTCAATGTCATCAAGGAACACCATTTCTATGAAGGGGTGTTCTTGTTTAGCAAGAATGTTTAGGTAGGTGGTATGTGTCAAGTAACATCCACATGAATGGCAGAACCAGATTTCCAGTAGAACATTGCTCAAACCCTCATACTGCCTCCACCAGCTTGCTTTCTTCCTATAGAGCATACTGGTGCAATATCTTACTCAGTTAAGTGACGCACACTCACATGTCCATCCACATGATGTAAAAGAAGACTTCATTTATCAGATCAGGCCAGCTTCTTCCATTGCTCTGTGGTCCAGAACCCTGACCAGTCTTTGCAGCCCAATACATAACATTTTTTCTGCTTTCAACACATCAACTTCAGCTTCATGTTTACTTGCTGCCTATTATATCTCACCAACTTTCAGATGCCGTTGTAATGAAATAATCAATGTTATGTACTTCAACTGTCAGTGATCTTAAAGTGAAACTTTAGTCAGAAAATTAAGTCCTGCTAGATCACTTCAGGTTGGCCCCTTTTGCAGTTATAGTCATGTAAAACATTAAAAATAAATACCTATATTGTTAAAAATCCAATAATGCACGTCATTTTTCTCTGCACATGCTCAGTTGCTCTCTATTTTTAGGCTCTGCAGAATTTGTAGAGGCCTATCTGCTGACAACCTTATATAGTCAAGAAAGCTGCTTCTCTTTGATCTAAGCTGCCTCGTTGCTGATGAGTTATGACACCAACCATTTTAGTGGTTTGACAGTTTGGTTGAGGACACAAGCAAATGTGGCAGTTACAGGAATTCTAGGAATGTAACTGTTTTTTGAAATCGATAAATCGATGAGTTTAGTTCCACCATTTGGTATGATGGGTCCTCTGTTCTCTGCCATGAACTTTTAAGCTGAAAAATTGAAGGCTGCTCACAGCTGTGTAAATTAAGTGTTATTATACTGCACTGTATAAATTTCACAGGCCACAGGCAATCAATATTAGATAAAGTAAGTACATTGTAGCTAAGTGGAATAAACACAATACACATACCAATAAACAGGTCAAAGAATATGTTAGAATGCATAAGACTAACTGACTGGAATTTTAGCCCCACCTACGGCCGTGGACCTACACCATAATAAGGCAAACCTAATTAAACTAGTACACACAACATTGGTAAGAACAACATCAACCTTGAAAACATGAATGGTACAAAGAAAAGCCTTAATGTAACTCTTGGCAATAGCTATTCAAAAAGAATAAATGTCCCTGAGTGCACTCTACGAATACACCCCAGAGTGGGTGGGTGTACACACACCTAAGAGGGGTACTCCTGCCAGTGGATGCAAAGTATGTGTCTAATTGTAAAAATTAATCGACTATTGTTGGGGCCCTTCTGTAAAGTGGTGCATATGAAGCTATCCCATTAACTGCAATGGATGGCTGATGGGCTTCTACGTAAAAGGGGCAGTCTCTATTGTCATTCACTGTGTGCAAGCGATTAAGCTATATAGTTCTGCACACCACTTCTGGCACACAACAGGTCTGGTCCAGATCACTTGGTGGTCTGCTGTCCCAGAGTCTCAATCCTCATGATCAGGTCCTCACCTATTATGTCCTAACTGATTTAGGCACATACGGCAATGGGTCTCTGCAGCTCTGATCTCAAGTCATAGCGAATCTCTGTTGCTCTGTTTCTTGGCTTTATGGGCAAAGCACACCACTCCAGTTCCAAGAGACCAGGCTCTGCTCTCTGGTCTACAGGTCCGCACACACTGGTTTTCCAGCACTGCTCGGGAGCTGCTCTTATGCAGTGTGTCCTGTCATACTGGTTGGCTCTCTGCTGCTGCTGGGAGGGGGGATGAGAAATCGGGGGAATTTCTCTGCAATTAAAGCCTCTCTGTACACAGCAGCCCAGTGGAAGGAAGGGGGAAAGCCCACAGCTACACACACACACCCACCCCACAGCACTCAGCTACATATATATATTGCTCAGAATACATGAGTACACCCTGACAGATTTGCCAGAAAACCTTTACTTTCCTTTCAGAATCAACATTTTCTAAGGGATACTATACTACAAAATACTCCCACAAATATGGGCCATTGATTGCAAACAAGATTTGTTAATTTGCACACACAAAAAATTATTTTTCCTAACAAATTCCTTCAAGACCATGTTGCAAAATTAGGAGCAAAGGCTACATTTTAGACAACAAAATCCTAATTAACAAAACCTAAGCTACAGGTGAGTCAAATTATTCATTAAATAGGTGTCCAGCAGACAGCTGATTATAAAAGGGTGTTACTTAACAAAGAAAACCCCTTCCATTTCATGCTGTCAGCAATGGCACCACATGGAAGAGAAATGTCACAATGTCTGAAAAAGAAAATAATTTCTTTACACAAGAAAGGTGAAGGCTACAAGAAGATCAGCAAAGCTTTACTTATCAGTCAGAATACTATAGCAAAAGTAATACAAAAATTAAACAATGATAGAACTGCAACCATCTCACAGAGACATTCTGGCCATTCACAGACGCTAACACCTCCACAGGAGCATCTTCTGATGAGAAGGGTTGAAGAAAATCACTATGCAAGTTCACTGCAGTTAGTTAAAGAAGTAGAAAGCCAAACTGTGGTGATTCTTTCCCATGACACAATACGTTGTAGACTGCAGAGGAATGGCATGCATGGGTATCATCCACGAAGGAAGCCTCTCCTAAAGCCTATGCACAAGAAAGCCCACCTAGAATTTGCCAGGGCTCATGCTGAAAAAGAAGACTTCCGGGACTCTGTACTCTGGTGTGATGAGACCAAGATAAATGTTTTTGGAACTGATGGCTTCAAAACTGTATGGCAATACAGGAGGAATACAAAGAAAAATGCATGATGCCTACAGTGAAACATGATAGTGGCAGTATCCTTCTGTGGGGCTGCGTGAGTGCTGCTGGTATCGGTATCATGAGTTCACAGATGTACTGCTCTATATTAAAGGAGAAGATGCTACCGTCACTCCATGCCCTTGGTGGTTGTGCACTTTTCCAACATGACAATGATCCAAAACACACATCTAAGGCCATTGTTGCATTTCTGAAGAAGAACAGGGTGAAAGGGATTCAGTGGCCAAGTATGTCTCCTGATCTGAACCTAACCAAACACCTATGGGGAATTCTGAAGAGACAAGTTGAGCATCACTCTCCATCCAGCATCCAGGCTCTAGAGGTCGTTCTTGAAAAATGAAACAATTCATTTGAGTAAAACTGAAGATTTTGTAATCTAAATTATATTATTAACCTTACTTTCATGTAATGAGCTAAACAAATGTTCTATAAAACTCAGTTTTGTAAAAATTTTGGAAATAGCTCTTATGTTCATTGAGATATTGATTAAAATCTTACTGTTCAAAAGGGGTGTACTCATTTATGCTGAGCGCTATATATAAATTTGGATATCTATGTGCAAACGTTTAAAGTGAGGTTACTTTCAAAAACAAAGAAATTATTCCCCATAGAAAAGATCCCCATAGAAAAGTCTACCTTGTAGAATAAAAACAGTTGTTTATTCTTTAAGGTAGACTTTTATTCAGGATCTCAGATGTGGAAATCTGCTGACACTGTCAACGTGCAGGCTTTATTATGACTGCCACATTTTGGGTCCCTTGTAACAATTCTGCACAAGATCTTTTATTTATGTTTTTGTGTTTGGATTTCTGCTGTTAGTTGTAGAGATCCACTTGCTAAATAACAAACTACACAAGAGAGACATTTTCTTTGCTCTCAGATCATGGTACAGGAAATTTTCTTATCCAGAATCTGCAATTTTCATAGATTTTTTGGTAAATAGGGAGTTTGATTTATACATTTTTGTCTATTTTCTTTGCAGGACTACACCAATTGATTGCCCCTTTACTAGATAAACTCTTAAAGTTATCTTGTCCACAAGGAAATACTATATATATTGTTTTTGTGTGTTTTATTTCAATTTGGTTATTTTTCTTCCACTATAAAGCAAAGTATAATATTTGCACATATGCAGCATGTTGTAAATCTGCTAATACTGTTTTGGAATGCCCTGTAGCCCTGTTATAGATTATTACATCCTAGATCTGAAGCAGAGAGCTGAAGTTTCATTTTTTGTAGGCCATTGTCCTAATGAGGTCTGAATCAGGTCCAGCAGCTGACACTGCAGTCATCTGAGATGCTGTGACATCACTTTGCCCACCCCTGTGTACCATTCCATAAGTACACAAATTGCTGCAGAGCAAACATTGCGCACTGCCTTTCATTCTGTTAGCGGGACTCCTGGCACATCAGTTTATAGTCTCCTAGATTGTAAGCTCTAATATGCAGGGCCCTCTGTTTCGTCTTGTACCAATTTGTATTGTAACTGTAATGTCTACCTTCATTTTGTAAAGCGCTGCGCAAACTGTTGGCGCTATATAAATCCTGTATAATAATAATAATAGTTGAGGCTTAAAAGTCAGTGAAGGTAATTGTTTATGTAGCACTACCCCCTTAGGGATTGCTGATGACTTTGGGTCCCCCTATAGTCCTGCACAGCCAGTCATTTAGTATTTCTCCACACAAGCTCCACTCCAATACAGTATTTGTAGAACTAAATTTCAAGTTGGGTTACTATTTGTTCCCATTTCCTGGAGACAGTGAGGAGGAGCCTGTCTCCAGGAGATAGGCATCTCTGGACGATGGAGGTCCATGGATGCTGTGTGCAGGCTCAAACTCATCACACTTTCCAAGCATTCATCCTAAATGGAGCCGCTAGAGTGGACTGCATGTGCATGGTGAATTACAGAAATCTGCTGCACATGCTCAGGCAGCTCCAGAGGGGTCATTTAGGATTAACATTTGCACAGTGCAATGAGAGTTGCAGCCATTGCACTGCAATGTTACTCATGCCAAGATCATGTTGACGATGCTGATGACCAGGAAACAGAAGGTGGATGTTGTACAGGGAAGAAGGGTAACCAGGCGCAATCGGTAAACTACTTTCTCCTGATATGACCCCTGAACTCTCAGCATTACTTGAAGCTGAAGTTTTGTTGTAAAAACCGAGCCAAGTTGGGCTATCTCCATGCTGGCACCCTTCTGTGTAAGTGACCGGATGGGAAGCTGGTGTTGCACCCCAAGTTTTTTTAGTATAACTATCAGGATTTTTTAATAAACATATAAGGTTCCATGTACACGAGACGTTTGGAAAACTCTTCTAAACGATGGAAACTGACTGCTGGAAAATGTAGGTTAAAAAAATGTCTGTTTAGCTGCATTTGCATACCGCGTTTATGTGCATTTATGAGCGTTTTTTTAAGATAACCTCAGGAGATCTTCCAAAATGCCCAGAATGCACTGAAAAACAGTAAACAATTAACTATTTCAGACATTTTGAGAGAAATAGAGAGAGCAGAAGCAGAGAGAGCAGTATGTGTTGAGATTAGCTCTCTTTTCTGGTTGTATTCACTATGGATCCCATCATGAGTATAATACAGCACGTTCTACCATTTTTTTCCTTCACGCAAAACCTGGAACTGACTGCGCTGGTGTGCTAGGTCCATTGGAATACATGGAAAACACTTTGCATGCATGTATGGAACAGTTAAAAAATGCTTCTAAACGCAAAAGACTGTAAACTCAACTGCCTGTAAACAACGATGTGTACATGGACACATAGGAAAACATTAGGGGGAGTTCAGGGGCTGCTGAAAAAACACAGAAAAGCTCCTAAACATGAGTTTATCAGCTGCAGTGTACATGAGCCCTAACTTCGTTCATTGGTGTATTTTTATATCTGCCTTTAAGAATGCAGCTAGTCCTGTTCTCTTGCCATTGATTAGCCTTTATTTTAATTTTGTATTCTATATTTGACTATGAGTACTTTTGACACATAGATTGCTTTGGGCTTCTGGAAGCATCCCCTTGCCATGCTAGCAGGCATTATACCATTACTCATTCCCTCCCAAGGAATGTAATATCGGAAGACATATAGAGTAATGTTTCCATACAGAAAATAACTGTAGTAAAATGGTATTTTTCTGTAAGCACACGAGTAACCAGATCCATTAATAGGTGCCATTGTTTAGATTGTCTTATGTGTCTTTACTTTATTTCAAGGATAAATTAGATCAAGCAGGCAATATCCTGTGTTCTGCTTAAAATCAACAGAGATTTCCAAGCCATGTGGATATTACACAGTTCTCTTAGTAGCTCCAAATGGAATTTAAATGGGAACTCTGCAGGAAGTGAAACATCTGATTTAATGCTACATTAAACATTTTGCAGTAGGTGATGACTATATATTTTGGAGAATGTGATGGCTTAACATACACAGTACATATTTCAACTTTGTATACTTAAGTAGATAAGTTAATGCTCTGCTCACTTTAATTCCTGCTATAAAAAGGCACAAAACAATAAAAACGGTTATTATATTGAATGCTAGACATTTCTTAATACATTTCAAAACCTCACTGAGCTGTTCTTAAAATCAGTGCAATAAATTCCAGACTCATCAAAACAAAAAGTCTGTAAAGGCTTTCAGTTTGAGTAGAAAAGCCTGTTCTCTTCCAACAATTTGCAGTGAAGGAACCTTGCTCTTTGGGTGTAAGCTGTGGTCTCTCTGCAGAGGTACAACGCACTCCCTGCTGAGTCAGATAGTAGATAGTAGATATCTCTGTGTTTACCAAAGCTCATGTTCCTTGCTGTTTGGAGAGCTCTAGCTCTGACTTAGAAAAGGGTGTGTTGGTCCTTTGCAGAGAGACTACTGCTTCCACCCAGAGAGCAAGAGTCCTTTTCTGCATCATGCTGGTGGAGGATTTTTTTTCACAGGCTTTTCTACGGTTGTGACCTCTTTCATACAGTAAGCAGACTTTAGTGCCCTCTGAAAAGTGATCCATGGTGGATCTTTTTATGGATACTGCCACCTTCTGTATACCTGTTTTTTGATCCCCAGTAGATTTTTTTATATCTTAATGGAAATTTACATTGGACTCCACATCGCAAGTGCCATGGCTGCATTTGGTATGTGGTTGTGGCACATTGACTTGGGTGAGCTTGACAGGCCAGGCTACCTTTCAAACTCAACATGCCGATAACAAATGCTGCACAATAAAGCAAAGCATCATTACTCACCCATTTGGCCTTCAGATGAATTTGGAGGTGAGCAGCCAGGGGCAGTAAGAACACTGATTAACCTCCTTTTGTTACCAACCATTTGCCACCTGTGTGAACCAAGCATTTCTGTTTTGATGCACCTGGAATCTATTTAGACATTTCAAACTGGAAGTTCAGTTGGAGTTTAAACTGTCTTAGTCTTAGACATATGTGAGATAGGAAAACAGCTCTCATTGTTTGAACACTGTTTGTGTGGAAGTAAATTAATGTTTTGACTGACATTCTACGGTTTAGCCACAAGATGTCACTGTTTTTCTAACACAGCCTCAGACTGCATAGATATTTGTATATTCATGAAGAGGTGGGGTTTCTTTGCACACAGAGTTGGAGAGAACAGGAAGGAGAGAGAGAAGCCATGTTTTGGAGCATGGTGAATAAGGGGCCCTGTGAGCTGAGAATCTGATGACATCCAGCTGTGAAAGCGTCCCTCCGTAACCAGAGCTTCAGCTAAGTGAAGCTGATGAGATTGCTGCCAGGAAGCTGATGAGATTGCTGCCAGGAATGCTGATGAGATTCACAAAAATAGAACAGAAAAAAGCCACCTGTAAAGGCACAAATAATTTGTGTCCTAGTACTATCTCCGACTCACTTATCATAGAAGTGTGGATATATAAACCGGAAAATACATAGTAAACAATGTGGTAGTGTGACAAGAGCAACACCACCTAGAAAAAAGAGGTTACTTAAAGATCCACGCGGAGTAATATAGGTTCAATAGTTACAAAAAATACTTTATTTGATCACATAGATCATAGGGAGGTTAAGCAAAAGCACGGTGAACATATCAGACAAATAAAATCATTTAAAAGCACTTGGCGTCCTCATTTCTGGGTGATTTGGGCACATAGGGAACCATATAAGGCAATGGGGTATTCTCTAGTTATATAATCCTAGGTTTCCATATAGTTCAAGCTTGTATTTAAATTAGCCATGTATTCTTCAGACGTATTCTTGGTATAGGCCAGGATATGTAGAATAGCTTCCTGGTAAGTGGAAACTGGAACAAAAAAAAATATATATGGTCTTAAATAGCACATAGATCACACCATAGCTGTCCCATCCAGAGATAAATTAGTACTTTTATTACCTTCTCGGTGATTTGGCTGTCATACCAATATGATGAATGTAGAGACTTCCTGGGTAACCACCCCAAGTGAAACAAAGTCCACAGTAACAAGTGATTCTAGAGATATATATAAAAAATTATATAGATCATACACATCAAGCAGAATCCCTGAGTAGTGAAAAACAATAAAATAAAATAAAGGTATATATTACCATCAGTGAAGATCAAGAGGACTCACGTCGACTTGAAATAGGATCAGGTCCTTAATGCTTGTTCAATAGTGCATATATAGGTGGGAAGCCAGGTAGTCTCAATACATTAATTGCAAAAAAGAGTATTATATATGTAGCAGGCACTATATACCTGAATCTATATACCCAATAAAGGGTTTCCAAAAATTGCTCAAACTGAGATAGTAAAGCGGTTCCTTAAGGATATAGCTATATCACAACGTGCAGCATATGTGTGACATAGAGTATATATATTTCCCCCTAAGAGGATTTCCAAAAATTCCCTGAAAAAACGGGAGTACTAGGCACATATATCGTTCCCTCTTAACTCCATATAAGCTCTATGAGTCTAAACAGCAACTGCCGCTAACTGAGCCAAATAAGCAAAGATAACTTGCCACCGGTGGAAGGTATGCTCCTGTTTAGGATAGCCATATGCGGACTGCTGTAATAGTAGCTTTATGGTAGTTTTTCAAAGCCCCGTGCCTTCCTAACATGGAGCTGTAACAACGCCGCTCCTTTCCTCCTCGTGGGCACCGCACCCTATGAAGACGCCGAGCGTAGTGACGTCATTACGTTGACGCGTTTCATCCGCTAATCACCGCGGACTTCGTCAGAACTGGGGGACTTCGTTCCATTGCCTTATATAGTACACTAATTGCATACAAAGAAATCTCCATGTCGCCCTCTTGTGTTAAAAAGATATCACTACATTGAAAAGTCCAAAGTGGGTTTAAAAAACATATATTGACTGCTGGCAATACAGAGGAAGGCCTTATTTAAATAAACAAGTCGTCTTTGATCAGAATAGAGGAACAGAGAGGATAATTATGATTCTGACAACACAGAGGAAGGCCTTATTTAAATAAACAAGTCGTCTTTGATCAGAATAGAGGAACAGAGAGGATAATTATGATTCTGACAACACAGGGGGAGGGGGTACAGGGAACATCAGAGCCAAGTAAAGAATCTCTGTTTCAAAAACTGTTTTTATTATTATTATAGAGGCTCAATCTGATGTAAGGCGAACCCCACCTCAGGTTGAGTTCTCTATTTGGTCCCCTCAGATTCGTCATACCAAAATTATATTTTACCCCGGGGGAGCCTTTATTTCCTTGATTTAAACAGATATCCATATGGGCAATATAACACAGACAAAAGTATAAAGAGACATTTCTCTAGGAACAATAGACAATATTCGTCAGTGAGTGAGGATGATGATGAAATTAACAAGAGATCTGTTAGTTTTTTAGAGGAAAAAACGGTAGGCGAAAATCAGGGTATATTAAAACAGACAAACAAGCAAGTAAATGGGACAAAGGAGGAAAGAAGTGCTACAGCTGCCCTGAAACCGCTCAACCAAAATCGGACCAGAAGTCACAAAAGGTAAAAGATAATCCAGAGGATGGGAATAACGATCTGAAGGTAATAAACTTATCTAAGTTTGTGTTGAAAAAAAGACATTATGATTTATTACGAAAAGGCTTGACCTTTTCCCCAACGGATAAAATGGACCTCTTTGAGGTCTATAAAGACTATAAAAAGTAAAGATATCTCAGATTCTTTACTTGGCTCTGATGTTCCCTGTACCCCCTCCCCCTGTGTTTTCAGAATCATAATTATCCTCTCTGTTCCTCTATTCTGATCAAAGACGACTTGTTTATTTAAATAAGGCCTTCCTCTGTATTGCCAGCAGTCAATATATGTTTTTTAACCACTTCCAGACCGGACACTTTTACCCCCTTCCTGACCAGGCTAATTTTCAGCTTTCAGTGCTCTCACATTGTGAATGCCAGTTACTCAGGCATACGACACTGTATCCAAATGAAATTTTTATCATTTTTTTCACACAAATAGAGCTTTCATTTGGTGGTATTTAATCACCACTGGGGGTTTTATTTTTTTCTAGAAAAGTGGAAAAAGACTGAAAATTTTGAAAATAAACATGTTTTTCTTCGTTTTTGTTACTAGATTTTGCAAATAAATATACTTTCTTCATTAATTTAGGCCAAAATCCATTGTGCTACCTTTGTTTGGTAGAAATAACCCAAATCAGTTTGTATTATTTAGTCTGTATTAAAGTTATAGAGTCCACAGACCACGGTATATATATTTGATATATTTGAAAATTTATCAATCCTGATGTACTGGCTACCTATATAGTTTCTCAGGGCCCTAAAATGCCAGGACAATACAAATACCCCCCAAATGACCCCTTTTTGGAAAGTAGACAGTCTGAGGTATTTAATGAAAGGCAAGGAGAGTTTTTTGAAGTTGTAATTTTTTGCAAATTTTTTAAGGGGAAATGATGAAAGTAAATAATTTTAATTTTTTTTTCACAAAGTTGTCATTTTAACAAGTTCTTTCTCTCACACGGCATAGGCATACTTGCAGTTACACCCCAAAACACATTCTGCTACTCTTCCTGAGTATGGTGATACCAAATGTGTGAAACTTTTTCACAGCCTAGCCACATAGAAGGGCCCCACATCCAATAAGCACCCTTAGGCGTTGTAGGGGCAAAAATTACACATCTAATTTCTTGACTGTCTATCACAGTTTTGGAGGTCCTGGAGCACCAGGACAAAGGAATTACCCACAAAATTACCCCATTTTGGAAAGAAAACACCCCAAGGTATGTTTTAAGAGTCATGTGGAGTCTTCTGAAGACTGCATTTTTTGCCAAATGTTTTTGGAAAATGTGAAAAGAAGATGAAAATGTATTTTTTTCTATGCAAAGTTGCCAGTCTATGAGATATATCTATTACACAACATAGGCATACTTAAAATTACACCCCAAAACACATTCTATAACTCTTCCTGAATATGGCGATACCAAATGTGTGATCAGAGATACCGTGAGCTGGCAGGCAATGTTTTGTGAGTGTGTGTGTAAACTGTGTGCAAAGACTAAAAAGTACTCACAGTTTGCTGTAATGGCTCTCAGGTGATCAGGACTGGTATGGTGGTGATCAGGACCCGTGGGTTTGGCAGCGATCAGGATCCAATGATGTGGCGGCGATCAGAACCCGCTGGTATGGCGGGGATCAGGACCCACTAGTTTGGTGGTGATCAGGATCTGCTGGGGTGGTGATCAGGACCTGCTGGTATGGCTGTGATCAGGATCTGCTAGTGTGGCGGCGATCAGGACCCGCTGGTATAGCTGTGATTGGGACCTGCAGGTGTGGCGGTGATCAAGACTTGGTGGTATGATGATCAGGACCTGGTAGTGTGGAGGTGATCAAGACCTGCTGGTGTGGAGATCAGGGACACTGGGACGCTATGCAGTGATCAGGGACACAGCTGGGCCGCTGTGTGGCGATCAGGGACACTGACGATCAGGGACACTGACAATCAGGGACACTGACGATCAGGGACACTGACGATCAGGGACACTGACTATCAAGGACACTGACGATCAAGGACACTTGTGATCAGGGACGCTTGTGATCAGGGACGCTTGTGATCAGGGACGCTTGTGATCAGGGACACTGACGATCAGGGACACTTGTGATCAGGGACACTTGTGATCAGAGACACTTGTGATCGGGGACACTTGTGATCAGGGACACTTGTGATCAGAGACACTGACGATCAGGGACACTTGTGATCAGGGACACTTGTGATCAGGGACACTTGTGATCAGAGACACTGACGATCAGGGACACTTGTGATCAGGGACACTTGTGATCACAGACACTGACGATCAGGGACACTTGTGATCAGGGACACTTGTGATCAGGGACACTTGTGATCAGAGACACTGACGATCAGGGACACTTGTGATCAGGGACACTGGCGATCAGGGACACTGGCGATCAGGGACACTGGCGATCAGAGACACTGGCGATCAAGGACACTGACGATCAGAGACACTGACGATCAGGGACACTTGTGATTAGGGACACTTGTGATCAGAGACACTGACGATCAGGGACACTTGTGATCAGGGACACTTGTGATCAGGGACACTTGTGATCAGAGACACTTGTGATCAGGGACACTGGCGATCAGGGACACTGGCGATCAGGGACACTGGCGATCAGGGACACTTGCGATCAGGGACACGTACGATCAGGGACACGGACGATCAGGGACACGGACGATCAGGGACACTGGCGATCAGGGACACTGGCGATCAGGGACACTGGCGATCAGGGACACTTGTGATCAGGGACACGGGCGATCAGGGACACTGGCGATCAGGGACACTGGCGATCAGGGACACTGGCGATCAGGGACACTGGCGATCAGGGACACTTGTGGTCAGGGACAGTCAAGGACACTTGTGATCAGGGACAGACAATCAGGGACACTTGTGGTCAGGGACAGACAGTCAGGGACACTTGTGGTCAGGGACAGTCAAGGACACTTGTGATCAGGGACAGACAATCAGGGACACTTGTGGTCAGGGACAGACAGTCAGGGACACTTGTGGTCAGGGACAGTCAGGGACACTTGTGATCAGGGACAGACAGTCAGGGACACTTGTGGTCAGGGACAGACAGTCAGGGACACTTGTGGTCAGGGACAGTCAGGGACACTTGTGATCAGGGACAGACAGTCAGGGACACGTGATCAGGGACACTGTGATCAGGGACACTGTGATCAGGGACAGACAGTCAGGGACATGTGATCAGGGACAATTAGGGACACTTGCGATCAGGCTTGCTCTTGCTCAGGCTATCCGGCTCCTTCTCTCACAGACAGAACTCCGTGTGAGGAGAAGGAGCCGGAAGCCTCACCATGCGGCTTCTGTTTACATTTAGACTGTGTCCTTATTGGACACAGTTGGTCACATGGTACAGGACGATTTCATTGGTCCTGTACCATGTTACCTGATCCCCTGTATCTGAGGGACCCGGCGATCTCTGGGCACGCGCGTGCGCGGTCAAGGGGGCGGAAGCCGCACCATGCGGCTTCTATTTACATTAAGACTGTGTCCTTATTGGACACAGTCAGTCACATGGTACAGGACGGTCCTGTACCACGTCAGGTGATCGCCCTTATCAGAGGGACACGGCGATCACCGGGCTCGCGGGTGCGCGCTCTAGGAGCCGCGCACGAGCCTCGGATGCGGGCGGCCGTTTATAAACGGCCACCCGACCCTGCACTGCCACCGTCCGGCCGTTTATATACAACGGCCGCTCGGGATGTGGTTAAACCCACTTTGGACTTTTCAATGTAGTGATATCTTTTTAACACAAGAGGGCGACATGGAGATTTCTTTGTATGCAATTAGTGTACTATATAAGGCAATGGAACGAAGTCCCCTCCCAGTTCTGACGAAGTCCGCGGTGATTGGCGTCAACGTAATGACGTCACTACGCTCGGCGTCTTCATAGTGTGCGGTGCCCACGAGGAGGAAAGGAGCGGCGTTGTTACAGCTCCATGTTAGGAAGGCACGGGGCTTTGAAAAACTACCATAAAGCTACTATTACAGCAGTCCGCATATGGCTATCCTAAACAGGAGCATACCTTCCACCGGTGGCAAGTTATCTTTGCTTATTTGGCTCAGTTAGCGGCAGTTGCTGTTTAGACTCATAGAGCTTATATGGAGTTAAGAGGGAACGATATATGTGCCTAGTACTCCCGTTTTTTCAGGGAATTTTTGGAAATCCTCTTAGGGGGAAATATATATACTCTATGTCACACATATGCTGCACGTTGTGATATAGCTATATCCTTAAGGAACCGCTTTACTATCTCAGTTTGAGCAATTTTTGGAAACCCTTTATTGGGTATATAGATTCAGGTATATAGTGCCTGCTACATATATAATACTCTTTTTTGCAATTAATGTATTGAGACTACCTGGCTTCCCACCTATATATGCACTATTGAACAAGCATTAAGGACCTGATCCTATTTCAAGTCGACGTGAGTCCTCTTGATCTTCACTGATGGTAATATATACCTTTATTTTATTTTATTGTTTTTCACTACTCAGGGATTCTGCTTGATGTGTATGATCTATATAATTTTTTATATATATCTCTAGAATCACTTGTTACTGTGGACTTTGTTTCACTTGGGGTGGTTACCCAGGAAGTCTCTACATTCATCATATTGGTATGACAGCCAAATCACTGAGAAGGTAATGAAAGTACTAATTTATCTCTGGATGGGACAGCTATGGTGTGATCTATGTGCTATTTAAGACCATATATATATTTTTTTGTTCCAGTTTCCACTTACCAGGAAGCTATTCTACATATCCTGGCCTATACCAAGAATACGTCTGAAGAATACATGGCTAATTTAAATACAAGCTTGAACTATATGGAAACCTAGGATTATATAACTAGAGAATACCTTATTGCCTTATATGGTTCCCTATGTGCCCAAATCACCCAGAAATGAGGACGCCAAGTGCTTTTAAATGATTTTATTTGTCTGATATGTTCACCGTGCTTTTGCTTAACCTCCCTATGATCTATGTGATCAAATAAAGTATTTTTTGTAACTATTGTAACTATTGAACCTATATTACTCCGCGTGGATCTTTAAGTAACTTCTTTTTTCTAGGTGGTGTTGCTCTTGTCACACTACCACATTGTTTACTATGCTGATGAGATTGCTGCCAGGAAGGCTGATGGCAGCAGAGGAACTAAGCAACATATACGGCGAAACCGCATGCTTGTTGGAGAGACATTTGTTCTGTTCAAAGTCACCAGCGGATACAAAGCAGACCCGAGCCGATAAGATCATGCACGCACCTCATTTCAGTGTTGGCGCCTTGAGACTGAGTCCAGGCCTATAGTTAGTTAGTTAGGGTCTCTGTTTGTGTCAGGCCACAAGTGTTGTTACTGATCATTGGAAGGACTCCACAACTTAAAGTGACATTTGACATTGGAGAGCTGATAAAATCCTACAAACTCAAGCCAGACTGGCGTTTTGCTCAGAAGAAATACTCAGGCACGTGCTACAGGACCAGTTATGGAAGAGGGAATACTGTAGATTTGTGTAAGATTGTAAGCTGTTGTGCTGCACCGCAGGCTAGCCCATACCGTACACCCATACACTGATTCCTGCTCTTTTAGGGTAATAACAGGTAAGGTGTGGCAGCTTAGTTGTGCCCGCCAGCAGGTAAATTACTTCACTTTCTACCTTCATCCATCAGAAGGCGCTGTGCTGTGCAGCACAAGGGTCTCAGCCTTTGGGCTGGGTGTATGTAAATTTATTGTATGTTTCCAGCATTTGTGGTTGTGTTTATCTGCCACATCTAAGTAAAATTCTGTTGTGGCAAAAGCTGGTGTTGGGGTTGCTTTCCTCGTTCGTGACTTCACTGTATCCTGGGGAGCCCACCCCGGTACACGGCTTACACATACACAAAGCTCCTAGGTTGTAACTGCATTTTAATTTCGCATGTGGAAGGTTAGTTCCTTTGTCAAGTTTTGATTGTTAATGTTATTGGGGAGATTTTGTCTCATTTCCTGTCCCATTGTTGCAGTGGCATCACTATGGGGTGCGGAGGGTGTGCACTGCACCCGGGTGAAATTGGCTAGAGGGGTGACACCCAGCAGCTCTTCCTCCGCCCGCCGCCCAGGGGAAGACCATGGCTGGGAGTGCACAATTCTAAACTGTCAGTGTGTGTCATGATGACCCACGCCTCCAACATAATGACATCATTACTATCTACTTCCAAAGTTTACTGAAAGCTCTCAGAAGCCGCCAAGCCATGGGAGGTGCTCCAAACTGCAGCCTAACAGTTCCGAGTACACTCTCTAGCCTCTTGCCTGCCGAACTCTGAATGGTTCCCACAGCATTCTGGTGACCCTTCTACACCACTGATGTACCTTCATCACCATCACATCAATGCAGTGAGTGCATCACCTTTATATTTATATCTTTTATAAAACCGTGTGTCAGACATTGTTGCATGTTGAACTCTTCCATGATCAGGAAACATCAGAGAACATGCCCCCTTACAAAGTCAGTGATTCATGCTTGTTTCTTGCCGATACCCAATAAGCTCCAGGGAACCCAGACAGGCCTCTTGTTGCAAGTGTCCACAACGTAAGCAGTGTATAAAATATAACTAAAGGCAAAACTTTTTTTAAAACTTTTTGATAGAGTGCAGAGGAGTTAGAATACTTGTCAGTTGTATTGCTGTCTGTGCCCCCCGTGTATTTACCATTATCATTGAAGTGAAAATAAAAAAAAAATCCTATAATTTGAGTTGTCCCCAAAAATTAATAGAGGGGAAATCATCCAATAGGGACACTAGTTCTGGTGGCCTGGGGGTCCCCACGAGATTCCGTTAATTTATAGGGAAATATCTGCAATGGGACACAGATGGCAAAAAAAATATTTACATGTTCTTTTCCGGGTGCCAGCCTTCTCTCTGACATGGGACCAAGATGCCCAGAAAGACACCAGCTGCTGTGTCACTACCAGATTCAATCTCTTGTACTCTGGCACACTCATGCCAAACCTGATGAACGAGAATCGACCATACCAAAAAGCCCTTTGATGCTGTAGGATGTCAATGAATCCCTGTTTATAGGTGGATGGGGTGTTCTTTTTCTATAGCTAAACCCAAAAACAAAAAATTTTACATTTTACAGTATTTGGATGTGGCAGCTACACTATGCCACGTTAATTTGGCTAGGAATGCAGTTTGCAGTGTCCTTTTTACTTTCTATGATCTTAAAGCCAACTCCAGGGTATTAGTAACCCCTCCTTCCATTCATTCCTTTCACCCCCTCTAACTAACTGCTGGTTGGGGGAAAAAAAAGCTATTGAGATGCCCATTTAATAACCTGAAACTTTGGTCACGTGATAATCCCTTTGTCATCTTCACATTACTTCCCGGGGTCCTTCTTCAGGCATCAACACCTATTGGTGGAGGAAACATTTGTAGTGGCTGGTCCCCAGCTATAAGATCCAGATCCAAGAGAACTGAATGGAGCCCTAGAACAGGGGTCTCCAAACTTTCTAAACAAAGGGCCAGTTTACTGTCCTTCAAACTTTGGGGGGGGGGGCAAACTGTGGCCAGAGGGAGAAGAAAATGTCCTGCCATTAGTAGGAGTAAACAATGGCCCATGATTGGTACTAGGGGGAGTAATAGTGCCCCACCATTGGTGTCAGTGAAAGGAATAATGTCCTATAGTTCGTGTCAGCTAGAGGACTAGTGCCCCATTGTCGGCGTCAGTGGCAGGAACTATGCTCCACTGTTGTGTTGCTGACAGTTGGGGGAGTAATGACCCAAGGGCCGGATAACAGCAAGCAAAGGGCCACAGTTTGGAGACCACTGCCCTAGAAGATTATGAACAGGGAAAAATGTCTGTTCCCCAGGGCAGAATATTAACTTTGCTCATAGAGGAAATTGTGACTTTGATCCTTTAGACTGCAAGATGGCTTAGGAAGAGGTGTTTGAAATCAAGACAAAGGAGTAAGGTAATTGATGCACAATTTAAATGCATTTTTTCCTGAACTGGGGCTTCATAAGAAGGCATAAAGGACCTTATATTTCTTCTGTTAACTACTAATTCCATCATCCTTTATGCACTGGAGTAGAACAGAGACAGACATTGATACAATGGAGGAGTGAACCACCCAAGGACAGGAAGTGTGTTATTCACAGAATTACAAGGCAAAAATTAAGGAAAAGTGGAACTGTGCACATAATATTATTTTTAGGTTTATTATTATTCCTATATTTTCTAGAAAAATTCTAACATTTTAAGTCAGGCATACATGGTCCAGTTTTTGTCATACAACCTGCTACTGAACACCTCCCCGATGTGTCATTGTATTCTGAATACACAGATCAGTGCTGCAGCCGATTGTATGCTCTAATTGATAGAAAATTTATCAACAAGCCAGTTAATGAGAAGTTGATTGGCAGATGGGCTTCTCATGAACAGGAATACATGAGTCAAAATGTGTCTGTTTCCTGCTGAACTGGCCGACTTTAGATTCCTGTATGACTAGCTTTAGGAAAGGTGAAATTTCCTTGAAATATAAAGATTACATCTTGTGTTATAAAGATGGTGGGAATTCACTTATGTCACAAAGCAACCCTGACCAGCGGTAGTACCTGTTCATGCCAAGAAACACTGTTTTATTTAATAAGCCATATCAGACTGAGAAGGGGCTGACTGCAATGTCTTGCAGCACAACATTTTCCACTAGAACCACAGCATCTGTACAATACCAGCTCTGATAAACTCTTGAAACATTATATACTAAGAATCTATTATATGTAAGGCAACTTGTGTTTTAGCTGTGCCTGTCTTTCATCCTATTCCTCAGTGCAGAGAGCAATTTTCTATACAAATGGCGAATACTGTGCGTTATTAAGTTATATGAGTACTCTAATCTGCTTTCCTTTTTCATTTGGTGACAGCTATAAAATCTGTTCAGTGGCCTTCAAACAATAAATACAGATTTTTCTGCCACTAAATTGCTTCCCATTTGCTGAAGATCATTCGCAGTGTTTGTGATTTGTGAACATGGAACAGCTGCCATATGTGGGAAGGTTGATGGATTATACAGTATAAATACGCAAAAAAAAGCAAACAAATTCCCAGTGAATCACAGCTAATGTTTGCTCATAAATGTTTATGTTGCTATTAATAATGTTTTAGAATATACTGCATACATTTTTATGCATATACATTTTTATTATTTTTCAGAAGTACAGCAGTTGTACTATGGATACACATACTTATACAAGATGTACTGTATAATACACTTAAGCCAGCCATAGATGTCCAGCAGTGACCATTCAAGATTCAATCCATCTATAGGCAGGCTGGTTGTACTAAAGTCGATCAAGTGAAGGTTCCCCACTGGCAGAACACTATAGCCATATGGGAGGAATTCCCCCATCTACACAGTCAGTGTTACAGGACAGAAAATCACATAATCTATGGCTTGCTTTACTGTGCTGTGATGGACACCCCTCTCTGCCTTCATCCCCTCCAGGGGTCTCCAACACAGTGAGGAAGGCCATACATTATGCAATTTTCTTTCCTTCAACCACAGGATGAAGAGAAGAAAATTGCTCAATTCCTCCATGAACACATTCAGTGTTGATGGGAGAATTGCTATTGTATTCTGACAGGAAGATTTCCAGCTTTCAGAATACAGTAATCACTGCTTGGTGGCTATAGGTGCCGGCAGTGATCGAACAAAAGAAAAAAGAACAGCAGGCTGGTTTACTGAAGTTGATTGATAGATCGACCTCAGTACAACCAGTCTGCCCATAGATGGATCAAAATTAGAACTGGATGATTTTCGAACTGTCTTTGGCCAGTTTGACACTCTGCCAAGCGTATATTTTGTCAATTAAAAGGACAGAACAAGCAGTAAACAAAGAGGCATAAAAAAACAATTCTCCTCTTGTAATCCTTCTCATCCCATCCAGGAGTGGATAATAAATTGTGCACTATACACACCAGCTACTGCTCTTATTTACGTGACGTCATTCCCTGAGCAGGGGCATTCCCATTGCCTCTTAAAGAGTCCCCACAGCAGGATCTACTGTGTCAGGCATTGTGTACCCAATATGTATCATCCTCACAATACTTCTAGTTTGTCAAGTATACCTTTGAGTTTTTCTGTGCCGTGATGTGTTCCACAGTAGATTAAGCTACTGCAAACTTTGACCATGTCCTAAAAAATTACTTTGTGCATGTGTCTGTTTGTTGAGTGGTGTACAATTTGCCCATTTACATGTGATATAATAATAATTAGAATTTTTCTAAAGAAGGTGGTATGGTTTGGAGCCAAATGGTCAAAATGTTCTCTTTTATTCTTAATATATATGTGCTCTCATTTCTTCAGCTGGGAATGGTTATCTCCAACTGTTTGTTCTATTCAATGAGGCAGTCCCCGTTGAGGAGTTAGAACTCTGTGCCTCCCAGCAATTGTATTCATATAAGTAATATAAAAAAAGAAATCTTTAATAAAATGTTCCTTTCCACTGGCAATCTACTGGCAATCCAAAGCACTAAAATACCTTGGGATCTATATTTTCTATATTTTTCCCTCTTTAGACACTCTTTATGCCTCTAATTATCAACCTATAATAACCTTAACACAGCAGAAGTTCAAACAATAGTCTAACGTACGTCACTCCTTGTTTGGTAGGATTGCCATGTTTAAAATTGATATCCTTTTCCATTTTTTTGTACATTTTTCAAACATTACCTATTGCATTTCCAAATCCTTTTTTTATCTTGCTATGATCTCTCCTTATAAGATAAATATTGGCAGGATCCCAAGCACATTTACAATATGATGTCCTCAATCGGGGAAGACAGGATGGTAGAATAGGACTACCCAACTTAGCCTTGTATTATAGGGCAGTCCTTCTAACTATGCTCTTAAATACCAAATTTTTGGTACCAAAATAACTTTATTAAGGTATCAAACGGTAAACATACAAAATTCATATTGAACATGAAAGCCATGAAAATAATACTAGAGAAAAACATAGACTTGTAAGCCCATGCAGGGGCTATGAAGGGAGCACTAGTGTATAACTGATTTATCAGGTACAGAAGATGTGTATAACAACAATATTGAGTCGTAGGTTATGGTGTAAACCATAAGTGACACTAACGTATGGCTCGCTGAAGGTCATGCAACCTAATCCAGTAAAAGTTTAAGGAAATCGGTGTTAGTGGAAAAAGGTGACGTATTCAAATAGAAAAAATAAGGTGCTTGTGTACAAAATGAAACAGAACTGCACATAGCACGTGAATAGCTCAAAAAATAGGCAAAGACCTCTAAAGGGTGGTAGTAGTACAGGGAGGGGATCCCTGTTAGAGTAGAGACAAGGAAAGTCAAAGAAAGAGGAAGGAAAAAGGAGAGGAAAGGAAGATAGGGGGAATAGGCTGGACTCGCCACAGAAGGGCAGCAGCCATGGTCCTGTCCCATGGGAAGCGGTGAAAGGGGGCTGTGTAGGCTTTAATCAGGCATGAAGCAGCCTTGACGTAAAGCTGGAGACTGGTTGATAGTTAAGCCAAGGCTGCCAGATTGAAAGAAAATTATGGTGTTTGTCTTCCAGTACCGCTGTTAATTTCTCATTTACCTTGAATTCTGGATTTGATTTCCTCAAATTGGAGAGATGGGGAATTCCACACACATGCTATGGTCTGTTTGGTTACCATAAAGAAGAAGAAGGCAAGCAGTGCTTGAGAGCATCTCAGAACATCTCTTAACATTTCATTCAGCTTATAAACAAAAGGTTTGGATCAGGGGCGGACTGACAACTCATGGGGCCCTGGCCAATAGGGGATCATGGGGCCCCTGTGTCCTTGCCCAAACTCAAAAAAGCCTATGAAAAAAGTACCAGGGGCATCTCATGGGGCCCCCTACTGACCCCGGGCCCTCGGGCCATGCCCGAGTTTCCAAATGGTCAGTCCGCCCCTGGTTTGGATTGGATTTCTCATATCTCTTATTCCGTTTACATCTTTAACATGGATAACCCCTTTTATTTGTCCCCTATATACCTTCTTACCTTTTCTTATACTGTTTTTCTTTTAAATATGGTATTCTCTGATCAAGGAACTAACAATTCTCTCCTATATAGGCCCAGTGATGCTAATTATTGGTAATCATGACTTCTCGTGGGGAACATTTGTGAAAAATTTGCTTAGGTAGACTTCTGCCTCCATTTCTCCTATTTTTAATGCTTTACCTGCTGATAGTATACAGCCATTTTTGGTGCTTGTAAACAATTAGGATCAAGAAGGGGGAATTGGTTATCTAATTTTCATGAATTAATTTCATTTTATTTTCTGAAAATCTGTGTGTAGGGACTAAATGCCCAAAATGTTTGATTTCCACGCTATATGCTGTGCATTTGACCCAATTCACACCAAATCTTCCATACTATATAACTGAATGGGAAGAAGAATCGCAGTACACAGTTCCCCATAAAGAATCCATTAATGCATTTTGTTTGCTAGTCAAATTCAGGAGAAGAAGTATTTTAGCTTTTAACTAGTTGGTATCAATACCTAATTAGTTTGCATATGATCCTTCCTCAAATTCCTAATGCTTGTTGGAGATGACAAAATCATCCAGGGTCATTGCTTCACTTGCGATGGTCATGCCTGGGTATTTAATTTTCTTTTGGTCAGCCAAATTTGATTTATACGATCATATAATAGATGTGAAGTCAGTTTGCACCCCTCAGATTGCATTATTATCAATTTTTCTGGGCTCAGTGACTAATTCAAAAAAGATCTTTAACATCTTTTGCTGATGGCTGCTAGATCAAATATATCTAAACATTGGAAATCACCTACTCCCCATCTCTTCCAGAATGCATGGATAAAATGCAAAACTTGCAAAGTCTAGAAGAACGAACTGCTACCCTGTATGACAGTTACCTAAATTTGTGGAAACATGGTCTCCTTGGATTCATTTTTGCATAATTTCCAGATTTAGAAAACTGCTAATGAATGACAATATTGTGCATTGGATCCTAAAAGGTGTAGATGTATCCCTTTTTTGGCTTTTTCTCTCATTTCGGTGTGCAGCTCTTTTCCCCTATGTTCCAGCCATTCCAGGTCCTCTAATGTCATCAAGACCAATCCCAGGGATGCCAGGGCACAATCCAGTGCTGGAGTGGAGGAGAGCACAGCTGCTGGGGGAACGGAGGATCAGGTAAATAAAACTGCTTTTCATCCCCTAGACCTAAATAAGCATTTAACCCTTACATTGCAGGGACATCCCCACTGCAAGTGTGCATTTTTATTTTCCCTGGAGTTGGGCTTTAATAGTCAGTAGCCACCACGTCTGGCACTAAGTATATTTTCAGGTTAACGTGGCATAGGTCATATAGCTTAGCTGAACCACAACTGGACCTACTGACCCTTTCTGCCCACTTTATGTATCGAACTATAACCACAAATTGCATTTTTGCATTATAGAGCATGTATGCATAACAATGTGGCCTCTAAATGCATTTCCATTAACGCATTAATTGATAACTTTTATTGAGTGGATTTAGCACAGCTGTGGGTAAAATTGTAGGCTCTGCTGCCACCTTGTGGTTTAAGAAGAAACTGCAGCTAGACTTCAGCACTGGCGCAGCTCATCAGTGTTATATGAGCACGTCTAATGGAAAAGACTTAAAGCAGAGACAATTCTGTAAAACCAGCTTCCTTTGGTTGCTTATAAAAACATGACTTAATCTACTGATTGTTCTATCTTGTTTAATAGTGTCATCTAGCTGTCTGGATTCAAAAGTCATTAAAGATGAGTTTGTAAAGAGTTTAATAGATTAGAATTTTATATATATATATATATATATATATATATATATATATATATATATATATCGGGTAAAATAAGTTTTGAACATGTCACCATTATTCTCAGTAAATATATTTCTAAAGGTGCTATTGAAATGAAATTTTCACCACATGTCAGTAAGAACCCGTGCAATCCATGCGTACAAAAAAAAAAAACACAAAGCTAAACAAATAATTTTAGTTAAATTAGATCATTAAAAGTTATGTGTAATAAAATGGAATGACATGGGGAAAAAGTATTGAACATTCTAAATTAAATTTATGTAATACTTCATTCATAATCCTTTGATGGTAATGACAGCTTGCTCAGGTGTGATTTTGACCCTTTCTTCCACACAAACAGTCTTCAAATCTTGAAGATTCCATGGGCCTTTTCTATGAACTCTGGTCTTTAGTTCTTTCCATAGATTTTCTATTGGATTTAAGTCAGGTGATTGGCTGGGCCATTCTAGCAGCTTTATTTTCTTTCTTTGAACCAACTGAGATCTTCCTTGGCTTTGTGTTGGGGATCATTGTCTTACTGAAATGTCCACCCTCCTTTCCTCTTCACATTCCTAGTAGATGGCAGCAGAGGTTTATCAAGAATGTCTTGGTACAGTTTTCCATTCATCCTTCCTTCAACAATATGAAGTTTGCCAGTACCGTATGCTGAAAAACAGGCCCACACCATGATGTTCCCACCTCCAAACCTCACTGTGGGTATGGTGTTTTTGGGGTGATGTGCAATGCCATTTGACCTCCAAACATGGTGTGTATTATGGCATCCAAAGAGTTACATTTTGGTCTCATCTGACCAGACTATATTCTCCCAGTATATCACAGGCTTGCCTAAATGTTGTGCAGCAAACTTTAAACAAGCTTCAAAATGCTGTTTCTTCAGCAATGGAGTCTTGTGCGGTAAGCGTACATACAGGCCATGGCAGTGCATTACCTATTGTTTTTTTTAAACAATTGTACCTGCTAATTCCAGGTCTTTCTGAAGCTCTCCATAAGTGACCCTTGGCTCTTGGACAACTCTTCTGATAATTCTTTTCACTTTTCAGAAATCTTGTGAGGCGTACCTGGCCATGGACGGTTTATGGTGAAATGATATGTTCTTTCCACTTCCGGATTAGGGCCCAACAGTGCTCACTGGAACATTCAGAAGTTTAGAAATCCTTCTGCACCCAATGCCATCAGTATGTTTTGTAACAATAAGGTTGTGAAGATCTTGAGAGAGCTCTTTGCTTTTACCCATCATGAGATAGTTCTTGTGTGACACCTTGGTAATGAGGCACGTTTTTACAGGCCATCAGTTGAGACTGAAACAGCTGATATTAATTTGCACTGACAAGGGGCAGGATTGCTTTCTAATTACTGATAGATTTCAGCTGGTGTCTTGGCTTTCCATGCCTTTTTTCATTTCATTTTATTACACATAACTGAATTTCTGAGCTTATTTGTTTCTTTGCATGTATGGAGTGCACAGTTTGTTACTGACATGGTGGAAATTTTATCTCAATAGCACCTTTTAAAAATATATTTACTGAGAAAAATGGTGGCATGTTCAGTGCTTATTTTACCAACTGTATATACAAATTATGAATTTTTAAAGAGTTTAATAGGTCAGATACATACATATATATGGGTTGGACAAAATTATGGAATCACCAGGTAAAAGAACAAAATTGTTACCTAATATGGTGTTGGACCACCTTTGGTATCCAAGATGGCAAGAATTCTATTGGGAGTTGACAAATACAGCTGCTTGGCAATAGTTTGGTAGCCCAGTCCAGCATTATGTAGGTAACAAAATGAGATTAGCAGCACTCCCTTTACGAGACTGCTTCTAATCTCAGCTTGTTATCTGTATGAAAGACATCTGGTAGCCAGAAATCCTGCTGAATGATAGGGATAAAATACTTATTTCCCTCATGAACATGCAGATCAGTGCATAATTTGTTAGACATGCATTTCTTTTGATTTTTTTTGTTGCTATTCTGTCTCTCAGTGTTACAATACACTTACCATTCGATTTTTAGAATGAATGGTAGGTGAGTGGGCAAACATTCAAAATCAGCAGGGGATAAAATACTTATTTCCTTCATAGTATAAGTCTTGGATGGTGGATAATGGAATCTGATACCACTCTTCATGCAAAAATTATTCCAGTTCTCGCAGAGATGCCAGAGGTGGAAAACAAGCCTGAATCTTGTTCTTCAAAATGGACCATAGTGGCTCTATGATACTGAGGTCCACCAACTTCAGCACCCAGGGAAGGTGCAAGACTGCATCTGCATGCACTTCAAACCATGATTTGACAATACCAGCTGTGTGAATTGGCACATTATCTTCTTGGTAAATGGTTCTGTCTTAGGGAAATAATGTCTGCACCATGGGGTGCACATGATCCACCAAAATGTGTACATAGTTGCTGGCAGTGACTCTACCTTTCAAGGTGATGAAGGGGTCTGCAAGATACCAAGATATGGCTAATTGCACAGTCATCATGCTTTAGCAGTCCTGATCATAAGCTTGGAACAGTGTTTGCCACACGTAAACACATGCAGTGGTTGGGAGCAGTGGGAAGCTTGAATCATTGGATCATATTCCATTGATTGATAGACCATGATTTATGGGTGTTGCACCACTCTCTCCTCTTCTGAGCATTAATATCGGTCACTAATGGGGTGGCAATTGCAGCGCGCCCGTGAATGTTTTACTTATGAAGTTCCCTCCACAGTTTTTGTGATCACAGGCTTTGGAAGACTGAGATTGAGCTCTGCAGTCACTTTTGCAGCAGTTGTTTTCTTTTTCCAGGTCACAATCCTGCGCAATGTCCTTTTGTCTCTTTCAGTCAGTTGACCATGTCGACCGCGCTTATGATTATCTGACGACGTGTTCCTGGAATCTGTATATGCCATCATACCCTTTGTACCTCGCAACATGGCAAATAAATTGGCATCTTCAGTCACAGAGGCACCAGCTGAGCGGGCACCAACAATTTACCCTCTTTGAAGTTCAGTAAGCTCTGACATGACCAGGGGCGGACTGACAACTCATGGGGCCCCCGGGCAATAGGGGATCATGGGGCCCCTGTGTCCTTGCCCAAACAAAAAAGCCTATGAAAAAGGTACCAGGGGCATCTCATGGGGCCCCCTACTGACCCCAGACCCTCAGGCAGTGCCCGAGTTTCCAAATGGTCAGTCCGCCCCTGGACATGATCCTGTATTACTAGCAGCACATGCAGTGAATGACGACAGTGAGGCTTCCCACCTCTTAGCTAGGTGTCAGTGAAGAAACAACAAAATATTAATGAGGTCATTACTGCCTATCCCCTGCCTGTGTGTGTGTGATGCCCCACCAGGGTGATGTTAAACCAGGATGTGGGGCTCTAGGGGGGGTTTGGTTAATTAGGAAGAAACAACAAAATATTAATGAGGTCATTACAGCCTATCCCCTGCCTGTGTGTGTGTGATGCCCCACCAGGGTGATGTTAAACCAGGATGTGGGGCTCTAGGGGGGGGGTTTGGTTAATTAGGAAGAAACAACAAAATATTAATGAGGTCATTACTGCCTATCCCCTGTCTATGTGTGTGTGTGTCATGCCCCACCAGGGTGATGTTAAACCAGGATGGGGGGCTCTGGGGGGGGGGGGTTGGTTAATTAGGATGAAACTGGCTTTTCAGTTTCCTCTTTGTATAGAAAAATCTTGGAGATCTGGGTTGGATGAAATCTGTAGTCCTAGGTCCAGGTTTTCAGAACTGCCAACACACTAATTGGTCAAGGGTTTGCTGGTCTTTTTGTAGAGACCTGAGCATAGTTCTGTGCTGCACTCTCCTGAGGAGTCCAGGTGTGTGCAAGTGAGAAGTCAGAGGGATGCATTTGTGCACTGAGAAAGACAAAGACCCAAGCCCGAGGAACAGAGCAGCAAGGGGCTGGTAGCTACGTGGACAAGTATTAGTGAGGAAACGGTCTGTAGGAGACAGACAAGGGTCTAAGGGCCACAGCGGCAATGTTGCTCGTGTAAGCCAGGAGGCTGAATCTACCGTTATTTGGTGTTGATGGTGAAATCCCCCTGTGTGGGAAACCTATGTTGTTGCACTTTGGTTTTATTTTAATAAAAATGGGCCAAAAAGCCCTTAAATGTGAACTTCTGGAGTGGACTGTACTCCATACTAGGGAGCGCTACACTTGAGCTAGACAACCCCAAACTTCACTGTATATATATATATATATATATAGAGAGAGAGAGAGATAGATACGCACACATACAGTATAAGTATATACTGGTCAAAAGATTTATAACGCCCTCATTTTCCCAGTTTTCATTGGAAATTACACAGGTCATGTCCAGAGAGTAACCTGAAATGGTACAAATGTGGAAAATTGCCAGAGGTGAAAAAAAGTTTAGGTTGACAAAAACTGAACAATCATGTACATTTCAGCGTTAAACAAACAGGCCTTTTTCAGGGAAGAAGTCATGGTGTTCCTAACTCAGACCTGTTCTGCCGCAATGCATGTAAATTTAGCATTGAAAGTTTATGCTAACAATTTCTACAGGTTTCCCTACTTTTGTTGATCACTTACAAGCTCTCTGTCTGTATGAGGCCTGGTTCACACTAATGCGACTTGTCATGTGATTTGACAGTGACAAATCACATCACAAGTCGCACGCTATGATTGGCAATGAAACCATTCTAATTTGTGCGACACCGACTTTTGTTGCACTGATTTGATAAGTAGTTCCTGCACTACTTTTGCTGATTTCTGGTGCGACTTGCATTGAAGTCAAGATGGCCGCCGGCCATCTTGGATACTGTTTGTACATTCCTGTTTACCCAAGCTGCATTCCTACTTTCCAGATGTGAGTGCTTTATGTTCAAATAACTATTTTACTATTGATATAATAAACTTACTGCACTATATAGCACTTTGTTCTCTGGCTCACTTATTTTGAGCTATTAAGCTGGATTCCTTAAGTGGTTGATATTGGGTGCATTTGCTTGGAGTGGAGGTTTCCCTGTAATCCGGAGAGTGACAGTGGAGGAGAGGCTGTGGTGCAGACGTATACCAGACGATCCCCAGGGTTACTCCAGGATAATGATGACCAGGAGTGGTCTTGATTACTCAAAAGCACTGTATATTGCGCTACCTGGTTAGTGCAATTTACTCTCATTCCCACATGCACTAGAAGCACAGATTTTACACCTGTTTGTACATTTCAACTGTCACCTATACACCACTTGCGGTATACTTAGACACTATCTGCACTCTGATGTTGCAACCCTCAGAGTATTACTATTGTTATTCCTATTTGATCTCCAATTGGACTGAGCACTATCAGCTGACTATATGTGCGTTTACCTATACGCAGTCTTGTGTAATTTACATGCGTTATATATGTATTTGCATCTCATGAGGTTATATGAGGTGTGTTGTATCCTAGCGCTGCAGTTTTGATATTATAAATAAATGTTACAGTCTCCCCTTCTTTCAATCACAGAACACCTTTTATTCTGTGAAAAGAATGGAAGACTTTTCTGAATGGAGGAGGTGCAGAGAGAGTGACCCGCTATCTCTTCAGCCAGAAGTGTAAGTTTCAGTGCTGGACATTTAGCGCTTGTGCTATAGGAACTGAAAGAATGTAAGAATTTTCCCAAACTCAGCAGCAGCTATATATGGCACACACTTTATCAGTGGTAATTTATTTTTACAGGGCAAATGTCCAAACATGTGTTTTGGCCAGAGTTCAGCTTTAACCTAATGACACAAAAAGGGCCGAGATTGTACAAAAAAGGCATCACTATTCACAAGTGTCTGGGGCAGCAAAAAAGGCTAAATATGACCTTTTCCCTATAAAGTGCAAACATCTTCTGCACCAGACTGAGGATGTACTGAAGATGAAGCAGAATGTACAAATAAATTATATAAAAAAATTAGAGCCTGTCCAAAAGAGCTTACAATCTAAAAAAATTAAAGAAGAGGGGTGGATAGAAGAGATGAAGAAGATTTGTTAGTGGTTGTTGTGTTGTAGGATAACATAATTGCTATGGGAAATCTCAAGGAACTGTCAGACATACAAGCACAATATTGCAATCACTGTTATTGTACCACTTTATTCCCATTAATTTAAATTCACACTTCAATAATTATAAATCATTTGTAGAATTTAAAAGTCACTGTGTTTGCAGTAATTCCCACTAAGCTTTTAAGACAGATAATGGGCTGCCAGAATAGCAATCTGAAATATTGCCAGACATGAGTTTATTAGGTTCTGATAGGAAGCACTCATTATAGTCTCTGACGGATTGAATCTACTTGTTCAGCTAGCAGAGGACATGAGTGGCAATATGACTGCATCTGGCGGGGCCAGGGCAATTATAAATCCAATTAACCTACTTTACTTTAGACACGCACAGATCACTGTAAATAACATCATTTGTAACCCATGTGATGAACTCTGGCTTTCCCAGATGTGCCGCCATCGCAGTAAAGACCCAATAGGAGAGGCAGTCTCAACCTGCTACTTATCCAGCTTTCTGACATGGACTGCTGGGACATTTAGCCCCCTTTCACAGTAGTGTATCGCTCCATTTTGCACGCATTCACAAAATGTGAGAAAATTAGGTTGAAAAATATAGAAAGCTTGAAGCTTGAAAAAGTGCATGAGCTTGTTTGCTGCATTTGTTGGGTGTGGGGCAGCCCACTGAAATGTGCAAAGCTCAACAACGCACAAAAATATGTGCATATGTGCAACATCTGATGTCATGCAGCAGTAGTGTGAATGCGGGCTTACACAGTTACACAGCGGTATTAGCAATGGGTGGGAATTTGGATGCAATATTGTAACATAACATTAAAGTGTATATAATCCTAATCAATAAAATCTAGTGAAGTGACTGGCCTAAAGTGATGCACAGAGATGAAACTAGACCTTCTACATAAGTTGTACCTGTTTATCTGCAGTCCTCTCTCCTCTACAGCCTCCTAAAGCACTAATTTTGCACAGTATTTCTGAGCTTCAGAAGGCAGGGGGCAGGAATTTGATGTCACTCACTGCAAAGCTGCATAGAACAGGAAGCTGAGTGTAATATGAGACCTGAGTGGATGGAATGGATACCCCCCACAGAGTCTAATAGGAAAACATGCACAGCTGAGACTTTCAGTCACCTACTGTGTGAAAGGATTAATAATTTGGCTGCTGTGTGCAAAACCATGGCACAGTGCAGGTAGTTGTGACATGTTTTTTTTTTTTTTTATTCCTTTGAATCACTGTAATGTAATGTTGAAAATCCTGACATAAACCATGAACTATACCATAGGCAGGTAAGAAAAGTATGCATTTATTAAGGAGTGAGCACATGCAAGTAGAACTATAGGCAAAACATTTTTTTAAAAATTCAGATAAAGTAATGAAGGGTTATAATCCCTGTGAAGTTTTTTTTTGCCATCTGTCCATCTGTCACCTATTGGGGAGATTTCTCTTCACTTCCTGTCCCATAGCCAAAACAGGAAGTGAGAAGAAATCCCTCCAAAGTGAGGGAATCCTGGGGTGTCACCAGGGTCATCAGAAGTAGTGTCCCCATTGGAAGATTTCCCCTCTATAAGGCTCAATGATAAACTCACATTTAGGAGGTTTTCTGCATTTTTCAGCAGCCCCTGAACTCTCCCTAATGTTTTCCTATGTGTCCATGTACACATCGTTGTTTACAGTCGTTTACAGGCAGTTGAGTTTACAGTCGTTTTTTTTTAATGCACCAAACTTGCATTCAGGAGTAGATTTCATCAGTGTTTCAAACGGCAAACGCTTGTAAACGCGGCTAATAAGCGTTTGGAAATTTTTTTTAACTCTTCCATTTCCAGATGCTGTCCAGAGCCTTTTTTCATCATGAAAAATGCATGCAAAGCATTTTCCCGGTACTCAAATGGAACTGGTACACCATACATGTTTGAAAGAAAATATGTTAGACACTGCTGCAATAATTTCTGCACAATAATGAGCTGGAACACATCAAAAAAAAGACAGCTAATCTCAACAAATACTGCTCTCTCTGCTTCTACTCTCTCTATTTCTCTCAAACAGTCTGAAATAGTTAATAATTTGCCATTTTCCAGTGCATTCTGGGCATTTGAGAGGTTCTCCTGTGCGTATCTTTAAAAAATGCTTCTGAGCGCAAACGCTCATAAACACGGTATGCAAACGTGGCAAAACTGATGTTTTTTAACCTGCGTTTTCCTGCTGTCAATTTCCAGCATACAGAAGAGTTCTCCAAATGCACTGTGTACATGGAGCCTTACTGTTCTGATGTCAATCCATAATTTGGGATTTCCTTTTACTTTAATTTTCAATGAAAATGATAAACAGGACAACTAGAGGAGGTGAACATTCCTTTTTGTTTTTAGAAATCAAGCTTACCTAGGTGGATGTATCATTGATCTGATGCTGCACCTGACCCCTGCTGGCTCTAAGACCGAGAACTGAGCTTTCAAAGACCACTGATCACTCAGTTCTTAGTCTCCCGTGACTGTCAGTCACCACTCTCTGCTTTGCCAGCCCACCTTCCTGCTGGGGAGAGGGAGCAGCTGGCTCAGGCTCTCAGCTGATTGCTGAGAGGCTGAGCCAGGTGACGGTCCACACATCTGCCTGGGCCGGTTGAATGATGTTAGAGGACCATGGACTAGCCTGCTGATGACTGAAAATGGATCACAGGAGTGCAGAACGACCGGCACTCCTGTGATCTACAAGACAAGTACAGCCAAAGGCTGGTGTAGTCTGGAGCACTGTTTTAAAACAGTGCTTTTCTTACTATTTGTGTTTGCTGTTGCAGGCACAATGTCTGCCATTAGTGCAGATCAGAGGCAAAATGCACAGGGCCAATCAGAGTGGCACTGTGCCTTGTGATGACCAATTACAACAATCACAGATGTAAACACTGCTAGTGTTTACATTTGAGAGTCCTCTTTTCTCACAACAGTGGAAGGATGATCTTATGAATGGAGGATTTAATGAATGAAGTGTAGGAAGCAGACAATTTGATTACTTTGACTAATTTTAATGTGGAACCAGTAGGTGATTGAAAGTCTCAGCTGTGCATGTTTCCTGATGAGACTCTGTGGGGAGGGGGGTATCCATTCCCTGCATTTAGATCTCAGATTACACATAGCTTCCTGTTCTATGCTGTGCAGTATATGACATCAGATCCCTGTCCCCTGCCTTCTGAAGCTCACAAATACTGTGTAAAATGTGTGCTTTAGCAGGCTGTAGAGGAGAGATGGCGGCAGATAAACTGGTATAACTTATGCAGAAGGATTTATTTCATCTCTGTGTATCACCTGAGGCTAGTCCCTTCACTAGGTATATATAAGGGTTTACAACCCCATTAACCCCATCATCTCCTTCTCCCAATGTGTATCCTCTGTACATTAAAGCTTTAGCCACATAATTTACCTGTAATAAAATATGTTCCACACTGTGCAGGCAGGTGGATCCTGAAGACATCTTCTGTTCAGGGATGATTGGTTCTCTTCGCATCTTCAGGCAGAACAGACAGTACAGATGGTCTAATGAGAACATGCCCTCTTCTCCATTAAGAACTGTTTTTTCATTGGTTACACTGCTTGTACTATAGCTTCCATAAATGAAATCAATATATGAATAGAGGAGGTGGGTCTTTTGTTCATCAGCCCATCATAGAACAGCTTTTGTGAAAAGAAGAGAAGGGTGGAAAGGGCAAGCACAGTTTCCACTTTTGACAAGTACATATGAAAGGTTCCTTAGCCCCTGCAGTACCGGAAGATCACATCTGGGGGGGGGGGGGGGTGTGGGTGGAGAATGATATCAGAGGACAGATGATTTCAAATAAAACTGCAGCTAACATTTTTGACAAAACTTAGCCTTAAAGAGGACCTTACCCCCTGCTGGGTTTAATGCTGCTCTTAACCGTATTATCTTGTGCTGGGTTGGGCTCAAAAGGCATACTAACCCACCCAACAAATCCAAAAGAAGGTCTGGAAAAGAGGTCGTTGGGGAAGAAATGAAGATTAAGCGTCATTTGCATAAGTGGCTACTTTATGATGTGTCTTACATACAGAGAGCCCCTTGATATGATTGGCATTGGCAATTGTGCTGTAAAAGGGTTCTAGAGTCAGGATAAATAGCAGGAGGAAAGTAGACACCCCTGCCTTGTTCTGCTAAAGAAAAATAGGGTGAAACGGCTTCCTTGCCTCACCGCAGCAGAGAGCGTTGTATAGAGTGCCGCAATCCACTGGCACATATGCTTACCAACCCCGATATGGGCCAAAAAATGCCAGTCCACCTGGTAAAACACCTTTTCGGCATCTGTAGACAAAGCAGGGTCTTGCGAGAGTGTGTAAGGTGTGATATATTGAGAACTCGTATCATATTATCTTTAGCCTCCACTCAACAAATCCAATGTTGTCCCACTGCAATCTGCCGATTATCAGTTATGCAAAAACAAAAATTATATCCCTGTATCCCTCACACTTAGGGCTCATGTACACTGCAGCTGATAAACTCACGTTCAGGAGCCTTTCTGCGTTCTTTTTAGCAGCCCCTGAACTCTCCTCTAATGTTTTCCTATGTGTCCATGTACACATTGTCGTTTACAGTCGTTTACAAGCAGTTGAGTTCACAGTCGTTTTTTGTAATGCACCAAAATTGCGTTCAGGAGTAGATTTTATCAGCGTTTCAAACGCCAAATGCTTGTAAATGCTTGTAAACGCAGCTAACCGCGTTTATAAGCGTTTGCGTTTAGAAGCATTTTTTAACTGTTCCATATCCAGATACTGTCCAGAGCCTTTTTTCATCATCAGAAATGCATGCATATTTTTTTCTTGTATTCAAATGGACCTAGTACACCAGTGCAGTCAGTTCCAGGTTTTGCATGAAGGAAAAAATGGTAAAATGCGCCGCATTATGCTCATGATGGGACCCATAGTGAATACAACCAGAAAAGACAGGTCATCTCAATACATACTGCTCTCTCTGCTTCTGCTCTCTCTATTTCTCTCAAAATGTCTGAAATAGTTAATTTGTTACTGTTTCAGTGCATTCTGGGCATTTTGGAAGGTCTCCTAAGTTTATCTTTAAAAATCGCTTCTAAACACAAACGCGCATAAACACAGTATGCAAACCTGTTTAAACAGATGTTTTTAGCCTACGTTTTCCAGCAGTCAGTTTCCATCGTTCAGAAGTGTTTTCCAAACGTCCCGTGTACATGAACCCTTTCCCTACATTCCCAACCTCAGCACTACCCCTCACTGTAAAACCAACACTAACATTATATTCCTCTGTTGCTTTTTTTGCAAAACATTACATACAGAAATGAAAAATAACTAAAAAAAAAACGCTATTCTCATAGCTCATCTATATTACATAAATTTGTAATTAGCCCAGTTGTAAGATGAGTGCCCCCATAAAGATCAATTCATCCCAGAAGTTACGGTGCTATCACACCTACCCCCCTGCACTTCATGTTGCAGCCAGCCTGTTTCTGGGGAAATTCTCTAGACTTCTACAGGGCTGACATATAATTCTACAGTATATGGGTTCATAGCAAAGCATAGAAGGCAGAATATCTCTTTATACTCCTCTCACTTTGATCTAGGGATGGAGCATTGCTAATTACCAAACGCTGTATAGTACATTAGATATATGAGTTCAGCAGATGGCAGTGTGGATTCAGGCTCTGCAATGTTTTCAGTTCTACGTATCAGTGTGGCATTGCTTTACGTCCATTGCTAACTTCTCTCTATTACTCTTTTTTAATGATAGTTGTGACTGTACTGATCATTTATATCCCTGCAGATTGTAATTGAATGGGTGAGTTACAGCTAGTTCACACCTTCAGGAATTCTAGCCCATTTACACCTTCTGACCAATTAAGAAGTCAAAATTGTCAACTGAATCAGGATGCATACATTTTCAAGAGTCTTCATGAATTAATTCTTGACTTGTTGCAATATATAATATACAGTATAAAAAATAGTATAATCGTTCTAAAAAGCTGCATTATTTATCATTAAAATTAGTCCTGGAGCTTCAATCAAATGACTGCTCCTTGGCTGAGAGATGCGGTCTGCATGAATAATGGCATCAGTCTGCCATAGACAGGAAGACACATTTCATCAGTCTCCTTTCCCTAGTAAATGCTTTGACTGCAACATTGAAACTTTGTAGTAAGTAACAAGTTGAGAGGCAGCTGAACGGAGCTGATCTGTGAAAAACATTTGTGAACACAACCAAGAATTGCACAGACAAATAGACTTTCAGGACTGTGTCTTATCTGAGCCAACATCTCAGTCCAGGAAGTCGATACTGATGATGGATGATGCCTGGACAAAAATGGTCCTGTCCCCCCTGAGAGAAACACAGATATAGGCACTGTCAGGGAAAGCAATATAATCTTATCACAAGATCGTAAAAATCAAGGAACACATTAATGTGTGTGCATGCAACATGAAAAAAGCATCAGGTGCTAGGTCCACTTTAGCTATAGTCTGACAATATGTTTTTTTTTGTCCAGGTAAGGCATTGATTCAATATAATTGCAACAGCCTGTGATTACATAGGTCATAGGTAGACAGGTTGAAAAAAGACACAAGTTCATCTTCTATAACCAATAGAAAAAAAACAGACAAATGGAAAAACCTCCATATATACAATCCTATACCCATAGTTGATCCAGAGGATGGCAAAAAAAAAAAAAAATCAAACACAAGAATGCTGAAATATTTGCTATTGCAACAGTTTTCTGGGAGAAGTGGTGCATTATCTGACAAATGCAGAGGTGCCAATATTTTTGGCCATGACTATACAACTCCATCTACAGCTTGGCCCCCAGCTATATCACTAACCTGCCCCTGGTGCTGTGTTGAGGTGGGGGCGCTGCTGAGTTGGTCGTCCATCCTGTTCCTTACTGCCGGAAGTGACTACAGTGTCACTCCTGTCAGGAGTGGCGGCCAATAGCTGCTGCTGGAGGGAAGATTTGGCTTTCTCCTCCCTCCAGCCTGCACGGAGTGGAAAAGAGCTGACACTGAGACAGAGAACTGTCCTCCATCTCAGCACTGTGCTGCTGAGGAAGGAGGGCAGACTGTGTCACATGACCGGAGAAAGGAAGTAGACACAGTGAGAATCAATCTTCCTGTACAAGGGTGAAAGGGGGGATAACAACATGGGAGCAGGGGAAACCTGATATAAAGGGAGACTCTACTGCGGACACCTGATGTAAAGGGGGACTCTATTGGGGACACCTGATGTAAAGGAGGACTCTATTGGGGACACCTGATGTAAAGGGGGACTCTACTGGGGACACCTGATTTAAAAGGGAATTCTATTGGGGACACCTGATGTAAAGGGGGACTCTACTGAGGACATCTGATTTAAAGGTGGACTCTACTAATGACACCCGATGTAAAGGGGGACTCTATTGGGAACACCTAATGTAAAGTGGGACTTTATTGGAGACACCTGGTGTAAAGGGGGACTCTGTTGAGTACACCTCATGTAGTAGATGATTCTATTGGGGACACCTCATGTAAAGGGGGGTTCTATTGGGGACATCTGATGTAAAGGGGGCTCTATCAGGGACACCTGTTGTAAGGAGGGACTCTACTGGGGATAACTGATGTAAAGGGGGACTCTATTGGGGACACCTGAAGTAAAATGGGACTCTATTGGGGACATCCGATGTAAAGGGGAACTCTATTAGGAACACCTGATGCAAAGGGGGACTCTATTGGGGACACCTGATGTAAAGGGGGACTCTATTGGGGACACCTGATGTAAAGGGGGGCTCTACTGGTGACAACTGATGTAAAGTGGAACTCTATTGGGGACACCTGATGTAAAGGGAGACTCTATTAGGAACATCTGATGTAAAAGGAGACTTTATTGGGGACACCTGATGTAAAGGGGTACTCTAGTGGGGACATCTGATGTAAAAATGGACCCCGCCTGGCTGGGAGCAGAATTGGCTTTCTTCGCCCAGGGCACTGAATGACCTTGCACTGAGTAGGACTACATGCTGCAGCAGATCTTCCTCTGTAAATCCTATGTGGAAGTGAGGGAGCTCTTAGTACTCTCTTGTATTATTATGGCTTACAGCAGGCGCAGAGGAAGGACTCAGAAAGCCTTGGAAATGATCTAGACACAGTTAACCTCTTCCCATCCCATGCATCTGTAACTGTATAACTACACAGTGAATGAATGAATACAAAACCAGAAATACATTAAGTGGCACCCCACAAACACCTGATTACCTTTTTGTAGTGTAAAAAACTACATTTTCATGTGTAATTCATTTTTTTGAAGTGTGAAATGTCTGGTGCAGAACTCCAATACTAAAAATAGTCAATCCTATTTTTAGAAGAAAAAAAAAAGTAGCAGTGCTTATATATGTTGTCCAAAAGCAGGGCAAAGTTTGTGCCTTTAAATGTGTTTAATATAAATGATTTAATTCCCTCTGCTGCTCTCTAGGTTGTTATCATGGTGAGTAAAATAATGACATGTCAGTCAGTTCTCACTCAGAGCACTCATCTGAACCACCGTGCACTGTGACATTATAAACATTTTCATAAAACTGTTGTCATCCAGATGAATCAGTGCAGGAAGAAGCAGGAATGGGTAAAATATTCTGAATGTCAATCATTATCTCTGTATTGCTTAGCACAGACTATAATAAGATGGTCAGGAATTACACACTATGCAACATGTGGTGAGTTGCCTAGAATAGCAAAAATCGCTTCTCTTTCTGAAAGAACAATAAACTACAGGGACAAAAAGCAGATTTTAAAAAAATAATTAAATCGTTTAAATGCAGGTAAAAAAAAAATTTAATTGTGTACTTTTCGTACTTTGATACTTTTTTATTTACACGAACAGTAAAATTTCCATGTTTTGTCCATTATCTTTTGTGTCAAACTTCTGTGTTTAAATACAGGTAAATAAAAAAAAATGAGTAGCTACTGATACAGAACCTTATGGTTTGGAAACCTCTGCAGATCCCCCCAGGTACCTATGTTCCTGTGTCACCAAGGTCAAGCTGGCCATAGACTGATTAAATTTCAATCAGTTTGTGGCAATCCCAGCTTGATAAAGGTTGGCGTTTATGATTGACTTCTGTCAAAGGGACATGCTCTTTTGACAATCAATGGCCTTTGCTCAGTTTAGGCAGTTCCTGTTGTCAGAATACAATATTCTGACAGTGGGATTCCTCCATCCACCTTGTTTGTGTGGATAGAAGAATCTGTTAGTGTCTAAACTACCCATCTGCCCATCTTTATGGCTCCATGAAGAGTTCATAAGTGGCCATTCTGTACCATATGGGCATTTTAATGTGGACCTAAACCCAGTTTGTGGTCTGCCAAAAAAGGACATCTTGCTTTACTCAAGTATTACCTTGCTTGGACTCCATCAACACTGTATTGGCACCAACAGGGGCGGACTGACCATTTGGAAACTCAGGCACTACCCGAGGGCCCGGGGTCAGTAGGGGGCCCCATGAGATGCCCCTGGTACCTTTTTCATAGGCTTTTTTGAGTTTGGGCAAGGACGCAGGAGCCCCATGATCCTCTATTGCCCGGGTGCCCCATGAGTTGTCAGTCCACCCCTGGGCACCAATATCAGATCATTATACCTGTTAACTGTACTGAACTGTTTACTAGTGCCAGGCAGCTGAGACAATAGGTCACATGATCCAAAGCATAATGGGATCTCCTTAAATGGTGGACAAGTACATGTATGATTATTAGCCTTGAAGTAATGAAAAATATAGCTTGAATTGCTGAAGACAGACAGTGTTTCATCAAGAGGACATGGGAACCCTGGATGAATTACACTCAACTTAGAGGCTGGGAGGCACCTGATGGATAGAACATTTTTCATTTCATGATCCATTAGTTTAGGGGATCACGGGGATGGGCTTTGAGACCCAATGGGTGTAAATAGGCTGGAAGGTGGCATATTTCCTGTTTCTTTGGGGAGATTCTGGTTCCTATCCCTAATCATCTCCATTCTCTCTATTCTTGGTCTTTTTCTTATGATCAGTTCCTACATGACATTGGGCCACTTTGCTAGAAGCATCGCCTATGAGTTCAGATTATTTGTATTAGGTCATAACTTTGCGAACCTCAAAATATTATGCTGGTCTGATGATATGATGCTTCTGTGCATCTCTTTACTGAGAGTTGTTTTATCTCTTTAAACTGTTGCAAGTACAGAAACATCCATCTGCTAGAACTCAAGTGTGCTTCTAACTTCCTGATTGAGCTGACAACACAGTGCCCCTACTGCACTGAAATCTCAAGCACTGTTGTCAGCCATTTCTCTCCTGATAGACTAAAAAATACCTATCATCTCCTCATACCTATAGCATAAGAGGAAGGTGTTCTGTAGTCCATCAGGCGAAAACCTAGACAGGGCTGATAACACTGCTTGGGTGTTCTGTGCAGCAGAGAAAAAGTAGGAGCTCTCAGTTTTTCTGTACTTGCAAAGTTTTAAATTGATAAACCAACGGCAAATATAAATGTATTGCAGAGGTATACTTGTATGTTTTTTTTTCTTTTGTCCATTCATAGAGTACACTACAAAATCTATTACATAATGCAGCTTGTAATTTATTTTACCTAGCCTTCTAAGAGTGACCAGAGGATTTTGTATAGACAAGATGTTATTGTAATTGGGAACCAAAGATACTTTAACTTTAAAAAAAAACCTGACTTTTATTTTTAAAGTTGAAGTGAAAAGAGCAAGTTTCAGACTTATTATGGACAGTCTATTAATCAGTTATGCTTACCGACTAGCTTTGGTGACCACTGAAGACTTTCTATTGTAGTGTCAGATAATAACGTCCCCTAAGAGAGTTCAGAGGAACAATTCCTTTCTTCTGGATGTCAGTGAAGCGTGTAGAGGTTTAGGCAGGATGCTAGGTGAATTCATCTTCTCCAGCCTTAGAGGATAGGCAGATAATGCTTTATACACAGTTCTGTGTTTATATGTAGTGAAGCTTAGCGTTCTGAAGACTAAAATAAAACTTCGTGGAAAGCAGCACTATTTCTTTTTGCTGCAGTCAGAAATTGCCATGTCTAAAATAGAAATGATATGCCGGTTAATAATTACCGGAAACAATGAATATCTGATTATATCAAGCTGAGAGGACATTCCCCTAGAGCCCAGAATCCATAGGGTGTCCATTCTATGATTCTAATTGCAGTGCAAGTTCTGTAATGGAAAACTGATGTTCCCAGACTGGTATGCTCTAAGGTTTTCTTTCATTATATCTAAAAAGAAGACTCACCAGCAGCTCATCAAAAGACGCTCCTGTCATCAATGAGGTATACTCTGTCCCGTGGACACCAGTGTGCTACATTTTAATTGTTTCCTGGATTCCTGATAATGGACAGGAAGGTCAGTAATCTGTAGGCATGCATTTCAAATATATGCATAGCTTCCAACTGTCCCTCCTATGCAGGGATGGTCTCTCTTTTGAGACCAAATCCCTCTAGCCCCTGTTCATCCTCAGATGTTGATCTTTTTGGTCTGATGGATATACCATTGTAGTAATGTTTTCTATTTAAAAAGCCAGCATAAGTACTCTTTTACACAGGAGGCAGTTTATACAGCTTTCTGAAAAGCCATTTGTGGCGGAATTCTTTTCAGAAGGTGTCTGATCAGCAGTTTCAGGAGGTGATCCTTCCACTACCTGAATACGTGTTTTTTGTGGCTACTTTGTACTGTGGCCCTATTGATTTTAAATAATAAGCTCACCTTTCATGTCATGTTACATGTTACAACCTGAATATGGATGTAACATGTAACAGATATTGTGGTAGCACCCAGATATGGCAGAGTTCCCCTTTAAACTGTAACATTTCATAACGTCATCGGCGTACCCTACACGTTACGTCACAACACGTGACTTCATCCTGATGAAAGAAAAGATTTCCATAGACATCTGGCTAAACACACTGTATAGTGAGTTTGTAACCCTGTAGTGTCCCAGGAGGACACATTTTAATGTGAGTTGAATATTTATTGTTTTAATAAAGGCTAATTTAGCAGAAATACTACACTATATTGAGAATTATTTTTACATGGATATGGAACGATTTGGATCTGCTTAAAAGTGCTGGCAAACAGAGGTGGAGATCTGTGTACCATTATACCCTCCTGGGTTAACAGGAAAAAGTGCAGTTTGACTTGTCATTATGGGTCAAACTTGGAGGTGAGCGCAATAGTGTGTTGGAGGTGGAAGAGCACTAAGGGGTGACATAGGAGGACTGAACACGTTTAAACAGCAGTGTGATCACACTGGTTCACTTTTAAGTACAGCGGATTTAAAGAGACGGTTCACCACTATAGAGATTGTATACAATCGACACTTTTTTGGTGTATTTGTATCACGGTATACAGGAAGTATACCACACAGGTCTACGTGATATGATTTAGGATTTAAAGGGACAGATCACTATTAAGAAAAAATAGTGTTTTGTTTTGTATGTATGTGCACTGTTTATGATATATTCACAGTACTGGTTATGTGCAGTATACATGGGAATGTATATGTATGCCTTGGAAGCAGGGGCGGACTGACAACTCATGGGGCCCCCGGGAAATGGGGGATCATGGGGCCCCTGTGTCCTTGCCCAAACTCAAAAAAGCCTATGAAAAAGGTACCAGGGGCATCTCATGGGGCCCCCTACTGACCCCGGGCCCTCAGGCAGTGCCCGAGTTTCCAAATGATTAGTCTGCCCCTGATTGGAAGATATGAGTAGCATATGTTTACCTTCATGAGCACAGTGGAGTTATTATCACTATTGACACAAGCACGTTTCAGATTATAAGCACTATTGTAATTTATTATTTATGTTGCGCTGCATTTTTTCACTTTATATATTTTATTATATGTGGAAACACATTATATGATTGCTGCACATTTATTTAGGAGGATTTATTGCGCTGAAGGTTTCTATACACATTATGTTGTACCAGCTCGTAGTTAACACTCTTATCTGCAGCTGCTATTTCAAGGTTATTCTGTAACGTTAAGAAAGCCTTTTGATAGTATAGAAAGTGAAAGCAGAAATGTATGCCTTGTGACGTAATCATTTGTATATACGCTTGTAAGACGTTTTCTATAACTCACTTAGCAGATGAGAGCATGAGCCGTCTGTTTGTTAAAACAGCGCTGTTTTTAATAAATCAGTTGTATTCCTCAAGTCCGTGTCTGGAGTTCTCTGGTTTGTCAAATTTCTACTACAATATGAAATGCCCCCCCCCGCACCCTCCTGATGCCCTGCTTTGACAGCTAGCTCCCCCGACAGCTGTCAAAATTTTGGCTTGGCTTGTAGTTCTCAATGCATTTCCACGGCGCTGTGAGCGCTGCGGTAGTTCATTGATTCTTCCTGTCAGCAAATATTGGTTTGCCCGTACGAGGTACGAGCAAGCAGATGCACTGACAGGTCTGCAGGAGTGCTGCATGGCACCATCGTCAGCAATCTGCTGATCGCTGATGCAATGTCTTCCAGGCTCCTTAAACAAAAATAATAAATGCACATTTTTTTTATCTGCAAAAAAAGTGCACTTTTTTTTTGTCGAAAAGTGAACTTATTCTTTAATGAATGTGCCACCTGACAAACCCAGCATGCCAAGTTAAATTTGCAGCAGTCGTGGCAAGTATACAGTCTTCTCTGGTTGCATATAATGCTACAAATCTCAGCTACACTGCCTGTTTTTACTGCTTCCTGATCCTCTGTGTGAAAGAGGCCTTACACCCCAGTCACATCAAGCGCGACTTTGAAATCGTGCGACTTACAGTGAAGTCACAGGATTTCAAAGTCGGGTGAGATGCCGATTTTAGGTGCAATTTTCAAGACATCTGACACAGATGTCTATGCAAATCGCACCAAAAGTAATACATGTACTACTTTAGAAATCGGTGCGGCTCTGACCAAGTCGGAACTGCACTGATTTGACTGCTCTAATTGCGGACAATAGGGTGCGACTTGCCATACGATTTGCAAGTCGCATGGCATGCAAATCACATGCCAAGTCGCACCCAGTGCAACCGAGGTGTTAGCCCTGTTTCACACTAGTGCAACCTCAGGCGCAACATATGATTTGCAAATTGCAAAGTCGCATCTAATGTCTTTCCATGGCACTGTCTTGATCAGTGCAATCTGAAGTAGTGCGATTTCAAAAATAGTTCCTGCACTATTTTTTTTCTGCTTTCACTGCGACTTGCATTGACTTCTGTTAAATGAAGTTGCAAGCTACAGTGAAATCTGAAGTAGATTTTGACATCTTATTATTACACAGGATATACAGTTGTGTTCAAAATAATAGCAGTGTGTTGAAAAAAGTGAATAAAGCTCAAAATCCTTCTAATAGCTTTTATTTCCATACACACAAATGCATTGGGAACACTACACATTCTATTCCAAATCAAAACATGAAGAAAAATATATCAAATGTGTGTTGTTCCTCTAAAAAATTTGAAGAAAAGTGAATATTAGACTGTTCAAAAAAATAGCAGTGTTTGTATTCTTCTTTACAAACTCAAACATTCACTGTATAAACTGAAAAATGTTTGAAGATTTTGCTTTCCTTTGAATCACTTAATGAATATTTAGTTGTATAAGCACTGTTTCTGAGAACTGCTGTACATCTGTGTTGCATGGAGTCAACCAACTTCTGGCACCTGTGAACAGGTATTCCAGCCCAGGATGATTGGACTACATTCCACAGTTCTTCTTTATTTCTTGGTTTGGCCTCAGAAACTGCATTTTTGATGTCACCCCACAAGTTTTCTATTGGATTAAGATCCGGGGATTGGGCTGGCCACTCCATAACGTCAATCTTGTTGGTCTGGAACCAAGATGTTGCACGTTTACTGGTGTGTTTGGGGTCGTTGTCTTGTTGGAACACTCATTTCAAGGGCATTTCCTCTTCAGCATAAGGCAGCATGACCTCTTCAAGTATTCTGATGTATTCAAACTGATCCATGATCCCTGGTATGCGATAAATAGGCCCAACACCGTAGTATGAGAAACATCCCCATATCATGATGCTTGCTCAACCATGCTTCACTGTCTTCACAGTGTACTGTGGCTTGAATTCAGTGTTTGGAGGTCGTCTGACAAACTGTCTCCGGCCACTAGACCCAAAAAGAACAATCTTACTTTCATCAGCCCACAAAATGTTGCACCATTTCTCTTTAGGCCAGTCAATGTGCTCTTTGGCAAATTGTAACCTCTTCAGCACGTCTTTTTTTCAACAGTGGGACTTTGCGGGGGCTTCTTGCAGATAGCTTGGCTTCACATAGGCGTCTTCTAATTGTAACAGTACTCACAGGTAACTTTAGACCTTCTTTGACCGTCCTGGAGCTGATTGTTGGGTGAGTCCTTACCATTTTGGCTATTCTTCTATCCATTCGAATGGTAGTTTTTCGCTTTCTTCCACATCTTTTAGGTTTTGGTTGCCATTTTAAAGCATTTGCGATCATTTTAGCGGAGCAGCCTATCATTTTCTGCACTTCTTTATATGTTTTCCCCTCTCCAATCAACTTTTTAATCAAGGTACGCTGTTCTTCTGAACAATGTCTGGAATGACCCATTTTCCTCAGAATTTCTGAGAGAAATGCACAGTAACCAGCATGTACAACATTTGCTGCCTTCCTTCCTTAAATAAGGGCAATAATTGCCACCTGTTTTTCAAAGAATGAGTGACCTCACTAATAGAACTCCACACTGCTATTATTTTGAACATGCCCCTTTCAATTAGTGATTCAATTACACAGAATCAGCAGCATGCATGTCATGACTGTTGGGTCTGTTGGATTTCTATTACTCTACTACACCTGCTAGTAAATTATTTGCCATGTAGAAATATCAATTCTACCAAAAACAGTGATTGATCAGGTTAGTGATGTCTGACTGCTATTATTTTGAACACAACTGTATATAGTGCCAACAGTGCACGTAGCGCTTTACAAGATAAGAACAGACAGTACAATTACAATACAATTTAATACAGAGAGTTTACAATCTAGGAGGGAGGGTCGAGGGAGGGTCAAGAGATACAAAAGGTCATAACTGTGGGGGATGAACTGATGGAGAAAATAAAAGTACAGTTGTTAGGCCCCTTTCACACTGATAGTCCAATTGGTTCCACCTGTCAGTTTTTCAGAAGGACCTAATCGGACCATCGATAACTCTCTATGGAGCGGCGGGCATCCACTGGCCCCCGCCAGCATCCAATCCTGTCAGCTAAAAACAGACGGATGGGGATCCGTCCCCCATCCATACAGCAGATTGGATCAGATGACAGTTGGATTAAAACGGTTAGGCGGTCCGTTTACATTCCACCACCCCATAGAAAAAGGCGGGCTGTGTATGTGTCCGCTCTTCATAGCGGAGTGGACACAGACCTGTCATCTGCCTGCTTAGCAGGGATCAGCGGAGAGATCCCCCCACTGAGCAGGCAGACATGCTCAATGGAGTCTGCCTCGTCTGAAAGGGGCCTTAGGTGGGGACATGGTAGGCCTCTCTAAAGAGAAGGGTTTTCAGGGATTGTCTAAAAGTAGACAGAGTAGGAGAAAGTTGGACAGATGGGGGTAGAGAGTTCCAGAGGATGAGAGATTCTCAGGAAAAGCCCTGGAGGCAAGCATGGAAGGAGGTGACAAGGGAGCTAGAGAGTCGGAGGTCTTGGGATGAACGACGCAAACTATTAGGTTCGTATTTTGAGACTAGGTTAGTGATGTAGCTGGGGGCAAAGTTGTGGATGGCTTTGCAAGTTATTGTTAGTATTTTAAATTTAATTAGTTGGTTGAGTGCCAGCCAATGGTATGATTGACAGAGTGGGGTAGCAGACACTGAACAGCTGGTAAGCAGAATTCATGATGGACAGAAGGGAGGATAGCCCCCTTATTAACCCTGTATCCTGCAAATTCTGTTCCTTTGAAGAATTGCAAGCTACTGAATTCATTCCTAAACAGCTTCTTTATATGCATCTGCAATCCGGGCATTACTTCACTTCCTTGCACCCTTTTTTGGTTCTGGATTGACCAATTCCATGTAAAATCTATATGCACCCAAGGCTTTCTCTAGCTTCATTTAAATAACTTTAAAGTGAGCCTCATTTAAATATGAGTAAATGGGAGCAAGCCTTCCAATGCCTTATACCGCTAAAGAGCTGGGAAAAATTTGGTATTCAGCCTCAAAATTATCTCTATAAAATACTGATGTATTGGTACAAAACACCTGACATGTTGCATTCTTCTAACCTAATGATACCACAGAGTTGTGCGGTCTGATAAAGGTTCACTATGCCATATATTTTGGCAATGCTCTTGTATAGAGCCCTTTTGGTCCCAGGTGATGTCACTCCAGAGCCAAATTTTGATGTCACTCTCTCTTCAGATCCTATTCATTGCCTTTTCCTGGCATTTCTAGACTGAAAAAACTAGGCTCTCATATTTTAACAGATGAACCATTTACTGCACTGGCTCTCTAGTGAAACCAAATCATAAATTGGATTTACTTTTTTTTTTTTTAAGGGGCCTACAAAATAAGCAGAGCTTACATTCTCATTTTACAGCTGCCAGAGAAATATGAGGGCTACTAAAGCCTGAATTTTAAATCAGCTGTACTAAGATGGACTGCTTTGGGGAGCAGAGGAGTGCTGCCAAAGATACAATTTGAGTTTTATGTGTGTTTATGGCACACCTTCTCACACTGCACATTGCAATCATTTTAAGAGTTTTTTCACTGCAAATCAGTCCTATGTGGACCCTACATATGGAAAATGTACCGACAGCCATTATGCTAATCTTCATTCAAGCACCTGATTGCAACTTAATTTTATGACTGGGACAATCACTTAATTTTTTCCCCTCCAGTGTAGAGGTGTAGGATTTATGGATATCCACTGTAGATAGTGCCTGGACTTTTGAACATTGGATACACCATATAGAGGCTGTGGTTGAAAACATTCGATGTGTTGTGCAAAGTATATCCCTGGCAATGGATGTTAGATCTCAACAATGGTCCTGAGGACTTTTTCTGCTCTTTTTGGAGAATCCATGGTATAAACGTTGTCCCTGGAGGGAAACCTTCCAGTTGCTGCCAGATGTGCACTTATTGTTGAGGTATACAACCGGTGACATTTGGTCAACATAATGAGGACACAGTGAATATTAACTTTATTGCCTTTTTATACATCTATAGCATGCATACACAGTGTGGGACTTCAAGTGGTCTTCCAAGAAACCCATGTGCTTTTTAGTATTGCACCTAATTACTGGAGGTCCTTACACTATATTTAGTTATTTTCTGCAGTTTTTTGTTATGGCAAACTCCCAGGATGGGGGAAAGGGGGTGTAGGTATACCTATATGTTATTAAAGCTGATGTTGTTCCAAAAAAATTCTAACTGAAGGGACATGTTGGTGGTCTGTTTTTGTTTTCATTTTTATTTAAGTATTTTTTTGAAGTATTTCAAAGTATTGTCTTTTTTTGTTATATTTTAAAGTAGTATTTATTTTTCATGGGTGATTTAGTTATATCTTCCAGGACTGTGTATTTTCTAGGGATTTGTTCAGATCATAAATATGGCAGATGGTGGTAATGTTACCAATGGACATGAGGTTAAGGAAGATATTCTGTATTGGGTCACAGACAGGGGTTCCATTCTCTACTCTGTACAAAAATAATATCTTTTGGCTAGAGATATACATTAAGAGATGGTGTGGCTTTTCAGATTCAATCACATAGGAGTATATTTATAAAAAAAATCCTGTGATGATGTTACACTGAGTAAATAGATACCTAACTTGTCACTCTTTAAAATTGCGCATGCTCATGTAATGGCTCCAGACTACAGTACTTAAAAATCTCCATAGGTGACGCTTTAAAAGCATTTACAGGTTACCCGTCTAGAGTTGCAGAGGAGGTCTAGTGCTGAAATGATTGCTCTCCCTCTCATGTTCGCGGCAATACCTCACATGTGTGTTGCGAACACCGTTTATATTTGTGCGCGTGACCTATGTATATGTTTGCCACTGTACGCGAGCAGGGGCGATGGAGGTACTATTTTTTTTATTCATTTTATGACTTTTTTTATTTTTACACTTTCCCTTTAAATTTCTTTTGATAACTTATATTGCTGTCGCAACAAATTTCAACGTCCTTTGTGAGAACAATTAATTATGACAGGTCCTCTTTTTGAAGAGTTCTGGAGCCTTGTCATGACATCGCTCTTGTCCTCCTAGGTCATAGAGATTAGCTGATGCCATCTTTCCTCAACTAATCTCTATGTACAGCCACCGCGATTGCCAGATCGGTTCCCAGGCTCATTGATTAGGTAGGTAAGCCTGAGAACCTCCGGAAAGCAGCGGGGGTGACCCTTCCTACCACTTCTAAAAGTGATCCAGTGGCTAATCAGCTGCTCTAATCACTTTTATTAGAAAAAGTAGCCACTGTAAATTTTAATACCAGGGTTATGGTGTCCAGCTGAAGGCATAACCCCGGTATACCACTTAAAAACTGCAATGTATGTAAACGTATTGCAGTCTTGAAGTGTACTCTTGAATGGCAGAAGGCAGGGGTTACCTCTAGAGAGCTTAAAACATATGGAAACCCAGTCACTAAAATCCCATATAAAGTAATTTGAAAAGTACTTTTCAATATTTTAAAATCTGAAGCATTCAATAAAATAATACCTGCTGATCCTGACATGAGGAGGGCTGTTTCAGGCACTTCCAAATATAGGGTGACAGTGTCTCTTGTCTCCTAATTTTGCTTCTGTTTTGTCACTCCGTCACACATGCTTCTGATGGAAACTTAAAGTGGCCATTTCCACAGACATTAGGCAGCCTTGATCCACTGTTATCACCATCAGGAAACCCACCCTGAGAAATTCTATACCAGGGGTCTTCAAACTGTGGACCGAGGACCAGATATGGCCCTTTGCTAGCCTTTATCTGGCCCTTGGGACACTATTCCTTCCACTGACACCAACAATGGGGCACTATTTATTGCATTGATAACAATGATGAGTTACTATTCCCTCCACTAATATCATTGATGGGCCAGTACTCCTCCTCTTACTGACCACCAACCCTGAGGCCATGTTTATTCTCATTGATGCAGAGCTTGGGACATTTTCTATCCTGACAGGCCAACCAATGATTCAATTTGTTTTTCAAGCTAAACATCATTTAGTAATTATTTGGCTCGGATATGGGCACTATGCCTATGATTAATCCAAAATGAATTACAGGCCTGATACATGTATTTAGAGTTACATCCAGGGGTCTTGGTTTTGATAGAAATTTAAGAAGCTGACAGGTTCACTTTAAGGCAGCCTTGGATTTGTTTCTAGCAATAAGTGAAACTAGTATGCAGGTAGTGTTAGCAATTGTCCCCGCAGGTATAGAGTTATGAAGAGCCCCTAAATGTAGGTCTGTTACTAATTATGTTTAAAATTAGATGTTAATTAACCACAGGTGACATGAACATATAGAACACTGAGCGCCTCATTATACCTGACTTAAAATTAAACAAACCTGAACTTCCTCTAAAATGAATCATACTGTTATTTCTGTATGATAAGCATCATCTTACTTTCTCTAAAAGTCAAACTTTATGCAGATATGAAAAAAATCCCCCACAAATGCAGTTAAGTATTACCAAAAATCATTATACAGTTTATAATATAAATACAAGCACTCCTGAGGGAAGAAGGAGCAGAACTGAGAGCCAGTTAGAGTCTGCCGCAGTGCACATGCGTTGACGCAGGAGAGAGCAAAGTGAGCAGACTGATGGCTTCATCAAAGTCCTGCTGTTCCTTCATGGACTAATTAGCAGGCTTACAGTAGATTGGTTTATTGATTTGCTGCATTACAGACAGACAACTGATTTTGCTGTGTTCTCTGGAAGAGCATGCCTGAATCACAAGACTAGATGGTGGCAGGGAGCCCACACACTGATCAAAGCAGGGACCATCCAAATTTATGACAAGCTAAAGTGATCCCTTAAGAGATGAACATATAGTATATTAGTTTTATTCAGGCATTGCTCAGCCATCACATTCTCTTTTGCTGGTATTCTGGTGATGTCCCTTCATCTGATACTGGAAGACTCACCTACAGGCTCCTGAATGCCTGTCACATACAGCAAAACAGTTTAAAATACATTTAAAAGTTCACATTTAAATAATAAATAACAAACATGTTTTACTTACCTGCTTTGTGCAGTGGTTTTGAACAGAGCAGCCCCAATCCTTCTGTTCTCAGGTTCCCCGCCAACTCTTCTGGCTCCGCCCCCCCCACTTGCTATTAGGGCACTCATGCATGCTTACTTACAAGCTTGCTCTGTGTGTCCATAACACACAGAGCACAGCTCAGCCCCGCCCCCTGCTCCTTCCTCACTGGCTGTGATTGACAACAGCAGGAGTCAATGGCTCCCGATTATATGTCTGAGCCAATGAGTAGGGAGAGCTCAGGCTTAGGTAAGAATAAGGGGGGGGGGGGAGCTGCATACAACCTTCAGCCTTTAGAACCATTTTAATCTCTTAACTGTTGTTATAGATACAGAGGTGAATGAGTGCTTGTTTTAAAGTGATTCTACTGCTTGTTCAGAATACATAAACAGTTTAGTGTGCATGATCTGGGCATAGGTTCACTTTAAAGGATCAGATACATTTTCTCCATTGTAATCTCCCCCTCCACCCCCCCCCCCCCCCCCTCCACACACACACACACACGCACACACTAGCCACTCTGCATTTGATCATCTGAAGTGAAAGGCAGGGGAGACATTAGTGGTCTCCATTAAATGAGAACCTGTCAGGTGTCAATGCTATCACATAGGGGGCTTGCACTAGCAATGAAGTTAAATGAAAAAAGATGTTTAAAAATTATAAGTGAAAAAATTATGCAGCAGGCTAGTCCATTTTGCTGAAATTTCATTGCAGCAACTCAAAATGGTACTCAGTAGTTTGTATGACCCCCACGTGCTTGTATGCATGCCTGAAAACATTGGGGCATGCTCCTAAAGAGATGATGGATGGTGTCCTGGGGTATTTCCAGTCTGTGGTGCAACCTGGTGGTGCCGGATGGGCCAAAACATATATCACAGAGGTGTTCTATTGGATTTAGGTCATGCGAGCGTGGAGGCCATTCAATGGTATCAATTCCTTCATCCTCCAGGAACTTCCTGCATAGTCTAGCCACATGAGGGCGGGCATTGTCGTGCATCAGGAGAAACCCAGGACCCACTCCACCAGCGCAGGGTCTGACAATGGGTCCAAGGATTTCATCCCGATACCTAATGGCAGTCAGGGTGCCATTGTCTAGCCTGTAAAGGTCTGTGCTTCCCTCCATGGATATGCCTCCCCAGACCATCACTGACCCACCACCAAAACTGCTGGGTCATGCTGAACGATGTTACAGGCAGCATAATGTTCTCCATGGCTTCTCTGGACCCTTTCATATCTGTCACATGTGCTCAGGGTGAACCTGCTCTCATCTGTGAAAAGTACAGGGCACCATTGGCAAGCCTTCCAATTATGGTGTTCAATGGCAAATGCCAATCGAGCTCTATGGTGCTGGGCAGTGAGCACAGCGCCTACTAGAGAATGTCAGGCCTTCAGGCCACTCTCATGAAGTCTGTTTCTGATTATTTGGTCAAAGACATGCACACCAGTGGCCTGCTGGAGGTAATTTTGTAGTGCTCTGGCAGTCCTCATCCTGTTCCTCCTTGCACAAAGGAGCAGATAACTGTACTGCTGATGGGTTAAGGACATTCTGCAACTCTGTCCAGCTCTCCTAGAGTAACTGCCTGTCTCCTGAATTCCCCTCCATGCAATTGAGACTGTGCTGGGAGACACAGCAAACCTTTTGGCAATGGCATGTATTGATGTGCCATCCTGGAGGAGTTCGACTGCCTGTGAAACCTCTGTAGGGTCCAGGTATAGCCTCATGCTACCAGTAGTGACATTGACCCTAGCCAAATGCAAAACTAGTAAAAAACAGTCAGAAAAGATGAGTAGGGAAAAAAATGTTAGTGGTCTCCACCTGTAAAACCATTCCTGTTTTGAGGGTCATATCGTTGTTGCCCATCTAGTGCACCTGTTGTTAATTTTATTAACATCAAAGCATCTGAAACTGATTAACAACCCCCTCTGCTACTTAACTGACCAAATCAATATCCCAGAAGTTTAATTGACTTGATGCTATACTCTGATTAAAAAGTGTTCCTTTAATTTTTTTGAGCAGTGTGTATTTTTTAAGCAGAGGCCCTAGAGAATAAAATGGTGAGTGTTACAATTTCTTGTGTCACTATGGGGACAATTCACTAAGAGGTATATTAATGCATCCAAGTGTGTGGTAAGATACCGAACAGCATTTTTCTCAAAAAAAATTGGCATTCACTAAAAAACAGTACTAAAGTACTGTATGAGTTATTGGATAAAGTCATGTGGTATTTTAGTAGTGAAAACATGTGGTAATGCATCAGCTGTCTGCGGGTTCCCTGCTGACAGCCGAATGTAAAAACTGCCAGCAATTATAAAGTAACTTACATTTTTTTTTTAAAAATGGTGTGAGGTCCCCCCAAAATCCATACCAAACCCTTATCCAAAAATGTAGCCTAGCAGGTCAGGAAGGGGGCAGATGAGAGAGCCCCCCCCCCGAACCAGACCAGGTCACATGCCTGGCTCTGCCTCCCCCCATGCACCTTGTCCCCATGTTGATGGAGACAAGGACCTCTTCCTCACAACCCTGGCCGGTGGTTGTGGGGGTTCTGCGGGTGAGGGGGTTTATCGAAATCTAGACACCCCCTTTAATAAGGGAGTCCACAGATCCTGCCCCCCCATGTGAATGAGTATGAGGTACATAGTGTATATGGAGTGTCAGTGAGAGCTATGGATGTGTAGAAAGGTATAATCTGCTGGCACTAAAGGACCGCCCTTGGTATCCTCACTAGTGAATGAAATATAAAAGGTGCAGCGCTAAAGTAATGAATGAAACAAATGAAATACTTCTAAAACATGCGCATAGGGGGGCGCATGCGCGGCCGGCTCGGGATGGACACGCTTTAGAGATAGCTCCGTCCACCCGCCAGCAGAGAAGCGGCACACTACGGCCGCAGGGAAAACAAACACACACATCCACTTACCGGAAGGTGCCTGCGGTCCACTAGACATGCCCCGCAGGAAAAAAAGCCCGGGGCAACCAGGGAAACTTACTAACTTCTTCCCGGCCGTTGTGCCGGGAATCCAAGATGGCGGCCGCCATGCAGGCACACAGGGAGAAAGCAGAGGCCAGGAGGAGGACTACAGGTCCCAGCCTGTTGATCCCAGGCTGCAGCATCAGCTCTATCCAGGGGACCCTGGTGAGTTTTCACCCCCACTCTCACCCACGACCTGCAGCCCAGTTAAATCAAGGCCACGCTTAGATAGTGACCCTGATGACACCTGCCAGGCCCTAAACTTTCCACCTCAGCCACCACATGCCACCTTGACTGGTATTGACGCATTCCCAGCCTCTGACCAACCATTGACGGAAATCTGCATGAAGAACATGCTAACGTCACTGCGCCAAACTCTGCATAACGATATATCGGCGCCGCTTACCCAAATTACCACACTGGTGCAAAGACAAGAACGCAGAATCCGCCATATTGAAAACAATATAGCAGACATAGTGGAAGCACACAATGATTTGATTGATGCTCATACAGACCACGCATCAGATATCGAACAACTCAACCTAAAATTGGCCGACATGGAGGATCGTTTGCGCCGCAATAATATTAAATTTAGGGGGATCCCAGAAACGGTCTCCAATGACGCATTAGTGCCGTATTTGCATCATTTCCTCAAACTTCTAATCCCAACACTCTCTGAAGTAGAGGCCATAATCGATCAAGCCCACCGACTCCCTAAGCCTTCATTCCTAGCAGCATCCGTCCCTAGAGATGTGCTCGTTCGAATACACTTCTACCATATTAAAGAGAAAATTATGTTGGCGGCTAGAAATCCACCTCCACTTCCATCCTCGCACGCGAATCTGCGTCTCTACGCCGATTTATCTAAGGCAACACTTTCCAATCGGAAAAAAATGATACCAATCACGAAAGCGCTCAGAAATCACAACATGGCCTATCAATGGGGATTCCCCACGAAATTAATAGTACGACACCAAGGCAGGGTCTATACTATTAAAAACCTGGAGGCCGGTCTGGACTTCCTTAAGGCCTGGAGTATTTTGCCTGCAGACCCACAGAAGAACAACCCTGGATCCGTCCAAAACATGGAAGCAACTTGAAGGACTGTGCAGCACATGCTGCGTTTATACTACTTAATTGTTTTCCCTGGTGGCGTTCTCTGACCACCCCTATCTCTGGCAATCGGCCTACACCCAAGGACTATCACTTTTACAGTTTTGTGTAGGTGTGACCCTCCCAGAGGTCACAACCAGTTTGACTCCCCCATTTCTGAAGTAGCATTCTTGGCTACATTGCGTACTTGCATTATGAGCAAGTGTTTTTTTAATGTTTTTGCTTTCCGTTACCCCTGTTCCTTCCCCTGGCACCATCAAATATATATCCTTGGCACAAGACCTCAACCTTGTGATCCTGACTACCACCAAAAAAACTTCCCACATTTGTTTCTACTCAGAAAACCTGTCTACAAATGATTACCATCACATCTCTTAATGTGCGAGGCCTCAATTCCCCTTTCAAGAGATCAATGCTTTCAAAAGAAATTAGAAAGACTCAAACAGATCTAATCTTCATACAAGAATCCCACTTTGCCACAGAAAAGACCCCTAAACTTTATCTGCACCGATTCTCACAGCTATTCTTGGCAACGAACACGAAAAAGAAAAACGGGGTAATTATTGCCGTTAATGACGCTCTCTCTTTCCAACCTACTTCCACTGTAATCGACCCACAAGGTCGATATATTATCTTGATATGCCAAATCAATGAGATCACTTACACTTTGGTGAACGTTTACGGTCCGAACAACAAGCAAATAAGATTTTATCATAAACTCTACACCCTTATCTCCCAACACAAACAAGGCAGACTCATCATTGGCGGAGACTTCAATGTTCTTAGCGATTCACTCTTAGATTCCTCTTCTAAAAAGAAATCCATTAATCTTGACCTCAACCGCTTCCTACACGACCATGATCTATATGACATCTGGAGATGTCAACATGGTACAGAAAGAGACTACACCTACTTTTCACCTCCACATCTCTCGTACTCTAGAATTGACATGTTTCTAACCGACAAATGGACGTTGCAACACGTTTTATCATCCAACATTGGAATTATAACATGGTCTGACCATGCACCGATCACCATATCCTTGGACGATTGCCGACGATCAGCGATCCAACCTATTTGGAGACTAAATTCTACTCTTTTGAATCATCCGGAAAACCAGAAATTTATTCTGGATGCCCATCACCTCTTTTTTGAAACCAACACCACCCCGGACATTTCTATTACTACATTATGCTTAACATATAAAGCTTATATGAGAGGTATCCTCATTCAATTAGATTCTCGCCTTAAAAAACAACGATCCCAGCAAATTGACCAACTCCTAACTTCCATACGCCGGAACGCAGATTCTAATAAACAAAATCCGAACCCCGCTACAACCGCGGCTTTAAACCGAGATAGGAATACACTACGCTCCATCCTATTACACACTTATGATATGAACCTCCAAAAAACGAAATCCCAATTCTATGCGCTGGGTAACAAAGCAAACTCTCTCCTTGCCAAAACCATTAAACAAAAACGGCTTAAAAACAAAATCGCGAAGGTTCAACACCCAATTTCAAGTGTTTCATTGTCCAACCCACAAGATATTGCTAACGCATTTGCGTGCTACTACCAATCTCTATACAATATTAAGGATGACGCAAACACGACCCAGCCTACAAACACGTCGATCTAACATTTCCTACGTTATACCGATCTCCCCCATCTTACGCCTTCCCAATTAGCCTCTATCTCTGTGCCAATTTCTCCCACAGAGATCGAGAACGCCATTAAGAAACTTCCCATGAATAAATCACCAGGTAACGACGGCTTTACCAATGAATTTTATAAAACGTTCACGTCCAATCTCAAAACACACCTATCTGATCTCTATAACTATGTCGCTTCTAAAGGGCAATTTCCCCCTGACATGCTACAATCAATAATCTCCACTATCCCTAAACCGGGCAAAGACCCTCAATTAGTTCAGAATTACAGACCAATTTCATTACTAAACACAGACCTAAAAATTTATGCCAAGATAATAGCTCAACGACTGCTCCCATACCTTCCCACGCTAATCCATTCTGACCAAGTAGGATTCATACCAGGTAGACAAGCTCGTGACGCGACTCGACGAATTATATCACTATTACACCATCTTGAATCAAACAACCAACCCTCACTCCTCCTTTCACTTGACGCAGAAAAAGCATTTGACCGCATTCACTGGCAATTTATGACTCTTACTCTCCAAAAATTCGGAATCACGGACTGGATGCTGTCAGCAATTCTATCCTTATACTCCAAACCCTCAGCTAGAGTCCTCACCAATGGCACGCTCTCACAACCATTCCAAATCTCTAACGGCACTAGACAAGGTTGCCCTCTCTCCCCCATAATCTTTGCTTTACTCATCGAACCACTAGCATCCAACCTTAGGAATGACCCCAATTTCTCGGGAATTAAATTTCTCAAGCATGAATACAAAATCAGTCTTTTTGCAGACGACATTATATTAATGATCACAAACCCCTATAAATCGCTTATTTCAATACGCTCACACATACATGCCTATGCAGATGTTTCATATTATAAACTTAACGAACCCAAGTCCTCTATCTTAAACCTTTACACCCCTGCCCCGACCCAAACCCTGCTTACAAAACGATTCCCTTTTAAATGGGAACCACATAATATACCCTATCTGGGAATTAAACTAACTCCTAAAACCAACCAGCTCTACGCAGCCAATCTTAAACCGTTACTTGACACAATTCCGCGGGAGATTAAGAACTTACGTACAACCACTCTATCAATGTTAGGCAGAATAGCTACTATCAAAATGTGTATATTACCTAAAATATTATATATCTTCTGTACACTACCTATTCCTATACCCTCCTCTTTCTTCTCTACACTGCAAAAAATTCTAAATAAATTCCTATGGAACTCCAAACGGGCTAGATGCTCCACAAACCTCCTGATTCGTCCTCCTTCCAGAGGAGGAGCCGGCCTCCCACATTTAAAATCCTATTACCATGCGGTCTTATTGGACCAGCTCTTCTACTGGTGGCACCCTACCCATGATAAAACGTGGACAATCATGGAAGCTTCCATGTACCCGTCAGGTGCCCTGTCAGATCTATTATTTACGCCACGTTTTTATAACCCATACATCATCCTTGTCTAACTGGGAGAAGACTCTGATCCTCCCAACAACTCCACAATCTTGGCAAACAACCTTTACCATCACATACAAAGCCTCAAAATGTAGTTCCCACTGGGAATCATATTTGAAAATTCTTCACCAATGCTATTTAACCCCTACCAAATTATCTTTATACTATCCACATCAATCACAAACCTGCTGGAGACATTGTGGCGAAAGTGGCTCGCTCTTTCATTTGCTCTGGTCATGCAAATCCCTCAAGTCGTATTGGAATAAGGTGTTCCAAATAATCTCGTCAGTCTCAAATTTACCAACACCCCCAAATCCAGCTATAGCACTCCTTCATTTAACAATAGAAAAATTTCCCGTACGTTCACGCATCATTATAATACACATCCTAGTAGCAGCAAAGACCAACATTACAAAATTATGGCGATCTACGTCACCTCCCCTACTATCCCGTCTAGTTGCTGATCTCAACTTACAATGTGAGATGGAACGCAGAACGGCCCTTAGAAACTCTTCCTACCATAAATTTATACTACACTGGTCTCGATGGTTGCAACACCCCAATTGCTCAGTTACCTGATTACTAATCATAACTCTTATAGGATCCTGTATTTGTAGCTCATCGGTGCCCCCTTATCCCCCTCTCCTTTTTCCCTTTTCCCTCTCTTTATTACTACCTAGTCCCTTAAGTTTCACGGTTTTTTCTCTTAGTACGGTTCACAAACCAATGAGCATACCTCTCCTGTAAACATGATTACGGAAAATCGGGCTCCCAGCCAGTAGTAGGAGGTCGGTTACATCTTTTTGCATTGCAAATACTGTTAATCTCATAATGTGAACCTTGTACTCGACTTTTTCTATACAATGCTATGTTTGTCATGTTATTTGAAAAATTTCAATAAAAACTATTTGAATATAAAACATGCGCATATACAAAATAAATAATAAATGATGATCAGGTGAATTGAAGCAGCAATAGAACAAATAGCAGCAATATTAAAAAGTCGACACAGTGAGGCACTCTGATCAGCGCTATCAGTCTAAAGTGCGAGAGTTCATGAATCATTATAGCAATAATAATATACTGATAACTGTGGTGATGGTATCCGTGACACTGAGTGGTCAGCGTTGGGTGATATAAAATGAATAGTAACTGATAGTGAACATATATCAAATGACACAATTGCGATAAACAATAGTTATAAAAAGAGAAAGATAGGTGCAGCGCTTGAATCAGAGTGCAAAAGGAATGCTCTGTAAAGGTATATATGCATATACATATAAATGCTCAAGAAAGTAGGTACAATAGTAAACAGTGCGCTAATCAATAAGAAATGTTAAAGCACACACACAGTCCACATCCCAAGTCAATGGTTGTAGGAGGGGTGAAAAAATCCTAGGAGCGAATAGAGTGCGCACTCACCAGAAGTGCGTATAAAATACGCAGGTAGAGAGGTACACTCTTCAGAATGTCTCTGGCATCAAAGCTCTGGTCAGATCGCACTCCACACCATCCTCTGTCTCACCACGAAGAGTAGTAACCAGGATTCATCAAACAGTATGGGCGTACTCCTTAGTCCAGATAGGCACTGTAGGAGATGGTGCTCTCAAGGAGAGCCCAATAAAGGACGCCACATAGTGTAATGCTGTTTGACTTAGGTTTATTTAGTCAAAGCAAATACAAAACATTACTGACCATAGAATGTTGGCCACATGTAGTGGCTAGATGTCCATGTGTTGTAGCCCCCCCTAAAGAGAGCACCATCTCCTACAGTGCCTATCTGGACTAAGGAGTACCTTTGACGCCCATACCCGACGAACATACCAGGAACACAAACAAAGACTCCTCAGTGCAATACCCAAAACCTTTTGCATTGAATGGGAAAAAGATATACGCTAGATATACTCTCATATTGTAGCTTACAATAATTTCATGACAAAAGACTGATTGGTGATAGTCCTTACATTGAGATAAAACTCCATGTACTTAAAGCGGGAAAATTACATCTATATGTGCAAAATTATGGTCATCTGGTAACCGTCATTATAATATGGCAATAATGGTACTTATAAGATGAGGAAAAGATTATTATGTAAACTTCTCTATTATGGGAAGCATAATTATCTATATGAAATAGATCTCCCTCAAAACCGGGTACTCTAGGTAAATATCAAAAAAAGGCATATATCTATTAAAGGAAAACGTGTATAAAAAAATCAAATCAGAATGAGTCTCATTATATGTGCTGGTCATGTTATAACAACGCAAGAGCTAAAATACATATAAAAACATAAAAATCTAATACAATAAAATTTCTAAAATAGGAGTAAAGAATATGAAATGTAATCCTAAATATAAAACTACTCTGAACATAATAAGAATAAGACCATTATATAAATGAAATGAGAATAAGGATCAATGAATAACTGACTATAAGCAGTCTGATAATGAATGCCAATCTCATGATAAAATATGATACATGGATCGTGATATAGATTTATTCGCTATGATATGAAAAATTGCTCCTAGGAATAGAATGGCTAAAAAATGGAATGACTTCATTCCCAGAGGGATAAGAAGGTGATAACCACAACTGGGACAGAGGTGTCGAAGGTGAGGGACCAGAACAAACTAATATCAAATGTAAATGAATAGACTAGGATAGAAGGAAATATAGACTGGGAGTAGGTACCTGTCAAATTCGGTACCCACTCCCCAAAGGTGTCAATCCTTAATGAAGCGGGGGACAAAGGCTTTAACGCTTCCGGTTTCTAATACTATAGAGTTGATCTGGGAAGATCTGGTCCCCAACCAGCTCTATGGTCAGCTGGAGGAACTGCTGGATTCAGTGCCAGGCTCCCTGCCCAGACTGGAAAAGCCTGGAAAGCACCGGAGGGTAGCAGTAGGTGTCCCTCCCTTCCGCCATCTATAAGATCAATCCAGGGGCTAATTAGCCACTAGGATGGCTTTACATTACAGGGAATCACTAGCTGAAAAAAAAACAATACCGGGATAATGCTTGTAGCTGCAGGCATCATTCTGGTATAACAACCGAAAGTCAAGGACATCATGGCCCTGATTCACTAAGATGTGAGTGTAATAGCAGAGACTGACCATTCAGGCAGACTCCGGTCAATCAATCAGTCGTCTGACCAGCGTCTAGCAAGCTCATTGACGAGCGTCTATTGACTACTTTGCTATCACTGGCACATTTTTAGGTGCAATACCGGATATGTTCGCTAGATGGCGCACAAGCGCGGGCTTTATTTACATTGGCGTTTTCATGATGGCAAAAGAATTCTTAGAATGTTATAAATACACCTGTACACCTGTATTAGAATTTTCTATTTTCTTCTATTTATTTTCTTGCTGTGTCTCCAAAATGATCAGGAAACTAATGCATTTACTAATGAATGTCATACATTCTGTACTCAAATGTTAAACATTTACACACTTATATCTCAAATAATTTATATACTTCTCATTTCCCAATATAATTATATATCTTCATTCTCTTTAATCACGTAACTATTCTATGGTAAAGACAAGTGCAGCGCTATAAATGCATGTGATCAATAATGAACGCATGTAAAAACCAAAAAGTGCAAAGAATTGCAACAATGATGTAATATTGTAAATGGTGCTAAAATAAGTTCATAGAATCATTCCTGAATAATGGAATGTCCTTGGTGTGAGAGTACCAACTCAGAGAGTGCCTATGAATGGCACGTGTGGTCTCTCCGTGACGGACAGTAGTGCATGAACTCGTGAAAGGTAAACCACCCTTGGGACTGGTCTACACTCACCAGAACAAAAGTATTAATGTGTATGGGTTATACACTCCACACATCTGGGGGTGCAGCGGTATGCTGGCAGCTATGGGTTAGTCATCCAGCTCCATCCATCCATCCATCAGGGTGGGTGCCCAAATGGTCCTGGGGAGGAATTAGCTCAGCCACAGGAGCCAGAAAGGTGCTCAATAGTGTAGTACACTGTCACAGGGGTGGATGACCTTTCACGAGTTCATGCACTACTGTTCGTGGTTATATTTATCTTGTGTAATACCATTTTACTAGTCTATATCATTTGACCAGCGCTCGCTCTATCATTTTCAAACAATGGAACTATTCTACATTATAGCTCAAACTGTGTCTCCCACAGTGGTTTAGTGGTTAGAGCTCAGAACTTACAGCACTTGGGTCATGGGTTCTAATCCCGGTCATGGCTACATCCTAAAAAATGGAGATCAATTTTCTGGGTTGTGTCAGTGCCAGGAATATTGATCAAACAATTATGATTTTGCCTAATGACTAGAAAGTGGATGAATGTACTCTTCTGCCAATTAGGAAATGTGCCATTTTCATGCCGTGTATATTTCATTGTAACATTTTTCTCTTTTAAATCTGTCTCCTTATACAACTTGACCCCCTCCCCCACCCCGCCATCACCTGTCCCATATGCAAATCTATGGATCACCGCCCCACTCTTTAACTATCTATTTACTGATCAAGTGAATGTGTCTCATTTTCTATCAGCTACAGCTCAGATCTCACATTATTATACAATTGCTGATTGTATCTCACCACTAGTCTGATTGAATTCACAATTCCTGGTCAGTCCCGTTCCCTGACCTCTAATAACCTTTAGGGCCAGTTCACACTACATGTGTTTCAGTTGCTTTTTCGGCATCACAAACGCACAGAAAGAAGGTTATATGGTTGTCAATGTCATAGTTCACATCAGCACTTGCATTTTCAGTGCATTGCAGGTGCTGTAAACAAAGTTGACCACGCTGCATTGTTTCTGCACAGAACTGTACTGGAACACATTGAAACGTCCTTGAATGTACTAAAACGCACATGTCCCTAACTACATTGAATACAAAGAAAATAGAAAAAAATAAGTGGAAGGGATATAAAAATGCAATGTAAACATGTCCAAAACGCATTCAAAATGTACTGGAACACACTAAACATGCATGCCAAAAGGGCATGAAAAAAACCCATCAGGAACACATCTAGACTGTTTCTATAGTGTGAACCAGCCCTTAGGACTTGTTCACACCATTGGTGGTGCAGAAACGCATGCAAGAACACACATTTTCCAGCACAGCAAAGAAATGCAATGCCCTATGTAGATGTGCGCAGGTACCATGATGAAAACGTTGTTGCACCTACACACGTCTATTAAAAACAGCCCCATTCACAGCCACAAATACGCATGGCACCACACTACTGTGCGGTTAGGTGCGACACACTTGGAAAATAACATAAAAATAAGCCAACATGGCTAAAACATATCTTGAAAATATGGGGACTCTGATATCCGGCGACAGTCCGTTCACGAACGAGAAGCAATAAAACCAACATAGAGGAAAGGGATGGTCAAATTGCTGTGCTGCTTCCAAACCACCTCTGGCATGCCAGGGTCATTATGCAGGTCCTCGATGCCAGTTCTTGCCTGCAGCCACAAAATATCCACTGGCCACGAGTGAAGGTGAGTGGAGGACGTGAAGGTGGATTTCTACCAGCTTCAACCGCAAGCAGTACCACTCCTGAAAAATGAGAGCAAATAATCATTGACACGTCATCATGACAGTCAATTCTCAGTGCAGGCTATCTAGAGTGTCTTTCCTTTTTAACCATTTCAAGAGTTCAAGGAAACATTCTTGGAGCATCTACTGTGTTTGGAAAGGCCAAAGGTCCCCCCCCTCCCCCAGGCACACTAATGCTTATGCAGACCATAGACGGGGAGAAAAACGGCCGATTTTTCTTTTAAAAAATGAAAAATTGGTTGTTCAAGCGGCCGACGTTGCCAGCAATGGTAAAAAAAAAATCGGCCGATTTTCATCCCGTCTACAGCCAGCAAAAAGTGTCTCTGCAGAGAGCTCCGCTATTTCTTTGACAGTTCCTTGACATTTACAGCGGTTGCAACAATGTATCTATTTGTATCCATTTAGGATACAGATGTTTTTATTCGGAAACAAATAGATACAATGTTGCAACCGCTGTAAATGTCAAGGAACTGTCAAAGAAATAGCGGAGCTCTCTGCAGGGACACTTTTTGCCATACTGGAATTCCTCTCATTTTTCATCCTTCTTCTTCTTCTTCTTCTTCATCATCATCCTCTTCTTCTTTTTCATCATCATCCTCTTCTTCTTTTTCATCATCATCCTCTTCTTCTTCATCCTCTTCTTCTTCATCATCTTCATCCTCTTCTTCTTCATCCTCTTCTTCTTCATCATCTTGATCATCATCATCCTCTTCTTCTTCTTCTTCATCATCATCATCCTCTTATTCTTCTTCATTATCATCCTCCTCTTCATCATCATCTTCTTCTTCTTCTTCTTCATCATCATCCTCTTCTTCTTCATCATCATCCTCTTCATCATCATCATCATCCTCTTCTTCTTCTTCTTCTTCATCATCCTCTTCTTCTTCTTCTTCTTCTTCATCATCATCATCCTCTTCTTCATCATCATCATCATCCTCTTCTTCTTCATCATCATCATCATCATCCTCTTCATCATCATCCTCTTCTTCATCTTCTTCTTCATCATCATCATCCTCTTCTTCTTCTTCTTCATCATCATCATCATCATCATCCTCTTCTTCATCATCATCATCATCCTCTTCTTCTTCATCATCATCATCATCATCCTCTTCTTCTTCTTCTTCATCATCATCCTCTTCTTCTTCTTCTTCATCCTCTTCTTCTTCTTCATCATCATCATCCTCTTCTTCTTCTTCATCATCATCCTCTTCTTCATCCTCTTCTTCTTTTTCTTCTTTTTGTCTTCCTCTTGCAGGTCACTGCTCATGTGCAGATTTTTTATCAGTAAAAAATCGGCCAATTTGCCCATCATTGCCGCGAAAATCGGCCGATCGGCAAATTCGGCCGTTTTTTTTTCCAACTTTACCGAAAAAAAAAATCTGCCAAAATACCGAAAAACGGCCGAACAAATAGCCCACTAACGATCCGAAAATCGGCCGATTTTATTTTCGGACGAAAAATCGGCCAATTTTCGACCCATCTATGGCCTGCATAAGATATGGTGTGGCCCTAGGGTCAATGTGTGTTTAGAATACTTCCAAAATGCACATATAAAAACACTCCATCCAAATGCATGTTGCATTTCTATAGCATGTTAAACAGAAAAAAAATGCACTTACATAATGTTAACATGCGCAAGTAAAAGTAGACAAAATCCACATCCTTTTATTCTGGCTTCACATACATGCATTGTGGTCTAACACCGCACTCCTGGGCAAATCACATGCAATTTGTGTGCGTTGCAATTAGAGACAAACATTTTGCACACCTCAAATTGCACCGCATCCGGGCCAAAAATGTGCAGGACCCTTTTTCAGGGTATGCACATGTATTGTACTGTCCAAGGCATTGCACACTAACGCATTGCACACTAAAAATGTCAAATACGTTAGTGTGTACAGTGCATGAGTGTAAAATGCGTTAGTGTGTACAGTGCATGAGTGTAAAATGCTTTAGTGCACACTGCAGTGTACAACGCATTGCACACTGTAATACACTGTAATACCGTGTACACCCACACATTGTAGACTGTAATGCACTGTACACTATCATGCAGGATGGAGCAACGCATTGCACACTGTGATACCGTGTACACCCACACATTGTAGACTGTAATGCACTGTACACTGTCATGCAGGATGGAGCTACGCATTGCACACTGTGATACGCTGTCCACTGTCATGCAGAATCCAGCAACGCATTGCACACTGTAATACCATGTACACCAACACATTGTAGAATGTAATGCATTATACGCAGTATACATGTCCAGATATTCAAAGATTAGCCATGAAGGCCTAGCTGGTTACCTATTTGGCGACCGCAGATAGCCGAATAACGCTACACTGCATCCAGGCAGCTCTGGGAGGGTGTCATATGACATCCTGGCAGAACGCGCTCTCCGTGATTGCTGTGTCCTAAGGACACAGCTGATCACGTGATGTGGTAAAGGCCAATCACAGCGGCTTTTTACCATGTGATCAGCCATGTCCAATGACACGCTGATCACCGGGAAATGCATTTGCCGGGTCTTGGCTGCACTTTCATCACGCTATCAGAATGTGTGGAAAGTACTGCCGAGAACCAGCAGTTATCAAAGCAGGGGTCGGCCCCGATGATCAGTGCCCACCAGTGCCACCCAACAGTTACGCCCACCTGTGGCCAGCAGTGCCACCCACCAGTGCTGCCTCATCAACGCACATCAGTGTTGCTAAATTACCAGTTTACCAAATGTTATAATATAAACAGACTTTTATTCATTATGAGCTATTTTGTGGTTTATCGAGCAAAAAGTAAAACACACAGCAGCAAGTCAATACCACCCAAAGAAAGCTCTATTTGTCTGAAAAAACCGATATAAATTTAAGATGGGTACAATGTGGCATGACCGCACAATTGTCATTCAAAGGGTAACAGTGCAGAAAGATGAAAATTGGCCAGGACAGGAAGGGGGTAGGAGTACCCAGTAGGCAAGTGGTTAATATCATTGACCCATCAATACCCAGGAGCTAATGTACAGATAAGTAGCATGTGCACCAAGTGAGATTCTGCTAGGCCCCACCCACAAAATTACAATTACTTGTCCCTCACATGTTATAAACATGTTTGCAATGGCCACACTTACTGTACATATAAGGATCATCTCCTCAGTTGAGAACTGTGCTCTCGCCATGTCCAAATGCCAATAAGGTTATCAAAATTTTCAAACAACACAAAACCTCCAACCACTTGACATCCACTTACACTCCCCACAACCACTTCCGGGTGCGCGCGCACGTGATGACGGACTTCCAGGATAGCCGTTCATGCGCCATGCGGACACCTGTTTGGTGCTTGTTTGTTTGCAATCGCGCATTTTTATGTGCGGCTATGATAGCTTTCGCAAATGTGTGTTTCTTATTGATTTGTTTTTTTTAACCTTGGCTAATATTTGTTGCCAAAGGCCAAAAATCAACAAAGTGTGGACTATTTTATTACTGTAAATCGAATTGTAGAAAACCTGTAGCTGGCTGCACAGTGAATGTGACATATTCATTAGTACATAATATTGTGGTGCAAGTGGGTTTTTTTTTTTTGGTTTTGAAAAAGCCAGTTTGCACCCACTTGCATATTCACGCTCTTACAAGCTACATTTGAGCAGATTATATAAGTATACAAAGTAACTATTAAGGTTGTTCATATATTGAACATAAAATAAACACAAAAACATCAGTCAAACATTTATTGATCAAATATATCGTCATTTATTTGGTCAGCAGGAACAAGTAGGTACAGTCAATATCTTGGTGAGTCACAAAAATAGGATTGATGTGGCAAAAATAAAACACTCCTGCTCATAAGAGCTTACAATCTAAAGATACTTCTAGTGAACTGTGTGTGCTCAGGTTATAGCAGGAAACAAAGGGGAAGATGAATCAAGTAACATTTTCATGCACATAGGATTTACTTACACAATCACGTAGTATAAAGATCCATTCAAAAAAAAAAGTCTTCAGATCAAAATATCAAGAAAACAAAGCATGTGAAAAAAAACCCCTCCCACCTCTACAAATCCCCTCCCACCTCTACAAATCCCCTACACATACATTTGTCAGCAGGTTTGTCAGAAAAATGCATTGGAGTCTAAATAAGCAAGCAAAATTAAAACAAGAGCAGATTTTAAACAAAACGATTGACATGTGTGAGGCTTTCAATGCAAAGAGAAAAAACACAATCATTGTGCAATAACACACAAACACTTTACAAGGCCAAAAATATGCAAACATTTCCAGCCCACTTCCAAACACAGCCTGAGTGGTGTCTGGGGCAATTCAGCACAAAATCTCTTCTTCCCCCAAACCACTACAAGCAAGGACTTAGTCACAAACCACCCGGCCTAGTAACAGGCCAAATCACTCCCTACTGCACATCTTTATATAAGCTAGGTTGTATTTGGAGCACGCCAAACAAGGCCCCACACCCAATGAAGCCACACCCACCACTGACCTTAGTTTGGTCAGTGAAAGTGTTTTCACCTGATGAATCCGCTTCCTACCTGCATTAACCCTTGGTATACAGGCCCCACAAATCAGAAAGATATATACAGTGAAATGTACGTGCGCAGCATACAACAGAACATTGAGCAGGGATGTGAAAGGGAACCCCAATTGGAACCTTTATTGCTACTATGGTCACAATTCCCTCCAGATTCTCGCATGAGTTAAGACAGTCACATGACCACATCTTGTATGCAATACTGAAAATGACAAATCGATTTGACTAGTATGGTGAATTTCCCATCAATTGGCAAAACACTCCAGAAATCAAACATCACCAAACATAACACTCTGGGCAAAGCTGATTTACAAATCCTGCGACTTACAGTAAAGTTGACCATTTTAATGCAATTTTCAAGACATCTGACACAGATCTCTATGCAAATTGCCACTAAAGTAGTACATGTACTACTATAGAAATCAGTGTTTGAAACGCACCCATGTGGTCACTCTAATAGCAGACAATAGGGTGCGACTTTGCAGACGATTTACAACTTGCATGTTGTGCAAATCACATGCCATGTCCCACTCAATGTGCACGCTATTGGAGCGTTCATATTGTTGTGGTTCAAACTTGGTTGGAGCCGCAAGTAATAATAGAGTAATGAATACACTACTTTTCATGCAATTTGCTGAGAGATCGGTGTCGATTGTCTTGCAAATTGCACTTGAAATCACCATGTACCCTAACTTTGAAATCATGCAACTTCTATGCAAGTCACATGATGTGACTGTGGTGTCAATAACACCACTTAGAAATCTGCTTTAATGTGACCGGGTAGCCCCCAGTAACATTGTTTGCGATTGCCATGCAATTGGCATTACAGGCGACTTGCAAATCGTAGACCAAGTCGCACCCTATTGGCCACTGTAGGCTCTGTTCACATCCAATTGGATTGTGAACTCGTGCAACTTCACTGTAAGTTGGGCAATTGCCGCATCGGATTAGATGTGACAGTGGTGTTAGCCCCCAGTAACATTGTGTGCAATTTGCCATGCAAAGGGCAAGTTGCTGGCCATGCCAATCGCATGACAAGTCGCATCCAGGGTGTGCAATTTCAGGTGCGATTTGTGAATTGACATGGTACCTGATATTGGATATAATGAATGTGAATGTGAGTGTATTAACGTACGCCATTTGTTGCAGTGAGAGTTCAAAGGTATTTGAAGATTTTGGCCATTTATTAGCAATTTAACATCTAGACTCAAATAGAAATCGCAATGCTACACACAATTGAAAACACAACTAGTTAGTAATTCTCTAGAAAACACAGTAAAATTGGCAACTTAAACAGTAATTTTCATTTGCATATAGTGTGAGCGAAGCAGGAAAATCAACAAAGGAAATAAATCTTTGAAGGCGTGCGGTCTGCTTTGCATTTGGTGGAAAAATCCATACCAGTATTTGTGACAAGTTTGATGTGTGGATTCACCAACCAAGTCTTTTCTCTCTCGCTCACTCTTCTTTGTCTCACTGGCTCGCTCTTCTCTCTCGCTCACTCTTCTGTATGTCTCTCTTTATCACTCTTCAGTATGTTTTTCTCGCTCACTCTTCTTCATCTCACTGGCTCGCTCTTCTCTCTCTGTCAGCTCTTTGCTTGCCAAATCCTTCACAAAAGTGGGTTGAGTGTAAACCATCATTATCAAATCTATTAGTGCTCCAGGCTCTTATCTTACCCCATTGTATGACATTCACATAAGGTGCAGCTTTGAAGGTGTTTCAACAGACAAGGCCTCATTCTAATTCACATTTTAGGGATCACTTAGACAGAAAGCAAAGATGTTGCCAGAACATCTATTTGAAGACAGCCACACACAGAGATCATACTACTTCCTTGCCGTGGTTGGGATTCAAACCGACAACCCTAGAGTTGTGAGGCAGTAGTGCTAACCACTAATCCACGGAGCTACATTGCTAATCCAGCCTGTATTTCTGTGCTGTGAATCAATCTTAGGTCCCTGGGCAAGTTCAGTGTAACTACCAGATATCTCCAATGTGACACAAATGTTGTGCTATGTTGCCAATTCACATGTATGATGGTTCTATGTATCCCAATACAAAGGATTGCAATACTAATACAGGCGTACCTCGGTTTACCAATGCCTCAGGGAACGTCATATTTGGGGTACAAATGCCAAACCATTTCAGTTAATTGGTCTGTTTACAAATGTTTGAATAATTTGGTATGGGCATGTGGCCTGGTATGGTTCAGGAGGGGGGGAGGCGCTCGCTTGTCCCCCCCCCCTTTCCTGACCTGCTGGGCTGCATGCTCAGATAAGTATCTGTTATGGATTTTGGGGGGTACCCCATGCTGTTTTTTATTTAATTTCAGCGTGGAGTTACCCCTTAACATCCATACGAGACCCGAAGGGCTTAGTATGGATGGGAGGGGGGACCCCACGCCGGGTTTTTTACAAATTGTTTATAATTCCCTGCAATACTTTTACATCAACTGTCAGTGGGGAACTCCGCCGACAGCTGAAACATGAGCGCTGCATTGGTTTTCGCTACTAAAATGCTGCATGAGTTGATAACATAACTCATGCGGGATTGTAGGAGCGACAGCCATGTGTTAATGTTTCAACTGTCAGCGGGGTTCCCCACTGACAGCTGAATGTAAAAAAAAAAAGCGTGGGGTCCCCCCTCCCATCCATACCAAGCCCTTCGGATCTGGTATGGATATTAAGGGGGAACTCCACGCTGAAATAAAAAAAAACAGCTTGGGGATCCCCCCAAAATCCATACCAGACCCTTATCCGAGCATGCAGCCCGGCAGGTCAGGAAAGGGGGGGGGACGAGCGAGCGCCCCCCCTCCTGAACTATACCAGGCCACCTGCCCTCAACATGGGGGGGTGCTTTGGGGAAGGGGGGCTCCCCCCCAAAGCACCTTGTCCCCATGTTAATGGGGACAAGGGCCTCTTCCGTTATTGGGATAATTGGTCAGCCATTTTTTGGGATTTTAGCATATTTTGTTTACCAGTAAAGTTGAAAATTTTTTGTTCCAAATTTACTGATAAAAAAAATGTGCCAAAATCCCGAAAAACAGCTGACCAATTAACCCACTAACGGCCCGAAAATCGTTCGATTTTCTTTTCGGCAGAAAAATCGGCCGATTTTAGACCCATCTATGGCCTGCTTTACATGGGTCTAAAATCGTCCGCAAAAAAAATCGGCTGATTTTCAGCCCGTTAGTGGGTTAATTGGTCAGCCATTTTTGGTGATTTTGCAACTTTTTTTAATTGGTAAATTTGGATAAAAATTGGCCGATTTTGCAGATCGGCCGATTTTAGCTGCAATGATCGGCAAATTGGCTGATCTTTTAACAGATAAATAATCTGCACATGAGCCATGACCTGCAAGAAAAAGAATAAAAAAAAAGAATAAGAAAAAGAAAAATGCAGGCCTTAGATGGGGCGAAAACTGACCGTTTTAAAAAAAAAAAATCGGTTGTTCAATGGGCCGACGTTACCACCAATGGCAAAAAAATTGTTCGATTTTCGCCCCATCTACGGCCTGCAAATATAATAGCGAAGTAATTACTTCTGTCCCTGCAGAGAGCTGCGCTATTATATTTGACATTAAAAAGTATAAAGGTTGCAACATTGTATCTATTTGTATCCGAATAAAAACATCTGTATCCGGAATGGATACAAATGGATACAATGTTGCAGTCTCTATACTTTTTAATGTCAAATATAATAGCGGAGCTCTCTGCAGGGACAGAAGGAATGTTTCAGCTGTCATCGGGGTTTCCCACTGACAGCTGAATTTTAAATTATTTCCGTGAATTAAATAAATAATAAAAAAAACAGCGTGGGTCCCCCCTCTCATCCATACCAAGCCCTTCAGGTCTGGTATGGGTATTAAGGGGGAACTCCACGCTGAAATTTAAAAAAAAAAACAGCGTGGGTCCCCCTCAATATCCATACCAGACCCTTATCCGAGCATGCAGCCCGGCAGGTCAGGAAAGGGGGGGGACGAGCGAGCGCCCCCCCCCCCCTCCTGAACCATACCAGGCCACATGCCCTCAACATGGGGGGGTGCTTTGAGGCAGGGGGGGCTCCCCCCCCCAAAGCACCTTGTCCCCATGTTGATGAGGACAAGGGCCTCTTCCCCACAACCCTGGCCGGTGGTTGTGGGGGTCTGCGGGCGGGGGGCTTATCAGAATCTGGAAGCCCCCTTTAACAAGGGGGCCCCCAGATCCCGCCCCCCCCCCTACGTGAACGAGTCTGCGGTACATGGTCCCGCAGACTCCTTCACAAAAAAACTAAGTGTGGTGTAAAAAAAACACAGTACAGGGTCTTTGACAAGTCCTTTATTAAAACAATGTCCCCCGAAGTAGATCCAACGTCAATCACGGCGGCGGCGGCAGGGACCCGAAAAAAGAAAAAAAAAAGGTTCCGCTCCCGTCGGAGGCTCCCAGCCTTGTGAAGAAGAGGCTAGCTGACAGTTCTTATATAGGTATGGGGCGGGGCCAGCCGGGCACATCATCCCCGCCCCTTACCTATTTGAGAAATGTCACCCTGTCTCTCCGCTGAGGCTAACTAGCTGAATGCAGGAGACAGTCTGACATTTCTTATATAGCTATGGGGCGGGGCCAGCCGGGAACAGCAAGCATGTGACATGGGGCGGGTCACTCGGATGATGTCCCCGGCTGGCCCCGCCCCATAGCTATATAAGAAATGTCAGACTGTCTCCTGCATTCAGCTAGTTAGCCTCAGCGGAGAGACAGGGTGACATTTCTCAAATAGGTAAGGGGCGGGGATGATGTGCCCGGCTGGCCCCGCCCCATACCTATATAAGAACTGTCAGCTAGCCTCTTCTTCACATGGCTGGAAGCCTCCGACGGGAGCGGAACCTTTTTTTTTTTTTCTTTTTTCGGGTCCCTGCCGCCGCCGCCGTGATTGACGTTGGATCTACTTCGGGGGACATTGTTTTAATAAAGGACTTGTCAAAGACCCTGTACTGTGTTTTTTTTACACCACACTTTTTTTTTTTGTGAAGGAGTCTGCGGGAGCATCTACCGCAGACTCGTTCACGTAGGGGGGGGGGCCGGGATCTGGGGGCCCCCTTGTTAAAGGGGGCTTCCAGATTCTGATAAGCCCCCCGCCCGCAGACCCCCACAACCACCGGCCAGGGTTGTGGGGAAGAGGCCCTTGTCCTCATCAACATGGGGACAAGGTGCTTTGGGGGGGGAGCCCCCCTGCCTCAAAGCACCCCCCCATGTTGAGGGCATGTGGCCTGGTATGGTCCAGGAGGGGGGGGGGGCGCTCGCTCGTCCCCCCCCTTTCCTGACCTGCCGGGCTGCATGCTCGGATAAGGGTCTGGTATGGATATTGAGGGGGACCCACGCTGTTTTTTTTTTTTTAAATTTCAGCGTGGAGTTCCCCCTTAATATCCATACCAGACCTGAAGGGCTTGGTATGGATGAGAGGGGGGACCCACGCTGTTTTTTTTTTTTTTTTTTTTATTGTGGACCTTTATTTTTACATTCAGCTGTCAAAATAAATATTATCTAGACCTTTGAAATAAGTAAAATCATTACAGAAATAATTATAAAGGATAAGAAACAAAAATAGAATCACTAGAACTAAGGAAATCTAGTTAGATTACATGAAGATATGCCGAGTGCTGTTTATTAAACACAATAGTCGCGAGCGAGTGCCGGCTCTCAGAGGAATCCACAATCAGATTCACTATTAGTCAGTGGCTAAAAAGCAAACGCCCATGGCAGAAGTCTAAAATGTGTTCTGCACATGCTCAGTTGTATCTGCCAAAGACACTGCACGGGCTTCTAGATTTTTACTGTGTCGATTTCCTTGAAAAAAACGATTTTTAACACATTTTTAATTTTTTTGGAAATAGCAGATATTGTTTAAAGTGAAGTCCTGATATTTGGCAAAGCAAATTTCTAAGTGAACATGTCTCTACAGTGATTTTTCATGGTTTTAGACTTGCTTCTTAGCAAGTCTGTTTTGTGAGTCTGATTTCGGGCGTGTGTCTTTTTGTGAATTAGATTGGGCATCTGCTTATGGGCTCTGCTCAATAGTGAATTAGGTTGCAGGGTAAAAAATGACGGACGCCCATGAAAATTGGGCTTAAGCCCATAAATATGCGCCCACGCCCAATAGTGAATCAGGGCCCATGTGACATCCACCTGGGGGGAAATGGTTAAGGTTTGACATGTTTGGTATATATTTACTCAATGCCAACCCTAATATTTTAGATTTTTCAAAAAAACTGGATGTTATATTGTGTTTGTGTTCAATAAATTCATTTTAGTTTATTTTTTCCTGAAAATAAACAAGAATTTGATAAACAGTTGTGCAAATATTGTCTGAAATAAAAAATTGTAACATCCACCATTCTATTATACAAGACCAATACTTTGAGAAATGATATAACTGTTTGAGGGTTTTTAAGTATTTTTCTAACAAAATGCAGATTTTACCAAGGGTGCGAACAGTTTAAAAATTGCTCCAGATGCAATGTAGTTGAGAAATGTAGTTATCCTTTAAGGTTAACCAGTGGTCATCTTAAAAGTACTTAAGGGACACTTGCATTTCTCATTCACATGGACTGTCCAAGTGTCATGGGATTCAGGGATCCTGGAGTGCTGGATAAGGTAAGTGAACATGGCAGCTTATATTTCAGATTTAGTTGTTCTGTATCACCTAAGCAGATTAACTTTACGTCTGAGAGCCGCTCCTGATTTATCCACAGTAAAAACTTTACTCCAACTTTTTTCAATCCTAAAGTCACCAGAAACCAATTGAATTGACTTAAAATCCCAAAGCACAGGTCTTGTTTTTAGCAATTTGTGTTTGGCTACACTGTGTGTCTGACAAAATAAATAGGAGAGGAATAAAATAACATTGACCTTTATCGGATATCTCAACTCTAATAATCTCTATTCCTTAAGGTATGAGATACTAGGTGCATGTAGCATTACAGTTATTAATTATGTACTATTTTCCATCAGCTAAACTTGGTCAATACTGGCAGCTAAAACAATATCACTATCTGTACAATCCAAAGTTTTCATCATTTGTTCATTCTTTGAGAACTAGGCTGAATGCTTGGGCCCCAGAGAGCGAGAATTCTCCAAGCACTGATTGATGGTGTATGGCTTCCTCAGCGCACAAGCACAGCATTTTCGATGTGTTGCCTTCCAGTAGAGCTGCTGCACTGTTGGTGGTTTATTTAAAAATTCTACATTTAATCATTCATGCCAGTATTTTTTTAACTTAATGTAAAGTTACATTAAGTTCAGGGCTAGATTTGCTCCCTTAGGCTACTTTTATTGTTCTACCCCCTATGACCACAGATCGTTGTGGCTGTGCAGTTTCTTCCAACTCATATATAATATAAATCAATATGTTCTGCCTGTGATGAAATTTTAATTTTATAATGTTTTTCTCCGAACAGTTAGAGAAGAGGAATACGTAATAAGATTTTACTGCCCTGGGCTACGACCTCTGTGACTTTTCCATAAATTCAGGACTAAGTTTTAAGGGCTAAGAAAAATGTTGAAAATTTTATTTGGAAGCTGTAGTTGTAGCTAATGGGGGAACATCAGTTTTTTTTTTTAAAAGACCCTGTCATACACTGTAAGAATGTTTTATTAAAACAGTTCCTCCTGCTACTACAGTAATGACATGTAGGTCAGCAGGAGGAACCAGTCAACGTTGTGGGGGACCCAGGAGATTAATACCCCCAGAAGGAATGGTTTCCCTGTAGATTCTAGGGGACAATTTTTCAGCAATAGAGCAGACAGCAAGACATTTACAGGTACGTGCTTTACTCAGAAATCTTACAGGACAGAGTCCCTCGAAAGGGTGACTCCACTCAAAAAAAATGCAAAACTGTTTAATTTTGGTGTATAGATGTTGCTCAAACCAATCCTATTTTTTTTCTTTTTAGCTAGATGTTTCTGTTTAAGTGAGCTTCCATTGCTATTCTTTTTTCCTTGGAAATGATAGGTGCCTGATTGCCATGCTGTTCTAAAGTCCTTAGTTCCTTCTGAGTCACAGATCTAGATAAATATGCAGATCAGGAGTTCTGACTTTGTCCTGACCTAACATGCTGCATGCTTGTTCCAGATCAGCAGTTCAGAATATACTGAAATTGGAGGCATTACTGACAGGAAACTAGCAAAGTTAGCATTGACCTCTAGGTCTCCCTCAGCAAAAGATTTCCTTTAAAATGGTTGTAAACCCTTACATATACACAGTTAAGTGATTAGCCTCAGTTGATACACAGTGGTCAAACAAATCATCCTACATAAGTTGTACCTGGTTATCTGCAGTATTCTCTTCTCTACATCTGTTCAAAGTGCAGAGTTTCTAAAGCTTGTATGAGAGTTCAGAAAAAAGGGGGCAGAGAGCTGAAATTACATAATGCGGAGCTCAGTGAGGAGATCTCTGAGAGCTGATTGGAGGGAAGAGACACACCCTCCCTCCACACAGCTCACAGGAGTGGAGCCGAGGCTGTCAATCCTCTGGAGGTCCCTCCCCTGTCACCATTTTTCTCTTGATGGCAGGAAACGTTGTCAGAAGTGACTCATGCTGATAGCAAAGGAATGAAGCAGCTGACAGAAATAACACTTATTGCTCTTAAGTGAGACAGGTATACACTGTAGAGGGATATGCTTTGTTCATACTTCATGTCTGAGGTTTACAACCACTTTAAAGCAGAACTAAATCCTATCCTTCTCAGCCAAGGAAGCTTCCATCTTAGCCTTTGTTTGATCTGCAACTGCCATGGTACTGCACATGTGATCAGTTTTGACACCAGGCATTTTATGGTTTGACAGTTTGGGAGTACAAGCAGATGTGATAGTTATCATTCCTGGCATGCCAGGAATTTTACAGTTTTTTTTCAAACTGTGACATTGATGGGTATAGTTCCACATTAAAGAAGAATTCTACTAAAAGAGTTTGCATTGTATTTGGTTACATAATAACCCAAACTGGGTTTCCAACAATCGTTTCACTGAAAAAATACTTGTTTATAGTTTCTCTCTCTGCCTCTAACTGCAAGGTGTGTGTATACAGATTTGAATTTTTGTCCCATGTAAGTCATGCTGGTGATATTATAGCACTCTTACCAGTCCTCTACCCAAGCTGTATGGACAGAATGTATGAATTGGGCTGGTATATATTTTATTTGTGGGTGGGGTAGCTTACCATACTTGTTACTTATATATCTGCGTTCTTTCACCAAGTAATATATTAAAAACTATGAAACAGTTCAAAAGTCAGAATATGACTTTGATGAGCCTGATTGGCTCCAGACATCTTCAGGTATAGAAATGCTGTTATGGGCATCTTTATTCATTCACCTTAATCCAGTCACCTTTAGATGTGTCAAGGAAGATGTTAATTGTCTACAAAATCATCTGCTGTTACCCTTCTCTTACATGACTGAAGGCGTGTTGTCAAAATGCCAAAGTAGAGATGTTGACGCTAGGTTCACATCTGTGCGGGTGGTGCCGCTGCAGATCCGCACGAAAATCTGTGCAGTCACACCACCCGCACAGAGAAATTCAGACCAGCGGGAGGGAGCCACTAGTTTTAATGTCACGCCGCCCACACTGGAAAACGCAACCGTACTGGGAACTGAGGTCCCCGTGAAGGCTGCGTTTTCCAAAGAAGTGCAGGGACTTCTTCCCTGCGTATCACGGGCAGGGGAGTCCATTCAAATGAATGGGCTCTCGTGCCCGTGTAAAACGCAGCCCGCACAGTCGCATATATATGAACCGGAGGTAAAACAGCATCGAATGTGGATGCTAGTACACCATCTGCAAGGAGCTTGCCTGTTTTCAATGTGTTCCTCCCATTTTCCAAAAACATACTTTTAGGTTAATGAGCACCTGTCTAAACTGGCCCTAAAATGTGTGTACAAAGTGACTATGCACATGTTCTCACCTACTACATGCCAGTTCCAAGCTCAGGCAATTGGGGAGTATTGAGGAAAGACCTGGAGAACTACCTAGTAAAAGATTTGCCCTTCAAAAATTCTATGGAAAGGGTTTTCAAGCGCCTCGGGCATGGTGACACAAAGACTTTGGTTAATAGGTGTTGTTAATGGCCCCTTGTCCTGTTTAGGGATGGTTGTTTATGAGTTGGGGCCTTCAACACCATGGGGAAGATTTACTAAAACTGGTGCACTCAGAATCTGGTGCAGCTGTAGTAGCCAATCAGTTTCTAAATTCAGCTTGTTCTATTAAGCTTTGACAATAAAATCTGGAAGCTAATTGGTTCCTATGCCGTGCTGCACCAGGTTTTGCACCATGCAGGTTTAGTAATTCAACCCCCATCTGTCATCCACATATAATGTGAATATAAATTAATATCTCTACCATGGCAGTTCAACAACAATTCAACCAAGAAACACACCAAGGGATTGGAGTTTGCAATTAGAACAGGGTGGTTCCACAAACTTTCACACCTCCAACCTTGTTCTTGGACATTCAATATCTGTCTTGATACATTCCATGGAGATAGGATTATGGTGACTGAGTCATCCATGTGGATATGTTGGGGTAATTTCCTAACATCCATTAGAACTGAAGATGTGAGTTGGATAAGCTATAAAACGTCAACATTACAGAACAATTCTATTTAATTGTGACTAATCACTATTGGATTTACTGTGAGCTGTATAAATGAGAACTTTCACAGATATATCCCTTTAGACTCCAATGCATTTTGCCAAAATGGGGAAATTTTGCTCAAATCTACAGTTTTCTGGGGAAATTAAAACTCTTAACCTTCCTAACCAGTAGGGACCAATGGGATTGAAGTATTGAAAATTGCAAGAAATGCTGTAAGAATAAAATGTACTGTATACAAACATAATATCTTAGGGTCCAATTAATGCACGTGTGTTGACATGCTAAAACACGTGTTGCAGTTCCCCAAAATAATGACTGTAATAGTGTCTGTTCCCACCCTGGAGCTGCAGTGCAGTGGGCTTTTTTGTGTTTTAGTGTGTTTGGAGGCTTATAGAAGTAAACAGCAGCTCATCAAAACACAAATAACATACATTTTGATGTGTTAGCAACAGGTATTAACAAGCCTTGGTCAATGGCTACTAGCCCTATCCACTTGAAATTCTAAAATAAAAAATGCAGTGAAAATGCACTCCAATGCACAAAGGGAATTTATATGGATGCTTGCCAATGTAACTACCTACAACTTTAAAAAGGCACCTCTATCTATGCATAGATCTAGGTGGGCCCTTAATCAGTCATCTCCATCGAGTGGGTAACTTGTTCGGTGATGGTGGTAGTGTTTTTTATTAAACCAAATACAAAGTTGTATCTGCAGAACTAATAAAGAATGTATACGAATTGTAATTAGACTTCCGTACACAAAGGAGTTGTGCCATAAAACAGCAGTGTATAAATAATAAACACATCTCACAAATTGCAATCATTCCAGTAATTTGCAGATTTCGGCCCGGAGCTCACAATAACCTGGCAGCAATACTTGGGAATAATAGGCATACAAAGTAATGCATTTCCCCATTCATGTTCCATTCTCCCTTGCTCGGTGTTTAATTTGTGAAAGTCATTAGCTGCAATCTGAACTGTGAAATTGCTGGCTAATATTTATTTCATTAATAGTACAGCCCATATTCCCTCTACCTGGCAATACAACATTAGCATTTTAATTAAAGCACTGAAATAGCCAGAATCGCGCCTTGGGTGAAACTGTCCTCTCTTTTAAATTCTGGAAACAAAATAAAATATTGCTTTGGCAGAAAAAGTTACTGGACTCCTACAAAAAAAAAAAAATAGAATAAACTACTGGTTGCAATAAATTATGAAGGATGTTGTTTTCAGTTTGCTATTATGTTTATATATTTTATAGGGCAAGCCCCCTCAAAACTGAGTCACCTATGGGCCTGTGGCCTATATATTCATCAGAGCCTCTACCTACATCTACACACCCACTTTAAAATCCCACTCCAGGCTGGACGAAATAAAAACCCTGCAGTGGGCATCCCCCCATTGCCCCAACTCCCCCCTCTTCACTTCCAGGGTTAAACGCTCAATACGTCTAGAGGGAGTCAAGGAGGCTGCAATACTTACCTTAATTCCCACATTATCTAGCTCCAGTGCTCCCTCTGGTCTCTGGGTGGTCCCTTAGTATCTTCATGTACAATGCAGGACTATTAACCCTGCATTATACGAAGATGAGGTAGGATGGTGACTAAGGCCAGAAGCACCTTAGAGAGGAGGCTTGGGTAGAGCTGGAGGGATTCTACTGGAGGAAGAAATAAGGTAATACACCTCATTCGTCTACCCCTAAGCAAATGACCATTTAACCCTTGCAGTGTGTGTGTTTGGAGGGCAGGGACACTGCAAAGGTGTTTTTTTTCTGTGCCTGGAGTTGGGCTTTAATGGATCTACTCCTTCCCAGGGCTCTCACTAATTAACATGCTACATCACAGCTCACATGTGATATTAGTCTAACTTTGGTCTAAGCTAAAATATGGCCAGTGATGTCAAAGGAAACCACGGGGAGACCCCTTCCTAGTTTTTCCTGTGGCGCCTAAAGCAGAACTTACTCCCCTCCAATCCAGTGATGAAAACACAAGCTCCATCACCAGTGGCTGACATCTTTGGCTGGCCTTCTTCTGGGTGCAGTTCTTCAGCAATCTTGGTTGGCTGGACTGGGATGACATAACGGCTGAGCATGAAATTGTGCACTGAGTTATGCGTACAAGATAATGGGGTCGATTTACTAAAACTGGAGAGTACAAAATCTGGTACAGCTCTGCATAGAAACCAATCAGCTTCCATTTTTTTGTCAAAGCTTAACAGAACAAGCTGAAGGTAGAAGCTGGTTGTCTACCATGTATAGCTGCACCAGATTTTGCACTCTCAAGATTTTAGTAAATCAACCCCATATTGTGTCTTCTCTACATTAAAAAGCCTGCCTGTTAAAAAATTGTTACCTTGTGAGTAAAGTTCAACTTTGCCACTGCCAGGATCCCCCTCATTATTTTGACACCAGATTGAGCACTCTGCATAAATAATAGAGAATAGAGAATCACTGCATTTTCAGTACAAAATTAAACTATTTGGCAACTCGGCCTGACAAATTTTAATTACAGTTTGAGGGAATTTCAGTGTAACTTGTAGGGAACATAACAAAAGCTGAACTTCAGGCAGATATAAAAGACACATATTAATGCAGCTCTGTATTATTATTAAATCATTATATATGTATTTTTTTAATGCAACTAATATAAGTACCTGAATTTCATGCAGTGGTAGCCTATTAATATCCCATTTACAGCATTGCTCTCAGACCAAGAGATGGAGGGGCAGGACTGGAAGACAATCAGGTGTACTGCATGCAAATGTTTTGGCATGGAACATGCTGCGAGAAGGAGAGAGCAGAGTGAGCAGAGAGATTACCTCGTAAGTCTGTTGCTGCTTCTTCACTATCCAGTCAGCAGGCTAGAAGAGGAAAGAGGATACCACTGTAACACTGAAAGTGTTGTCATCCATCTACCTTTTCTGTGTTGCAGAACTTTGTGAATCTTATAACTGGATGGACAGAAATACAAACCCATAAATGTACTTTAGCTGTGTATTAGCTGTTTGTCTGGCGTTCAGGTTTAAATAGGGTGAATATTTTAGCAAACATCTTCTCCTTTTGCAGAACAGATGCTGACAAATGTCAGGGGATATAATTCTCACTAAGCAAATGCTGGGCAAATGTCCACTAATCTTGCTATGTAAATAGGGTGAATGTTGACTGAAGAATTTTGGGTGATTGCTAGTTAAATTGCCCATCCAGTCTTTTATGAATATAACTCTAAAGTACACTAAACTTCTCCTGTAAAGAGACTATGCACATACAATGATGTGCCTACTACTTGTTTAAAATTGGATATAGCAGAGAAAAAGAAAAAGCAAACTTCTTATTCGATGACATAGCGGTGTATTTGTAAAGCAGTAAAACTGACATTCACCCAGAATTCATTGCAGGTCAATCTTTAAAGTTAACATAAAAAATTGTACCACGCTAAGTACTACTAATGCATATGAAAAGACAACATGTGGAGTAATCTTCTGTGGTAACACAAAATGCATACATTAAATGATTTGAAACTTTCCCCTTCAGGGCAGCCAACACGAGGAAACATTCAGCATTGCAGATCAAAAGAAAACAAAGAAAGACATAATGCTCTCTATGTATCTTAAAGGCAAAAATATTTATTGTAGCACTACCCTCTTAGGGATTGCTGATGAATTTGGGTCCCCCCTATAGTCCTGTGCAGCCAGTCATTCAGCATTTTCCCAACAAGCTCTCATCCAGGCAGAAATCAGTCCTCGAGTGTTGGTTTTGTTTTTTTTAATTGAGGGGATTAGAACTTGGATAGAGTAAGGGGTGTATAGGGTGTATAGGATGCCCAAGGGAACCAAAATCTGAGGACAACTTCCTGAACTAGTCACAGCTTCTTTTCTCAGACACAGTCTGTGTTGGAATGCTAGCCAGCAGCTTCAGTTGTACCACCCCAGACCCTAGATGAACTCCTCTTCACCCAGCAATCTGGAGACTTACTTCCAGAGCAGGGGATCTGGCTCCTGTTTCTTTAAATGGGTAACAGTCACTAGCAGGGGGTGAATCTGCTTTCCCACCAGTGTGCTCCTGACCCTATCTGCCCAGTGGGAGCAGATGTAGGCACTCAGATCCTCTCCTATACTGCTTGCGGGTTGACTGCCGCTATTAGTTCTATCAGCTGGGTTGCTCATTCCCTGTCATACAGGTGGTCCTCTCTCAGGAGCCCAGTGAGTCCCGAGTTCTCCTTTCCAGCTCCAGGCTCGCAGGCAAGCCCCATCCCATTAGGCCTCCTGGTAGCCTTCCTCCTCCAGCACCACAACTTCCTACTCCTTCTGTCCACTCTAACTCCTCTCTTCCCTCATCTGGAATATGCAGTTCAATTTTGGACAGCAATTCACAAAAAGACCATTGGGGAACTGGAGAAAGTGCAGAGAAGGGCAACCAAACTGATACGAAGCATGGGGAGGATATGATCAACATGTATAAATACATCAGTGGTTCATATAGTGAACTCGGTGTAGAGTTATTCACCCTGAGGTCATCACAGAGGACAAGGGGGCACTCTTTACATCTGGAGGAAAAGAAATTTAATCTCCAAACATGGAAAGGTTTCTTCACAGTAAGAGCTGTGAAAATGTGGAATAGACACCCTCAAGAGTTGGTTCTGACAAGCTCAGTGGATTGCTTTAAAAAAGTCCTGGATTCTTTTTTTTGGATACACAGAATATAACTCGTTACTAACATTTATAGGTAAAGTTGATCCAGGGAATATCCGATTGCCTCTCGGGGGATCAGGAAGGAATTTTCTCCCCTTCAGGAGCCAATTGGATCATGCTTTGCTGGGTTATTTGCCTTCCTCTGGATCAACTGTGGGTGTAGGATTATAACTTTTGTTTTTTGGGGGTTTTTTATGGTTGAACTGGATGGATTTTTGTCTTTTTTTAGCCAGACTAACTATGTAACTATGTAACTCCTCAGTGAGACCTTTCTATTCTGACGAGCAGCGGGTGTCAGAATGTAGTTTCTGATAAACAGTGACTGTAGCTGATTCAGTTTTTGGATTGAAGGACGTTGGGGGAATGGGGCCAAATGGGCCACCCACAGCTCAAATGTCTGCTGGTTTATCAGAAACTGTACAAAATTCCATCAGTGTATTGCCACTCTAACACTTCCTGCTCTATCCAAACTGAAAACAGAGTTTTGGCTATACGTAAACTTTGATAAAGTAGAACTATAAGCAAAACATTTGTTTTTTTTCATTTTGGAAAGAACACATTTATTCTTTGCCATCTATGTTCCATTTGGGGAGTTTTACCTTCACTTCATGTCCCATACCATAAGAGGAGGTGAGAAAATCTATTCAAAATCTCTGCAAATTAGGGGAACTTCTTGTGGACCTCCAAATCACCAGAACTAGTGCCCCCACTGGAAAATTTTCCCTCTATTACTTTCCTGGGGCAACCCAGCATTTGGGGTTTCTTTTACTCTCACTTTTGATGATAATGGTGAACAGGACAAAAGGGGAGGGGGAATCTTCCTAACGGGCACAGACAGCAATAAAAACCTGACAGGGGTTCTAATCCAAACCCACTATGTCCAAAAATGAAAACAAAATTTCTCCTTTAGTTGTACTTTAGCACTTTCACTGCCAGAGTTATTTTTGATTTTTTTGTACACATGTATAAAAAAATTATTTTAGGCCTGAAGATTACACAAAACCTCCAAAACATTATATTTTTTCTGAAAGCGGACATCCTAAAGAATAAAACAGTGGTAGTTCCAATTTTTTATGTCACACATTACCGCAGAGGTCTAAGAAATGCAAAATTTCAGTTAAAAACTACACTAAAGTGAAATTTAGGGCAAACAAATGTAATAAATTGCCCACAATTTCATTGAAATATAAAAGACGAGGTTGCACCAAGTAAATAGATACCCAGCATGTCAAACCCTAAATTTGTGTGCACCTGTGAAATGGCGACAAACTTCAGTACCCTCTATTTTCTATAGGTGATGCTTCAAAATCCCCCAAGTGATGATTTTTAGGTGACAGGTTCTCTTTAATTAGGTATTCAGGGTCTAAAAGATCTTGCATATCTCCCCTGGGCTCCACTGAATGTATTGCAATTGCTATTCTAGCCAGGGAAAGTGTCAGGGTGACCCAGAAGTGATCTCATACATGTCGCTTTCCGGTCAGAGCAAGAAGGGGAGGAGAGTGGGCATCGTTACCAGGGATGTGTGGAAGCAATCGGGTGGCAGTGCAGCCACCCTGACTGCTTGCAGCAGACAGCCAGGAGTCTACCTGTCAGTTTTATACACAATCCCGCTGGCTACAGCCTCCATACCCCCCCCCCCACTGTCTGGTCTGTACGACGTATGGACTTGGTAGCGAAAGGGTTAAGACAGTGTTGCAAAGAATACTAATAATGTGCAAAGTCAAGTTGCCCAAAGCAACTTATCATTCTGTTTGCTGTAAATATCACAACCGCTATAGATATCACGAGTTTATTTCTGATCATTTGTTAAATGTTGCATGGTTTGTACTACCATATTGAATAAGTCCATTTGGGTGTGCGGTACACCATCAGCACCACTTTGCTGTCATGGAATGGTATGGAATGAAAAGGGTGCTTATTATATATACATGTCTAAGGCCTCCTTTACCCTGGCAATTATATTCATGCAATAATATCCTTTTATAGAATATTTGTAAATGCATATAAAAGCATGTAATGACTTAAAGTAAAACTATAGGCACCTCCCGCACTGCATGGCAAGGGATGCTGGGGTGTGTTGGACGGTCTATTGATGCTGGCTGCAGGGGATCTCTTGTTGCGACGGGGGTTTATTGTGCTGGGGAGGTCTATTGAAGCTGATGGGGATCTATTGTTGATGGGGTCAATTGTTGATGGGATGAATCTACTGTTGAGATAGGGGTCTATTATTGCTGATTGTTGGAGGGTCTATTGGTGCTGACTGAAGGGAGATCCGTTGTTGCTGGGGGGTCTATTGTTGCTGGAGGGGGGTTTATTGTTGCTGGCTGCAGGGAATCTATTTTACTGCTTTTCTTGCTATCATTACTAAATTCAATACAAATTACTAAGCACCACAAAATGATACTTGGTTCTGTATTTTCTAAAAGGGCAGTACTGGGAGGGGGTGGAACCAAGGAAGAGTGCTTGGAGGTGGGTAGAGGGTGGAGACAAGGGGGGACTTGGAAACGTAGAGTTCCTGCACCTATCGTCTGAGAAAAAAAAGCCCTGATTATAACCCTTGTCAGTTTTTTGCCATTTGTGTCCTATTGGGGAGATTTACCTTCACTTCGAGTTCCATAGCCAAAACAAGAAGTGAGAGAGAATCCCTGCAAATTAAAGAAATTCCTCCAAAATGAGTGTCCCTATTGGGAAATTTCCCCTCTTTTGTTTTTCTGGGGACAACCCAAAATGTGTGATTTTCTTTTACTCTCAATTTCAATGCTAATGATAAACAGGACAAATAGAGAGGGCGAATCTCCCTAATAGGGGACACAGATTGCAATAAAAACTTGACAGGTGTTCAAAAATAGAAAATAGAACTGTGTGTCTAGGGGCAAATTAGATACTCTGACTAATGCACATACCTGCAAGTTCAGTAAGGATATATTAACACCAGATGCGGTGGGACTTCTTTGGGTGGCCATTCCAACACAGTCCCCCCACAAGACAAGGCAAAATGCTTTGTCTCCTTATGTGCCTTGGTCAAACCACAGGATTGTGGTGGTGTGCGGGCAGTACTTATTTTTCATCGTGGCATAGTGAGCCACCTATTCGCACCGTGCAGGGGCCAATTGATCTTTATGAGATGTCTATGTGACATTTCAATAAAGTTTGTATTAAAAAAGGTGAACAGTGTGCGTTGAGATCAGTGTATCAGCAGTGCGCTGGTCTTTCCGGATCTCACCACGCATCAGCTGTAGCAGCTGGTGTGAATGTACCCTTAAACACAGAAGAACTTGACCCTGGAAGTATAAAGTTTGTTTATACTCCCCAGATATTTTCGCCTGCATTTAACCGCTTTCAGCCGCCCTATAGCAGAAATACTGCTACAGGGCGGCAGGGGTGCGCAAAATCATGCATATATACGTAATTTAGCATTTCCGGGTAGGGGCTCGGCTGTCAATCACTGGGTCCCGGCCGGTGATTACTTGCAAGTGATCGCCAAGTAGTACCGACGGGGGGAGAGAACTCTATGTAAACAATACAGATCTCTCCCCTCTCAGCTCCAGCACTCTGCTTTGTATAGCAGAGTCGTACAAAGCAGTGTGCTTACAGTGAAGCACACACAGCCGACATAGTAAAACAGCATACAGTTAACCCATTGATCACCCCACATATTAACCCCTTCCTGCCCAGTGCCATTAGTACAGTATCAGTGCTTTTTATGAGCACTGATCACTGTATTGGTGTTACTGGGGATGTCAGTGACACCAAATCAGTTCCCCCCAGTGTCAGAATACCTGCCGCAGTCCCGCTATAAGTCACCGATCGCTGCCATTACCAGTAAAATTTAAAAAAATTCCAGTATATATACCGCCATTTGTAAATGCTATACATTTCATGTAAACCAATTAATTTACACGTATTGGGCATTTTTTTAGCAAAGATATGTAGCAGAATACATTTTGGCCTAAATTTTTTACGAAATTTGATTTTTTAAATTTTTTTACTGTACATGTTTATTAGCAAAAAGTTAAAAATATCGTTTTTTTCTCAAAATTGTCAGTCTTTTTTTTTTTTATAGCGCAAAAAATAAAAAACACACAGGAGATCAAATACCACTGAAAGAAAGCTCTATTCGTGGGGAAAAAAGGACGTAAATTTAATTTGGGTGCAGCGTTGCACAATTGTCAGTTAAAGTAACGCAGCGTTGTAATGCAAAAAATGGCCTGGTCAGGAAGGGGGGTAAATCCTCTGGGGGCAGGGGTGTCCCTAGGCAGGTGCGGGGGGAGTGCGCCACACCGGATGACACCTTTTGTACGGGGTGACACTGGACCCACTCCACGGAAAAGTAAAGGAAAGGATCTTGTGAGGATCGTCGGCTTGCAACCTATACGGGGTTAACTGACCTCTCCATGAGCCCCACGAAAAGGTAAGTTTTAAAGCAATTCGACGGTCGGACTCCGATCCATTATGCTCAATTCACAGATCCTGCGGGGATCGTCGCAGAGGGTGTCACCAAGTGGTCCAGCACCGGGTGACACCAACCCTAGGGATGTCCCTGTCTGGACAGCAAGTGGTTAAACACGGAAGAACTTGACCCTGGAAGTATAAAGTTTATTTATACTCCCCAGATATTTTCTCCTGCATTTAAATAAACTGAACACAGCTAGCTAGAGGTGGACGTAGCCAAATAAATGTGACTGTATTTATAATCTTAATAAGCCCTACCACATGCATTTTCTGGTTGCTTGTATTCTGCAGCTTTCAGGAGCTCAGGAAGGGCCGTTGCATTTGAATGGATAAGTACGCTGTCTGCTTTCACCTCTAGCCTCATTCTGGTTTGGGTCTAGCAGCCGATATAAATTATGCTAAACCTTTCTTCCACTGACACCTGTAATATTTTGTAGCACCCTTTAATGTATCACTGACAGCTCTGTAAATAATCCCTACTGAGTTTAAAGAGCCGTTTTATTTCAATATTTCTTCAATTGCATTTTTGTATTTTTCCTTGTCATGTCAGCATTGAGTGCCCAGTATTAAAAGTCTCTGCAAAGATCCAACTGTTCTTTATAATATGGTTAGAGCGCATTGACACGTAAAAATCTTGCCTGCAAATTAGCTTGCTTCTCCCTGTCTCTCGGAAAGAAACCCCTTGAAGCTGAGGGAAGGAAACATCAATCAATGTGTCTTACGTTTACTGAAACACCTGGTTGGATTATGATAAAAATGTATGTGCTGCACAGAGCTATGTTACATTTTATCTAATGTGGAGCTATTCTTAGATTCTGCAGAGCTTACAGTACAATGGGCAAGGAAAGCACCTGTTGCTAAATTATATTACATGATTTGGAAGCCTTAGGATCTGGCCAGCTAAACTAAAGAGCCACTAAGGCAACTAGTAAGAGCAGTTAGCAAACCTGTAACCTCCCTCTCATGCTCCATGGGTGTGTCTCTGCTCTGGAAGAAGGCAGTGCTTTAGGCAAAAAATGGCTAAATGGTATATTGGTTTGCTGTTTTAGGAACTACCTGGCACCTGGTTCTCAGTGCCAGAATCAAGTGAAAAGTTTAAAAGATGAGCCCCAACACCTATGGACCTGTAGGTAGTATTATTTATTCTATACAATAAAAGACCACAACTCTTATTGTTTGGTGCTAACTTGGCTGTGGCTGTTTTAGTATTGGTTTAAATATCATTCTTTATAATAACACTTTATTTTTACATATTAGCTTATTAATAATTGTAAAACATTTTTACTTAAATTAACCACTGCATTCTTGCAACCATTGAGAAATACTGTGAGAGCTGTGATTGGTTACAGCTTGTCACATGGTACAAGGCTGTTGTGAATAGCCTTGTACCATGTGACTTCTGTGATCATTCACAGATTTCACTAGTAGTAACCAATGATGTCAGAAGTGACATCTTGCTTACTACTATTCATGTGATGACTGATTGGCCAATCAGTGATCACATGATCAGGACCTCACACAGAGGTCTCGTACAGCGATCAGTGTTCCGCTGTGTCCGGGGCACACAGCTTATAAACGGCAATCCGCTCCTGCACTGCTCCTGTCCGACCATTTATGTACATGGGCATGTAAAGTTTTATCTGTCTCAAAAAAAATTCATATGGGTACAGTGTTGCATGACCGTCCAATTGTCATTCAAAGTGTGATAGCACTGAAAGCTGAAAATTGGCCTGGACAGGAAGGGGGTAAAAATGTCCGGACTGGAAGTGGTTAATCTTACTCAAAACCCCGGCTTAGTCACTACGACTTAAGCTGTACTAACCATACAACCTTTTGCAATTTACATACTTACTTATTCTACCATCATATAATATGATACTCACCAATAATATTGGCTGCGACGAAAATGGGCAGGTGGGAGGGGAGCACCACAGAGATGCCTCCCAGATCTCTGTTTTTTCCGTTAACGGACCCCCCTTTTATAGCCCTCTCCTCTCTCCAATTCTTCTCTCTATTGGTCACTTTTACTTGTAGGAATGTCCAGGTGTAGTGGGGGCTAAAACTCCCAATTTCTAGAATCTAATATAATATACCCTGGGGGGGGGCTTAAAACTGCCCAGGTGTAGTGGGGGACTAAAAACTCCTATTTTTTAGAAGCTTACCCATTATATTAGTATACCATGGTGGGAGGGGGCTTGAAAGTTAACGTTTTTTCTCCTCTTCACACCACTGGGGGTACTAAAAACCCTACCGACCTTCTAGAAAATACAGTGAGGGGACTTGAAACCTTATTTCCCCTGCCACAGTCCCATAAAAAAGGGGGGCACCTATTAATTCCCCCTTTTCTTTTCCTAATCTTAGCTTGACACTTAGGCCAACCGTAGTGCTGAACACTTCTAAAATGTAAACTCGCCCTTAGAATAACCATTTATAATCAATATCCCGAGTGAAATAAACTCTTAACACCAGGGGCAGACTGACCATTTGGAAACTCAGGCACTGCCCGATGGCCCAGGGTCAGTAGGGGGCCCCATGAGATGCCACCGGTACCTTTTTCAAAGGCTTTTTTGAGTTTAGTCAAGGACACAGGGGCCCCATGATCCCTTTTTGCCCAGGGGCCCCATGAGTTGTCAGTCCGCCCCTGCTTAATACCCTAACATTGAAAACCCAATTTCAGTTTTGTAAGTACTCAGCTCCTCTCCATTGCTGTTCCCTGTGGACTCACTGCTTATTGATCCAGCAGCAGTCCTCTTACAGGATGAATTACAATTCTGTTGAGTCCAGGGCATCATGGACCTGTCCCCTGGGGGTGGCCCCCCTGTAAAATAATGCTGAAAATAGCACTGGTGTCATCACATCAGCAACACTCTCAGCATTATTGAGGACTGGCCAAAAGAACACTTATATTACACTTTATCCCTTAACCTTTCCCTAACCCAGGGCTCGACAACACCCGGGCGCTAGGTCGCCATGGTGACTAGAAAATGCTTGTATTAAAGATAGTTATTAAGAGGTTGTCAAATGAATTATCATGTCACCCAATATTTGGTCTCCATTCAGTAGCCAAAAGAGGCATTCAAAAAAAGGGGATTTGTGAAAAGAAATTCACAGAGAAAGCGGCTACATTATGAACAGAACGTGACACTCAGAAAAATTTCCAAAAATTATGCTTTATTACACATATATAAATATGACATATGGGCGTTCGCCCTGGTTTACCATCACCTCAGTATGAGACAATACACACAGACCTAAAACCATATAAAATGACACCAAGACCGGTCTAAATGCATGTGCAACAGAAAAAATGACTGCAGGAGTCTAATGTCCCTGTAGCACAGACACATAGGTAAACACTTCCCAATAGAGGTGTATCCAAAAATTATACCATAGGCATACCATAATGTTGAATATTATATGTAGAACAATACCATTATGGTGAATCCCAATCAGGGAATCCAAAAATTGTACTATGGAAAAGTATCACATGTATACAATGCAGCAAGCACAATAGGCGTCAAGAAGAGAACAACAAGCCTCAAGCCTGTATGGGGGGAGACATAAATGTCAAATATATGATGCAATACATTCCTGTGCCGGCACAAGTGGTTGGGGCCCATTCATCTGTAATATAAACAGCTGTATCCTAGAGCTCTTGAATGAAAAAATGCCCCATTTATTCCCAGGGTGGAAGAAAAGATGCAAAAAGCAGCACTCTGCTTGAAATGGTATCTTCACCACTATATGTGGACTACACACCACCTTTCGTAGGGAAAACAGGACATATCCCAAAAGATCTTCTGCCCGTTGAGATATATGTGGTATATCCTGTATCCTATACAAAGCACCATGATGTCCCCATCCTGTAGTAAGATAAATAATATGTGGGAAGTCACTGACAGAGTATACACTCAATAAGATATATAGGTCATATAGATCACAGAGGACCATATATCTAATGTCCTGTAACAGTCCACTCACCACCTGTGCTGTGGGTATTAGGAATGAAAGAGATGTCCTTCATGGGTACTGCCATACACGGCCACAGAGGCCTAGGAACCACCGCTGACATCCGCCGATATACCGCGGGTTCCAGCCCCTTCTTGGCGCTTGTGCTGCTCACACTTGCCTCATGGCATGTGAAGATGGCTTCCTCCTTATGGGTCAGCGTGCGTTCCACCTAATGCGCATGACCGGAAGTGACGTATCTGACTTATGACGTCAACGCGTTTCGCCGATGGGCGTATCTCACTCAGCTTCGTCAGGACCAATGAAACAACTGCATTTCAATTTCCTATTTATAGTGGGTAAAGACCCACCCATTTATGCAAAAAAGCTAACCTGCAATTGTTCCAAATGGAAGAAAAAAAGGGGGCTAAATACTTAGCACAACTGCTGGTCTTTGTTGAATATAATTAAAAAGACAGACGGCTGGAGACAACAGAGAGGAGAGAGGCTTAGCAATTTTAACAATGCATATATTGATCAAAAGATCATGAATTAAATATACCAGTCAATTAACGCTTTTATCACATTTTAACCAGAAGATGGCGATATAAATCAGAGAATCAACAATTCTATTCATTGAATCAGGTTTTTTGGAGACAATGTAAATTACCAAAAGACACCACAAGATGGCAATATAACCTGAGAGTTCTCATAAGGGTCATTACAACAAAAATACCCCAATTCTCAGGCAACCATCCTATGGTGTGGTTATTATTATTCAAAAAGAGGAGGTACTAAGGGACAATTAACCAGACAATCAATCCTTTTACATTTTTTAGAGCTATATTGAAGCTCATACCATAAGATCATCCATACTTTTGTTAATATTCCCAATATATATAGGTTTATTTTGGGGTTATTTAATCTGAAGTCCAACCCTTTATAAAGACAAAAAAATGCCGTAGATTGCCCACCGCATGGCAATAACCAGGTACATAGTCCTATAAACCTATTTTTCCAAAAACACTTGGAGGTCACATTCCACATTTAACCCCTTAGGGTACAGTGTATCAAGTTTATATATCCAATGTTTCTCCTTTTTAAGCAGTTCTCTGTCAAAATCACCTCTCCTTTGTGGGAAGTGCAGTGCATAGAAACCTTTTACTTTTGTACCGTCCAGTTTACCTCCATGATATTTAGCGTAATGTTGGGCAAGATTACTGTCAGGGTCATTTGATCTAATGTCTCTAAGATGTTCACCTATTCGTACTTTAAGTTGTCTTTTAGTCTTACCAACATACATCTTTTTACAGGGACAGGTTAAGATATATAATACTCTCACTGTGGAGCAGTTTATGAGACTCTGAATCTTATAATGAGTGTTATTTCCTGAGTCATAAAAGGAATCCGTACGATCCACATATTTGCAGATTTGACATTTTCCACATTTAAACATCCCCTTGGTACGTGATTTTAGCCATGTTGTTTGTTTTAATGGTTGATAATCTGAATGAATAAGGAGGTCACCAAGATTTGGTGCTCTTCTTGCTACCATCTGGGGGCGCTCACCTACAATCCTACTCAGCCTAGGGCATTGAGTTAGAATCTTCCAGTGTTTTTCTAATATCAATTTTACATCTTGCCATTGGGCTCCAAATTGGGTTATCATTCTAACAGGTTGATCACTCGGTTTAGCCTTTACATCCTTTTTAGGAGATAATAAGTCCTCGCGGTCAGTTTGATATGCCCGTCTTCGAGCATTTCTAATTTGGGAGTGGGAATATCCCCTTTCTCTAAATCTTCTATAGAGGTCCTGGGCCTCCATTCTAAAGTCATTGATGTTTGAGCAATTTCTCCGACATCTCAAAAACTGTCCCACTGGAATCCCTGAAATCAGTGAACGTGGATGATAGCTTCTTGCCTCTAGTAGGGTGTTGGCAGCAGTAGGTTTTCTATATGTCTTTGTAAGGAGTCTTCCATTCTCAAGTCTAATCTCCAGATCCAGAAAAGAAATACATCTTTCATCAAATATATACGTGAGTCCAATGTTGAAGGAGTTCTGATTTAACTCTCCCAAAAATAGTTTTAATTCCTCAGATGTTCCTCGCCATACAAGGAACACATCATCTATATATCTTAACCAGATCTGGACATTAGCAAGAAATCTTGATGATCTGAAGACAACCTGCTCCTCCCAAAACCCCAAGTGGAGACATGCGTAGGCTGGAGCCCACGGTGCTCCCATACTGGTACCTCTAGTTTGTTGATAAAAGGTATTGTTAAATTGAAAAAAGTTATGTTTTAATGCAAACTCCAATAACTCACTAATAAATTCGTTCTGTCCTCCCAAAGTAGGGTATGTTTTATCAAGAAAATAGGAAACTGATCTTACACCACATTCATGTGGGATAGAGGTGTAAAGTGATTCCACATCTATTCCCACTAGAATGGAGTTATCATTAATGATCATGTTTTCAATCTTAGCCAATACATCTTTAGTGTCCCTTACATAGGAGGGGAGATTAGGAACCATATCTTTAAGGAACAAATCTATATATTTCCCTGTTTTATCTAGGGGACCATTAATGGCTGAAACAATAGGTCTACCTGGAGGGTTTTCTTGATTTTTATGTATTTTAGGGATAATGTAAAAAGTAGGGTGATTAAATTCTTCAGTTCTCAGATAGTCATATTCTTTTTTAGTTAACAAACCCACTTCTTTTCCTAGTATTAAGATGGAATTTAGTTTTTTTACCACCATATGGAAAGGATTCGCAGTCACTTTCCTATATGTGGATGAATCACTCAATAAGCGCTTCACCTCCCTGACATAGTTTTTTTCATTCAAAATCACTACATTACCCCCTTTATCACTTCTCTTAATAACAATATCTTTGGTCTCTTTTAGTTCTTTGAGAGCTTTTCTTTCTTTTTTGGTAAGATTATCACCAATTGGCATTTTCCACTCAAGATTTTTAAGATCATCAGCAACAAAATCTAGAAATGTCGAGATCCTCATATTGGAGCGAATTTTCGGCATTTTTGTCGATCTAATATTCAGATCAACCTTCCTAATTATGTTATTGGAATTGTCCAGGTCTATTACACTTTCATCACCATCCTCATTTTCCTCTATGAGAGATATCAACATATCTAGCATCTTGCGGTCCTCAATGGACGGGTCAGAGGCCATATCCTCCAAAATAGTGGGATTACCATGTATCATTCTCAAGAAAACTTTTCTTAGAAATAAGTTAACATCTTTAAATACCTCGAACTCGTCCATGGGGGTCACTGGTGAGAAGGACATACCTTTGTTCAATAAAGAAATATGTTCCCTTCTGAGTGGAAAATTAGCTAAATTGATTACCTTATTGTCATGGATATTCTCTTCTACTACCTCCTTTGACTTCTTGTTCTGCCCTTGTCCTCCTGATGTTTGTTTTTTAAGGATTCCTCTACTTTCTTTTTGGATCCTCTTCCCATCTGTAATTGATGGAAATGAGGAGGTTCTCCATTTTGTTGATCTAAAAAAGAGACAGATTTTCCAAGATTTTCAGAATCACTTTCACTGGACATGGTTTCTCCCATTGATCTAAAATGTGAACGAAATACTCTTCGTTTAGATCGACTTCTACTTCTTTTTGTAGTGAGATCAAATATCTCACCTGTTTCCCAATCTTTTAGATCACGTCTAAATTTAGTTTGTTTAGTAGTTCTAAGATTTTTTTGTACTTTTTCAACTTCCTTTTTCAGTTGTTCATTATATTTTTCAAAGTTCTCCTGATTTTTGAAGGGATCTAAATCTAATGCACTTTTACTAATAGCCTGATCCAATTCTTCAAGTTGTAATTTTTCCTCCTCGACAATGAGTTTCATACCATTAATCCCATGTTCTATACACAGCACTTTCCATTTCTCCAAAAACCTTTCATTATGTAAATGTTCAGCTGGAACTACCTTACTTCTCAAACCACGTGGGATAATACTCTGTCTAATATAAGCTTCCAAGAAGCATACATCCCATTTCCGATTAAGACGTTTAATAACAAGCTTTTTATGTTCCCTGAACTTAATCTTAATATCCTCATCTTCAGTGGATAGATTTGGGCCTTCAGTGACTTCCCACATATTATTTATCTTACTACAGGATGGGGACATCATGGTGCTTTGTATAGGATACAGGATATACCACATATATCTCAACGGGCAGAAGATCTTTTGGGATATGTCCTGTTTTCCCTACGAAAGGTGGTGTGTAGTCCACATATAGTGGTGAAGATACCATTTCAAGCAGAGTGCTGCTTTTTGCATCTTTTCTTCCACCCTGGGAATAAATGGGGCATTTTTTCATTCAAGAGCTCTAGGATACAGCTGTTTATATTACAGATGAATGGGCCCCAACCACTTGTGCCGGCACAGGAATGTATTGCATCATATATTTGACATTTATGTCTCCCCCCATACAGGCCTGAGGCTTGTTGTTCTCTTCTTGACGCCTATTGTGCTTGCTGCATTGTATACATGTGATACTTTTCCATAGTACAATTTTTGGATTCCCTGATTGGGATTCACCATAATGGTATTGTTCTACATATAATATTCAACATTATGGTATGCCTATGGTATAATTTTTGGATACACCTCTATTGGGAAGTGTTTACCTATGTGTCTGTGCTACAGGGACATTAGACTCCTGCAGTCATTTTTTCTGTTGCACATGCATTTAGACCGGTCTTGGTGTCATTTTATATGGTTTTAGGTCTGTGTGTATTGTCTCATACTGAGGTGATGGTAAACCAGGGCGAACGCCCATATGTCATATTTATATATGTGTAATAAAGCATAATTTTTGGAAATTTTTCTGAGTGTCACGTTCTGTTCATAATGTAGCCGCTTTCTCTGTGAATTTCTTTTCACAAATCCCCTTTTTTTGAATGCCTCTTTTGGCTACTGAATGGAGACCAAATATTGGGTGACATGATAATTCATTTGACAACCTCTTAATAACTATCTTTAATACATGCGTCTTTTGGGTTCTTATGGACCTGTTCCTATAGAGGTTATTTGACTTTGGTAATTTGGTTTGCCATCACCCCAGTTTATGAGTGTTTTATTTATTAGACGGTTGGAGCACATTGAGTTGAGAGGCTTGTATTCATGGCATTTATACCGGGAGAGGAGGTAGAGTTGGAAATGCATCGAGCCTTTGTAGCAGAAGGCCCAAATCTATCCACTGAAGATGAGGATATTAAGATTAAGTTCAGGGAACATAAAAAGCTTGTTATTAAACGTCTTAATCGGAAATGGGATGTATGCTTCTTGGAAGCTTATATTAGACAGAGTATTATCCCACGTGGTTTGAGAAGTAAGGTAGTTCCAGCTGAACATTTACATAATGAAAGGTTTTTGGAGAAATGGAAAGTGCTGTGTATAGAACATGGGATTAATGGTATGAAACTCATTGTCGAGGAGGAAAAATTACAACTTGAAGAATTGGATCAGGCTATTAGTAAAAGTGCATTAGATTTAGATCCCTTCAAAAATCAGGAGAACTTTGAAAAATATAATGAACAACTGAAAAAGGAAGTTGAAAAAGTACAAAAAAATCTTAGAACTACTAAACAAACTAAATTTAGACGTGATCTAAAAGATTGGGAAACAGGTGAGATATTTGATCTCACTACAAAAAGAAGTAGAAGTCGATCTAAACGAAGAGTATTTCGTTCACATTTTAGATCAATGGGAGAAACCATGTCCAGTGAAAGTGATTCTGAAAATCTTGGAAAATCTGTCTCTTTTTTAGATCAACAAAATGGAGAACCTCCTCATATCCATCAATTACAGATGGGAAGAGGATCCAAAAAGAAAGTAGAGGAATCCTTAAAAAACAAACATCAGGAGGACAAGGGCAGAACAAGAAGTCAAAGGAGGTAGTAGAAGAGAATATCCATGACAATAAGGTAATCAATTTAGCTAATTTTCCACTCAGAAGGGAACATATTTCTTTATTGAACAAAGGTATGTCCTTCTCACCAGTGACCCCCATGGACGAGTTCGAGGTATTTAAAGATGTTAACTTATTTCTAAGAAAAGTTTTCTTGAGAATGATACATGGTAATCCCACTATTTTGGAGGATATGGCCTCTGACCCGTCCATTGAGGACCGCAAGATGCTAGATATGTTGATATCTCTCATAGAGGAAAATGAGGATGGTGATGAAAGTGTAATAGACCTGGACAATTCCAATAACATAATTAGGAAGGTTGATCTGAATATTAGATCGACAAAAATGCCGAAAATTCGCTCCAATATGAGGATCTCGACATTTCTAGATTTTGTTGCTGATGATCTTAAAAATCTTGAGTGGAAAATGCCAATTGGTGATAATCTTACCAAAAAAGAAAGAAAAGCTCTCAAAGAACTAAAAGAGACCAAAGATATTGTTATTAAGAGAAGTGATAAAGGGGGTAATGTAGTGATTTTGAATGAAAAAAACTATGTCAGGGAGGTGAAGCGCTTATTGAGTGATTCATCCACATATAGGAAAGTGACTGCGAATCCTTTCCATATGGTGGTAAAAAAACTAAATTCCATCTTAATACTAGGAAAAGAAGTGGGTTTGTTAACTAAAAAAGAATATGACTATCTGAGAACTGAAGAATTTAATCATCCTACTTTTTACATTATCCCTAAAATACATAAAAATCAAGAAAACCCTCCAGGTAGACCTATTGTTTCAGCCATTAATGGTCCCCTAGATAAAACAGGGAAATATATAGATTTGTTCCTTAAAGATATGGTTCCTAATCTCCCCTCCTATGTAAGGGACACTAAAGATGTATTGGCTAAGATTGAAAACATGATCATTAATGATAACTCCATTCTAGTGGGAATAGATGTGGAATCACTTTACACCTCTATCCCACATGAATGTGGTGTAAGATCAGTTTCCTATTTTCTTGATAAAACATACCCTACTTTGGGAGGACAGAACGAATTTATTAGTGAGTTATTGGAGTTTGCATTAAAACATAACTTTTTTCAATTTAACAATACCTTTTATCAACAAACTAGAGGTACCAGTATGGGAGCACCGTGGGCTCCAGCCTACGCATGTCTCCACTTGGGGTTTTGGGAGGAGCAGGTTGTCTTCAGATCATCAAGATTTCTTGCTAATGTCCAGATCTGGTTAAGATATATAGATGATGTGTTCCTTGTATGGCGAGGAACATCTGAGGAATTAAAACTATTTTTGGGAGAGTTAAATCAGAACTCCTTCAACATTGGACTCACGTATATATTTGATGAAAGATGTATTTCTTTTCTGGATCTGGAGATTAGACTTGAGAATGGAAGACTCCTTACAAAGACATATAGAAAACCTACTGCTGCCAACACCCTACTAGAGGCAAGAAGCTATCATCCACGTTCACTGATTTCAGGGATTCCAGTGGGACAGTTTTTGAGATGTCGGAGAAATTGCTCAAACATCAATGACTTTAGAATGGAGGCCCAGGACCTCTATAGAAGATTTAGAGAAAGGGGATATTCCCACTCCCAAATTAGAAATGCTCGAAGACGGGCATATCAAACTGACCGCGAGGACTTATTATCTCCTAAAAAGGATGTAAAGGCTAAACCGAGTGATCAACCTGTTAGAATGATAACCCAATTTGGAGCCCAATGGCAAGATGTAAAATTGATATTAGAAAAACACTGGAAGATTCTAACTCAATGCCCTAGGCTGAGTAGGATTGTAGGTGAGCGCCCCCAGATGGTAGCAAGAAGAGCACCAAATCTTGGTGACCTCCTTATTCATTCAGATTATCAACCATTAAAACAAACCACATGGCTAAAATCACGTACCAAGGGGATGTTTAAATGTGGAAAACGTCAAATCTGCAAATATGTGGATCGTACGGATTCCTTTTATGACTCAGGAAATAACACTCATTATAAGATTCAGAGTCTCATAAACTGCTCCACAGTGAGAGTATTATATATCTTAACCTGTCCCTGTAAAAAGATGTATGTTGGTAAGACTAAAAGACAACTTAAAGTACGAATAGGTGAACATCTTAGAGACATTAGATCAAATGACCCTGACAGTAATCTTGCCCAACATTACGCTAAATATCATGGAGGTAAACTGGACGGTACAAAAGTAAAAGGTTTCTATGCACTGCACTTCCCACAAAGGAGAGGTGATTTTGACAGAGAACTGCTTAAAAAGGAGAAACATTGGATATATAAACTTGATACACTGTACCCTAAGGGGTTAAATGTGGAATGTGACCTCCAAGTGTTTTTGGAAAAATAGGTTTATAGGACTATGTACCTGGTTATTGCCATGCGGTGGGCAATCTACGGCATTTTTTTGTCTTTATAAAGGGTTGGACTTCAGATTAAATAACCCCAAAATAAACCTATATATATTGGGAATATTAACAAAAGTATGGATGATCTTATGGTATGAGCTTCAATATAGCTCTAAAAAATGTAAAAGGATTGATTGTCTGGTTAATTGTCCCTTAGTACCTCCTCTTTTTGAATAATAATAACCACACCATAGGATGGTTGCCTGAGAATTGGGGTATTTTTGTTGTAATGACCCTTATGAGAACTCTCAGGTTATATTGCCATCTTGTGGTGTCCTTTGGTAATTTACATTGTCTCCAAAAAACCTGATTCAATGAATAGAATTGTTGATTCTCTGATTTATATCGCCATCTTCTGGTTAAAATGTGATAAAAGCGTTAATTGACTGGTATATTTAATTCATGATCTTTTGATCAATATATGCATTGTTAAAATTGCTAAGCCTCTCTCCTCTCTGTTGTCTCCAGCCGTCTGTCTTTTTAATTATATTCAACAAAGACCAGCAGTTGTGCTAAGTATTTAGCCCCCTTTTTTTCTTCCATTTGGAACAATTGCAGGTTAGCTTTTTTGCATAAATGGGTGGGTCTTTACCCACTATAAATAGGAAATTGAAATGCAGTTGTTTCATTGGTCCTGACGAAGCTGAGTGAGATACGCCCATCGGCGAAACGCGTTGACGTCATACGTCAGATACGTCACTTCCGGTCATGCGCATTAGGTGGAACGCACGCTGACCCATAAGGAGGAAGCCATCTTCACATGCCATGAGGCAAGTGTGAGCAGCACAAGCGCCAAGAAGGGGCTGGAACCCGCGGTATATCGGCGGATGTCAGCGGTGGTTCCTAGGCCTCTGTGGCCGTGTATGGCAGTACCCATGAAGGACATCTCTTTCATTCCTAATACCCACAGCACAGGTGGTGAGTGGACTGTTACAGGACATTAGATATATGGTCCTCTGTGATCTATATGACCTATATATCTTATTGAGTGTATACTCTGTCAGTGACTTCCCACATATTATTTATCTTACTACAGGATGGGGACATCATGGTGCTTTGTATAGGATACAGGATATACCACATATATCTCAACGGGCAGAAGATCTTTTGGGATATGTCCTGTTTTCCCTACGAAAGGTGGTGTGTAGTCCACATATAGTGGTGAAGATACCATTTCAAGCAGAGTGCTGCTTTTTGCATCTTTTCTTCCACCCTGGGAATAAATGGGGCATTTTTTCATTCAAGAGCTCTAGGATACAGCTGTTTATATTACAGATGAATGGGCCCCAACCACTTGTGCCGGCACAGGAATGTATTGCATCATATATTTGACATTTATGTCTCCCCCCATACAGGCCTGAGGCTTGTTGTTCTCTTCTTGACGCCTATTGTGCTTGCTGCATTGTATACATGTGATACTTTTCCATAGTACAATTTTTGGATTCCCTGATTGGGATTCACCATAATGGTATTGTTCTACATATAATATTCAACATTATGGTATGCCTATGGTATAATTTTTGGATACACCTCTATTGGGAAGTGTTTACCTATGTGTCTGTGCTACAGGGACATTAGACTCCTGCAGTCATTTTTTCTGTTGCACATGCATTTAGACCGGTCTTGGTGTCATTTTATATGGTTTTAGGTCTGTGTGTATTGTCTCATACTGAGGTGATGGTAAACCAGGGCGAACGCCCATATGTCATATTTATATATGTGTAATAAAGCATAATTTTTGGAAATTTTTCTGAGTGTCACGTTCTGTTCATAATGTAGCCGCTTTCTCTGTGAATTTCTTTTCACAAATCCCCTTTTTTTGAATGACTAGAAAATGCTGCCTGGGCTGTTCTCAGCCCTAGTGGTGTAGCATAGAGGAGCACAGCCAGGTGCAGCATTGCCAGGCAGCCTGCAGGTGTCACTGCCACATGTTTGAGGCCAGGGGGTAGGGAGGAGTGGCGCTGTGAGGGTGGGTTAAAGGAGAAGGGTGACAGGAATGTGAAGGGCGGGTTAGGGGAGAGGCAGGGCTATACAGTAATAGGAGGGGCGGGTCAGAGGAGGAGCAGAGCTGGCAGGAAGTGTCCCCTGTGCGGCTCTCAGGGACACCTGCCGCTCCGGGGAGACTCAGCAGGAACTGGCGGCTCTGAATGGGCTCAGCAATGACTTATAGCTAAACACCCCCTCGCAGGGGATGCCCCAGGCGCTCCGTTCCCACCCTGGACGGGCTCAGACTGCAGCTCAGAGTTGGGTCTGGGCAGCACAGGGGCCCACTACCCTTGTGACAGGCAGTGTAGCCACTTATCAGTGCCCCATTTGTGCAGCCTCATCAGTGTCCACTTCGGTGCAGCCTCATCAGTGGCCCCATCAGTGCTCCATAAGTGCAGTCTCATCAGTGCCCTATCAGTGTAGACTCATCAGTGCCCCATAAGTGCAGTCTCATCAGGGTCCTATAAGTGCAGTCTCATCAGGGCCCCATCAGTGCAGCCTCATCAAGGCCCCATCAGCGTAGCCTCAACAGTGCCCCATCAGTGCAGTCTCATCAGTGTGAAAATTGCCATGGGCCTGGAAGGAGCTGAAAGTAACCAGTAGGCAAGTGGTTAAAAAAAACTTTTTTAGCTGGCTCCTACATTCAAAGCAAATTTGTCAAGCCCTGCCCTAACCTTAACCTAACCCTACAGTGCCCCATCAGTGTAGCCTCATCAATGCCTCATCTGTGTAGCCTCATCAGTGCCCCATCAGTCCAGCCTCATCAGTGCCTCATCTGTGTAGCCTCAGTGACCCATCAGTGCAGCCTCATCAGTGGCCACATAAGTGCAGTCTCATCAGTGCCTTAACTGTGTAGCCTCATCAGTGCTCCATCAGTGCAACCTCATCAGTGGCCCCATAAGTGCAGTCTCATCAGTGCTCTATTATTGTAGCCTCATCAGTGGCCCATAAGTGCAGTCCCATCAGTGCCCCATAAGTGCAGTCTCATCAGCGCCCCATCAGTGCAGTCTCATCAGAGTCTCATAAGTGCAGCCTCATCAGTGCCCAATAAGTGCAGTCTCATCAGTGCTCTATCAGTGTAGCCTCATTAGTGCCCCATCAGTGTAGCCTCATCAGTGCCCCATCAGTGTAGCCTCATCAGGGCCCTATCAGTGCAGCCTCACCAGTGGCCCTATCAGTGTATCCTCATCAGTGCCGCCTCACCAGTGCCCCATCAGTGCAGCCTCATCACTGCTCCATCAGTGCATCCTCATCACCGCACTTCAGTGAAAAAAAATTACTTATTTGAAGAAATTGTTTTTTTTTTCTTTTCTTTGTGAATTTAGTAACAAATAACAAATCCAGCGGTGATTAAATATGACTAAAAGGAGGCTCTATCTGTCTCAAAGAAAAGATACAAAGTTAAATTGCGTACAGTGTTGCATGACCACGCAATTGTCCTTAAAAGTGTTACAGCACTGAAAGTTGAAAATTGGCCTGGGCAGGAAGGGGCCAAAAGTAACCAGTAGGCAAGTGGTTAAAAGAAACTGTCTCCTAACTTTTTTATCTGGCTCCTACATTCAAAGCAAATTTGTCAAGCCCTGCCCTAACCTTAACCTAACCCTAAAAATTACTGTCAGCACATATTAAGCACTTGCAATTAGAAAACACACTATTCAAGACAAGTAATGATAGTGACGTTATGAGGGACAGCTGACTGACCAGAGATAGTGTTCAGAGTGACTACAAATTTTACATGTCATTAATGGTAATGGGGCATCTTAACTTCAATGGAAAAACTCCTGGGGGTGGGGGTAAAGAGAAGAAGAGAATGGGCTATGTGGGTGTGGCTTGTAGTGGTGGTGGGGGGAGTGGGAGGGTAGTAAGGGGTATATAAAAAAGAGAAAGGAGAGAGAGGAATTCAAAATGAGGTAGATGCAACAGAGGAAATTATCTTGTGGACAGTTTCAAGCATCTATGGTTAGCCATGCAAGTGGGCCTTGACCTCCTCTGAGAACAGACATACCATCCAGTAAAAACAGGGTAGCCTATGTAGAGGGAAGTTGTAGGTAGATTGAATGGATAAAGAAATTCATTGTTTAATGGTCTCATTTTTGCTCCAGTCTATCAACCTGACTAGATGGCAGGCTGTGTGTCATTTATAGAGAGCTGGTAGAGCTACCCCATCTGAGGTTTTGGATAGGCTGAGAATTTGAAGCTTCAATTTGGGAAGTATGTTGGTCCAAACAAATTTGGAAAAAGTATAGTTGATCTGTCATAGGAATGAAGCACGGATGAGAATGCTACGGGCTAACAGGACAAATATATCCCAGAATCCCATTTCTGCCATTATAAAGTAAAGTGTTGGAGTTCAGGGAAAACATCTTTCAGATTAGCCAGAATATAAATTTCCAAGTATTTGATAGCTGAGTTTGCCCAGCAGAGGCAAAGTTCTCTTTCAAAGACTGCACCAGCCTTGGGGCAGTGCCACTCCTAACTCTTAATTAACCTAACTCCTAACTGCAAATTAATTTTCAGGTGGGACAGTTTTCCAAAATTCTTTTAAAAGATTAGGAAGGAAGGCATGAGGATTGGGGAGAGAAAATAGAGAATCATCCAAATAAGTTGATATTTTTTGTTCACTGTCTTATCCTGCCAACCCTGCAATATTTGAGTTGTTCCTCACTGTACATAAAAATTGTTCAAGTGACAAGACGAAAAGTAAGGGAGATGGCGAGCAACCCTGGTGGATTCCATTTGTAATTAAGAAAGGGTTGGAGAAGAGTCTGATAAATTTAACTGTGGCAGAAAGAATCAAATAGATTTCTTTAATCCACTTTAGGATGTTAGTCCCTACTACTGTGTATCCTTTATAGGTGGACTTTAAAGCGAGGCAAGAACTTTAAGTCTGTGCCTGATGAACAATTTTTTCTATTCATGCCATGATGAGAGGTCTGTCTGTCTTTTACTTCTGTCTTGAGTTATTGAAGTGTATTTTTTGGACTGTGCTTGTAGTCTACATGTCTGTCTTTATCCTGATCATTGGTTTGTTACCTCCCCTGTTGTCTGTTATTACTCTGTTTACCTGTCTGAAACCTGGACTCTATGGGGTTTATTTACTAAAGCTGGAGAGTCCAAAATCAGACTCCCTTCTGCATAGAAACCAATCAGCTTCTAACCTCAGCTTGTTCAATGAAGCTTTGGCAATGAAACCTGGAAGCTGATTGGTTTCTATGCAGAAGGGAGTCTGATTTTGGACTCTCCAGCTTTAGTAAATAAACCCCTATTTGTCTGTGCTTAAACTAACCATCAGTCAGTTTACCCTGCTACTGTATATTGTCTGGTCTGACCATCTGTCTGGTGATGAAGGACTGACATCGCGGTAGCATCTGTCTTACCTGTTATTTGCTATTACCCTTGGCAACACACAGGGACTACTGGACCCTGTGATGCTTAACATGAATGAATGGAAGAGTCTGTGTTGAAAGAGCCAGACTATCTTGCTTGAATCTTGGGGTCTTATCTACAGGCCTGAAGCTTGGGGTTTGGCTACTTTAGTTAGAGGCCAGCAACTTAGCACGCAACTATCTCCACTGGAAATCCATAAAGTACAGAAAAGTATCAAGTACTACATCCCATTGTTTGTTAAATGAGGGGCTAAACAGTGTGGTCCTTGATGGCAAATGTCATCCACTAAATATTATCTCACAAGTCTGACAGTCTCATATTTGGGCTAAGAACACCATAATTGATAGTGTCTATCGCCTTAACTGCTCAAATGTGGTTCAAAGAGACAAATATTCTTAAACTAAACTTGGAGATGGCTGTGTTAAGGACCTGGGACCAACAGTAGTTGCTACACATGTTCTGTTGTTACGCCATTGGTGTCCATCTCTCATTAAAAACCAATTTCAAGTGGATTTATCCTTTAAGCTCCAAGGATAGGGAAAGAAGAATTTGTAAGACTTACAAATGCACTGAATAAATTGGAACAGCAGCTACTGAAGGTAAAATATTTAAAGTACATGTTGAAATGTATAACTAAGAATTAATTGTTCTAAGACTCGAGAATTAATTAGTTATATTTTTTTTTATCCCAAATGTAATTTTATCAAAAGGGTACAGATAAAGAGTTGCAGATATAGCCAGTGCAAAAATTAAATTCCAGTCACATTCTATTTTCTTCCTTAAGTGTCTTTATTCCGACTTTTATAAATATTTAATGTAGCATTTTCAAATGTGGCCGAAGAGCTTTGTAACATTCCAATGTTTAATTAAACCATTCTTAAATGTTAAATAATGGATTTATTATGTAAAAGATTAATATACACAAAGTAATTGCTGCTTTATCTTTCTAAGTCATGCTGAGCTGAAATTTCAAATACCTGGGCTCAACCAGGGAGGTAATTTAGGAGCAATCAATCAGAGGCTGAAACCATGAGAGGAACTGATGGATAACATTTCTCCAATTCAATAAAAATGAGGAATATTAATGGACTACCACTTATGTTTCTATTAACATGAACTGGGTGTTATAAATACTACTACTGAACTCATTTCACTCAAGTTAACTTGACCTGGCCTAAAACATGACTAAGATAATAACAGTGCTTAAGGGCAGGCACCTTGGAGAACCTCCAGTCACCCAGACTAGTCATTATATTGATCCCTGTGTCCATGCGGTGCCCCTCGGATCCTAGGTTTAGTCTGTACACAGGATCTTGACTTCCCTCAGGATCTTGACCTAGCTGCACTTCTCCAAACCTTGAGCCCTCTTCTGTAAATTACACCATCTCATCCACAACCTAATAATTTTAAAATAGCCTTATACAAAATGGAGAGATTTATGACATGAAGGTGGATCTTAGCTACAGGTGTAGCTTGATCAGTATCAGACAGAGCTTAACGTCACCCTTGTGAAATATTCTAAAAAAGGAGAAAAAACTTGCCTCCTTTGTAACATATTGTTTCTTCAGCTCTAATGTTGCTCTTTAAACTGGATCTGAAATAGAAAAATAAAAATAATTTTTGTTATGTTAGCAATATCTGACAAGCAGATATATATTATTGCCTGCACTAAAGACATGACAACCAAAAAGAAAACTTTCCCCGTACCTCCTGGCAACATTAAAACCGCGTGAAATCAGAGGATGAAGAAGAGGCAGATACATAATTTATGATTGAAGATTCTTCAAAGATAAGCTTGGCACTGCCTTACTGTGCAATCTCCTGGCACAGAAATACAACTTTTCATTAGTTCATCTTCTCTCATTTTTAATCTTGTATTTTTGTTAAGCAGATGTGGCTCAAAGCTCAAAAAGATAAATAACTCTTACAAAGAGCCTAGTAAAATGCAGAGCTTTGATTCTGCAAAATGTTCAGGTAATCCCCATCCATCCCACACCTGCGGCATAGACCAACATTGTACTGATAGTTGGTGGCTGCTGAACAGTTGTCCTGATTTTCACATGGTCATCTCCATGGTACAGATCTCACTGACTGCTTGTATTACATGGTTTGCTTGTTTATTTACAGCTTTTTCACACGCAAAATGGTAATTTTCCCTGAGTTTGCCCTTTATAGAACAAAAAAGTAACAGATTTACAATGAGATCTACCTAATCCTGATAACCATTGCTTTGGTAACAGAGGAAGGAAAAGGGTGGTCTGCACAGGATTGAACTAGGCAAGGTCCATATGACCACTTTGCCAAGTAGTTTCATGAGTGAAGAGGACATACGTAGGTTCTGACTGGACAGGACTTACAAGAGTACACTATACCTCTCTGTAAATAGTGCAGACACAAAGAGGCAATAGCAGATCTGCTTAGTCTGCTTCAAGCCTCCTGGGGCCACTGTAACCCAGGGCACTCTTAATATGCAAGATTCTACATACTGCATAGCTCTACCCCCTCAGGTCTCCTGTGTCTCATGATTGGGCACACATCAGTTCCAGAATGAATGATGGATAATGGGAATGATGTGAATGTTACCTAATTCCCTTGCTGGATAATCAAAATGGGCAAAGACATGACCTGAAGCTGGAAGAAGCCTGGGTGAAGATGTTGTAATACACATCACTTCCTGGTTCATTTACCAGAGAGAGGATCAGTGAACAAACCTTCACTGTGCTCTCTCCTCCCTACCCAGCAGTAGCAAACATGGCCACCTTGGGCAAGCAAGTGGGACAACAAAGCCCAGGATACATGGTGGGAGGAAGTTGGCATGTTGTGCTGGTTGTGGAAGTGATTCACATCACCCAAATCACTTCCACCTGGAAACCATCAGTTGGCCTAACACAAGTACACACACTCCTGGCCGCTATAACATCTGGGTGTTTTCTAAAAGCCTCTGATCCCAGAGCTGTTTTAAAACAGTACTGAAACTCAAAAGGTTGAATTGTCCATTTATGTGAAATACATCTGCCCATGATGGGGTAATTAACCACTTGGTGATCACCCATTGTACTTTTACTGCAGGCAGGTGGCATAGGCAGGCCGGATGACGTACATGTACGTCATTCGGCCTGTTGCAGTTTAGGAGCACGTAGTGCGCCACTCCGAGCCCCGTGATCATGTGATTGCTATGCGATCACATGATCATAGAGTCAACAAAGCTGTTATAAATAAACTCATTCATAACAGCTATGTTTCCTATGCTGTGATTGGCCACAGCTATCACACAGTTACATAGTTAGTCTGGCTGAAAAAAGACAAAAGTCTACCCATCACATGTTACCTGGGCCAATCACAGCAACCTTTACAAATTTGATTAGCTGTAGCCAATCACAGATCACTAGTGATCACAGCTGTCATAAATGTAACTCATTCATGACAGTTGAAAACTTCAACTTGATCATCATTATAACAGCAAACAAAGTGTAAGTAAAAAAAAAAATCCCTGATCACCCCTTCAGAGTAGTACAGTTTTATTATGGTGACACTGAACTACTCTGATGAAAGTATGTAAAATATGAAAAAAAAATGTTAATTATTATTTAATGTTTATTGATTGTTTTGCTTTTTTTAAAATACTGTCACCAGTCAGTGTGCCTGATCACCTCCACATCAGTCATATGAGTAATTTGCTTCACATGACTGAAGTAAATATTTACAAAATCGTTTGCAAAAGAGTCTCAACATCATTAGTAAATCGGCTGGAGTGGGGCACAAGATGGTGGAGGGTTCGGCCTCAGCAGGGGAGAACAATTTTCTAGCAGGACAGAAGCAGGGGTTGGGACTTGTGCTCTTGGCGCCACATCTAGCCAATCACAAAGCCCCTCTTACATGCTATCTTCCTGGTTTGCTTCAGGAGAATGAAGGTTGTAGCTGGGCCCCTGGAGATCCACCAGGCCCTAGGCTTCCTTTGAAATTTTTTGCTGTGGGATATGTATGAAATGTACCTGAAGGTATTTATAAGAAAAGTAATATATTTTATAAAAAATGCAACAAATGCAACTAAGATTTCCTTTGATGATGATTTTTTTTTCTTTCAAATATGAGCAAAATATTATATGTAGCCTCCTTTTTCATAAATGTCTCCCACTGTGCTGCTACTTTGATGTCAAAATCCAGAGGAATATTGAATATGTTTAAGCATGCAGAAGTGAGATTGAGGGATCATGGTGCAGCGGTAATGGTTTCTTGACACACTGTGGAGAGTTAGCTGTGGACAGCTCGAATGCACTCTGTTTATATTCTATAAACACTGATGAAATATTGGCATTGCCAGTGACAGCAAAAATCTCAAATGAGCTCCTGGGCTGGGAACACGAGCTTGTTAAAATGTTCAATTTATAGAAATGTGTATACTGCATATATATATATATATATATATATATGTGTGTGTGTAGGCAGGGATCTCTGTCCAATTGTTTCTATATACTTGTAAGTATCTTTGAATGTTATTCATTTTTACTTTATATGATTTTAAAGATTTGTTATTCCCTCTGAGAAGTTAATAAAAAGAAGACTGAATTTTACGCCCGTGGGCATTTTACTGCGTGGTGCCAGGTTTCTCATGCATGTGATATGCTGCTGGGCAAAACAGCTCTGTTCTATTGTGGTCACTGGTACAAATCAGACTGTAAGCTGATTATTAAAGGGATTTTTTCTCTTTTTTTATTGACTGAATGAATGTAAGCTCACTTTTTATACACTCTTCTATAATCCTTCAAGTGATTCTAAACTCTGCTTTGAAAAAGAAAAACTGTTTTTAAAGTGTTACTAAACCCAGGACCCTGCATTCACTATAGCTGGTCTCCATCAGTACACAGAACATGGAGATGCAATTATTTTAGTAAATATAAACTGCTAAATACCTTTTTTCATCAGCAGTATATACCAGTCATATAACTTCTAGCAGTGTCTGTCCAAGCACTGGTTAAAGCTTGTAGGAGGAATTTTCAATCTCCTGACTATCCTATGAGGATGCATAACCCCTGATTCTCTCTCTGGACAGTGCTGATTGGCCCTGTGATGATCACATGCACCCTAAAAAAAGAAAAACTCTCTAGTAATACAGACCAAACAGAGCATGTGCAGAGTGCCCCCTAGGGCTCTGTACTATCACAGATGGATTCGGGACTGTGAGAGAAGGGGAGGATCAGAGAAGACAGGGTCAAACAGACTTTTTACACAATGCGATGGATGAACCCCTTAGGTTCCACAGTGAGTATAACAAGCATGCTTTACTGCATGTACTGACTGATTTTACTGTTGTGTGTTTAGTAACACTATAACTAAAAAAATTCACTTCTTTTTGGTCTCAGCCTCCTCTAAATCTCTAAATTCCTTTTTGCTGCTGTGATTTAATCTCTATTAGAGGGTGACCACATTCATTCTCCATGGTCGCAATGCATGTAGGAACTTTGCTCACTTCCAAGATGGACTAAGGACTATGGACTATGGTCTTTGTAGAGGGCATAGAACTGTGCACATGACTGTACTGCAGAAAAAAGAGAGAGGTTTGGGAGCTCGCAAAGGATGTTAAAAGCCGGCAGAAAAACACAGTAAGAAACACTTTGATGAAAATAGGTTTACAGGGCCATTAAATGTGTATGCATTATTTTTAGAGAAAAAGGATATTGTTTATTGTCACTTTCAGTGTGCATATACTGTAGGTTGATAGTCACCATACAGAGAGCCCATTGCTGACGTATACACTATATAGTGTAGTCAGGTGCTGGACTACAGGAACATGGAAAAGGAGACATTTCCCTCTTTTCAGTTTCTACTATTATGCTGAATGTTGTGTTGCAGTATCCCCTCCAGTCAGCAGGGGGAGAACTATAGCCAGAAAAGCCTATTGGTTCCTATGCAGAATGGTGAGAATCATGGGTCTTGAAGTCCAGGCAGTAGGCCATATTGTGAAACTTATGGACCCTTTGCACTTTGACTCCCAAGAGACCCTGGGTCAAGAAGGAGCATAGGAGCTTCTTTTCTGAGACTGCTCAGATAGATTGTTCCTCGTGGGCCTGAGCGAACTGATGAGAGCATATCTTCCACATACTGATCAAGCTACTAAGAGGCCAGACCAAAGGTAGTGCAGCACAGATGGCAGCAACTCATCTGCACTGTTGCCACAGGGAGACCATAGCATCCTCTCTACTGCCCACTGCTGAATCGCTGGAAGCATTCTGTGGAAAGACTGAGGGGAACCCTTTTCTACAGCAAACGTTCACATCCACACCACAGGGACTAGTGAGAGGGCACAGCCCATTGTTCACACCGCTAGCAGGGACTGAGTTACTAGAAGCAGGACATTAGGTATACTGCACCTATACTACACTTGTACTACACCTGTACCACTCCTATACCCAGGGCTGTGGATAAGGGGGTACCACCAGTCCTACTATATGGGGCCCAGGCCAGCTAGGGGGCCCAGGCAGCTGGGTGAATCAGATGTGGGCAGGGAAGGTGATCAGTATGGTGGTGGTGGGGGGAATATGTGGAACCACTCCCCTGTATGGCTCTCTCTGCAGCAACTGAAAGCTGGCTTCGCTCCCTCACATTGGGTTTCAGCTGCTGCAGAGAGAGTCATACAGGGGATCATTTCTAGTAATTACTCCCCTGGTGCACCTATCACTCTCCCTATGCATCATACATTTTCCCATGATACCTAAGCCCTCCTTTGTGCCCCCACCCCCGCAGTGCTGCTGCTTCCCTCCTTTCTTTCCCACCAGCAGCTGCCAGCACACAATAGGATCCTTTGCGATGGGAGAGTTGGGGAAGAGTCCTCTAAATATGTCACATTTACCAGCCCCTTCATTTAATGAATGAACACAATGAGTGATTGGTACCACTTCATAACTCAAGCATAGTAAACTGTGTTTTGTTTTTTTGAGGGGGGGTGGCCTGTCAGGTTGGCTGCATGGGGCCCCGTGCTTTCTAACAGCAGCCCTGCCTATACCACACCTTTACTGCATCTTTACGGCACTTTTACCTATATTTACTGCACCTATACTGCATGCTGTTTCCAAAATCTGCTGTTACGTGCATTAACAGTTCCTAAAGGGCCCGAAAATAGCCAGCAGAAGAACAACATAAAGGATTGCTCCTCCCATAAAACCATCCTGTAAGTCCTCTTTGTTCCCCTTTCCCATTTCCTTCATTTCTATGGACAGTGCACACCTAGTCATTCTAGGCCTAGCATAATACATCAATGCACTTTGGCAGTATAGTTTCTTGTGATGGGAAAACAAGCTTTATTGCTGCTCATTGCTGCAGTTTAGGTGGTACCACTGTTTATGCTAATCTGGACATCAAATGTCATCTTATGTCTTATTGCCTTTACTGACTGTTCAGTGCCTGTTTCTTTGCTATACAGTTAGTCCTCTACATATGAACTTTCAACTTGAAAACTTTCAAAGATGCAAAAATGTTCAATCATGTAAAGCTAGGTACATACACTCAGTTTTTTTGGAGCAAGCTTGAACAGATAGCCGAACCAACACAACTAATGTTGGTGTGGCGATCTCCCCCACTGTGCCTTTGTGTTCTGGCAGGGGAACCCCCCTCCCTCGCTAGAGCACATTGATCAGCGCTCTTAGCCATTGTCTGCAAGAGCTGATCTTTGTTGGACTTACAAACAAATTGGACTTACTAATGAGCTCCTGGAACTGAACTCATTTGTAAGTAGGGGACTTACTGTAGTACTACTACTGGGTACAAAGTATTACTTTCAGTGCTTTTCTGTAAAGGGGTCGAGGCAAGGATTAGAGGACCCATCTTATCCAGTGGCTCCTATGGGGTTAGGTTTACAATAGGAACAGTTGACAGTCCATGTTTTGCTCCAGTGGCTTACTTATTAGCTGCTCTACTTGTTATCTCCTACACTTAGGCTCTAGGTTCAAATGGCAATATTATACAGCGGGTGTTGGCTTAATTTTCCTATATCCTGCTCTCTGCAATAGATTACAGAAGAGTGAAAAAAATAATATAACTGCACTCAGTGACTAAAAATCATATAACAAAATCAGTAACTGCAGCTGCACTCAAATACACCCCCAAATACCAAACATGTGTAGTGCCTTCTTAGTCAGCTAGGGGGAGCTAGATCCAAATGGTTAGACAGGGGCTGAGTAGCAGCTAGAGGGGTCAGGTTTTGGTCAGGAGCTAGAAGGCTCTGCAGACTCAGCCCTCTGAGACTTCCTCTTGTCTAGAGCTTTGGAGAAAGTTCTGGAAGCAGTGGGCTGATGTAAGGAGTGGCTGATCTGCATATTAAAGGGAAACCCCAACAGGAGACTTGGAAAAGGAGTCGAAATTGCCCTTAAATATGAGTGAGCCTGTCCAGTAGGAGAGGAGTCAGGTGGAAGAAGAAGAGAGGAAAATCTGAGGCTGAGGAAGGAGGCTGCCAGGAGGGACAAGTCCTGCCTGCCAGCCTGGAGCTGGAAAGGTGGAAAACTCAGAACTCACTGGCCCCCAGAGTAAGGACCACCTGCATGGCAGGGAAAGAGCAGCCCAGCTCATAGGCCTGGTAGCAGCATCCAACACACAAGTGATACAGGAGAGGATCTGAGTGAGTACACCTACACCCACTGAACGGATAGAGGAGGAAACCAGAGTAGCCACCTACCAATGACTGTTTATCTTTTAAAGTGACAGGAACCGGATCTCCTGCTCAGGAAAATCTCTAGATTGCTGGGTGAAGAGGAGAAATTCATCTAGGGTCTGGGGTGGTACACTGAGGAGATGCTGGCTAGTTTTCCAATAAAGACAGTGCTGCAGAGAAGGCTTGTAAATAGTTCCAGTTTGTCATCCTTGGGCATCCTGTACACCCCTAACCCTATCCCAGTTCATATCCCCTCAATAAACAACAAAAAACCAAAGCTCAAGGATTGATTTTCTGACTCTGGATGCAAACCTGTGTGGAAATGCTTGATGCCTGGCTGTGCAGGACTATAGGGGGACCCAATTCATCAGCAACTCCTAAGGGGGTAGTGCTACACGTGACAACAATCGCAACATCAAATATTGTTGTGCTACCTCAAGTAAACTCATACCAATTGTGCAAATATCACAAATACATAATTATAAAACCAATTCATATAATGTACAAATATTATAAATGGGCAAACATTCAAATAAATAAATAATTTAACCAATAAAGTTCATATCTGTGTCAGCAAATCATTAAGTTCATTCCTTGTTGTGCAAAGAACTCAACACTTTATTAGGCTTAAAAAGGTAAGCACAATATTTGTAGAATGTCTTAATATGACAAATTGAAGTGGGGCAGGGCTAAGCTGATGTCATCATGCTGCATGACCAGCAGCCAAAAATTGGAGCGGGGCAGGGCTAAGCTTACGTCATCATGCTGCATGACCAGCAGCTACAAATTGGAGTGGGGCAAGGCTAAGCTGACATCATCATGCTGCATGACCAGCAGCTACAAATTGGAACGGGGCAGGGCTAAGCTGACGTCATGATGCTGCATGACCAGCAGCTGGTCTGTTTGTAACACTGCTCTGTTTTTTATAAATATTGTGAGTACTTAATAAAGTGTTGTGTGCTGTTTCACACTATGCTGTGTTTATAATCTTTGTTGGTCCACTACATATTCCTGCTCCTAAATTTTGTGGTTCCTTGCTGGGTCCAAACAGAACTGCACAGTGTCTGAACCTTTCTGAACATGCGCCATTACACCTCCTATGATTTGGGGTCTATGATTTGGGTAAGAGGGTGGTGTTTTATGTGGTGGAGGAATCACATATTTATCACGGAGGAATCTGTCTGCTCATTGAAGAGTTTTCGTTGAGCATTAGTGCATATATTGTGGTGTTTGCACAACATGGAATGAACTTTATAATTTGCTGACACACATATGAACTTTATTGATTAAATTATTTATTTGCACATTATATGAATTGGTTTGATAATTATGTGCAACAGTGCAACAATATTTGATGATAACAGAAGGATGCTGTCAGCCAGGCCAAGTAGGTACACAAAGTACAGCAGCTCTTTAATGGCTCAGTGGATTGATGGGCTGAACAATACAGCTTGTAGTTGTAGTATATTGCCATTTCAGATCCTGCTGTTAGCCAGTTATAAAAAGAGTTACACTGACCATACACTGCTTGAATTGGACCAATTGCTGCTGAATCAGCTGTGAGCTGAAGGTGGCCCTTCTGGCACCCCTCCTCTGCTTGACAAAAGTTGATTTTCAATTGTCTTTTGTTGATGAAGCTAGTCTGAAAATTCTTGGCCAAGCAGCGTTTGCATTCAATCAAATGCAACCTACTGTTCTGGTTTTCAGCAGCTTGCTGCTTACAAACCTATTCATGCTACTTAGCGAGGATACAAAATCAATGGATTTCCCCTCGCAGGCTGAACGAAAGAAATTAAATTGTATTCCATTTACATTTACTATAAAGTTCACACAGGTATACTTAAGCGTACATCTGTGCAAAAGGCCCCGTGTGTCTGTACAAGATGCACAGGTGTGGTTACACGGACATAGCTGCCGGTCCCAATTCATAGCCATGCAGGTATGTGTCATGTTTGGGGACACGCACCAGAACATTTCCTGCATTTACGTAAAAAATGCCTCATCCCCCTGCATGCTTACCTCAGCCCTCACTCGATCCAGCACTGTGCCTGTCTGTATTGGCTCTCACTTTTCCCATGGGCTTTGTGGAGGCAACAGGAGGGAGCGGGGGGGGGGGGGGCTGAGCCACTCAGCCTCTGTCCATGGATGCAGAGCACGGCTCAGGATTGAGCTCATAGGAGTGCCACCATAATAAGCAACTTCCTTTAGTGGCACACCAAGAAGAGGAGTCAGTAGTGCCACCGGGGGACCCCAGAAGGAGGATCAGGGCTGCTCTGTGTAATGGAATAGAATGGGTATGTATAACTTGTTTTTTTATTTAAGAAAAAAAATCTATTAAAAAAACAAACACTAACATGTTACATTTATTATCATGGATGTTTTTTTACTCAAACTGGCAGTTTGTTAGTCCTACCATCCAACAAAGCAGGAGTTAATAGTATTTGTACAGAATGTGCCAGTACCAGTTACACAGTATAACGGAGGACTAAGCAGGTGCAGTCAATTAATAGTAGAGCGTGAAGCCGCTTTTCCAAAAAAGATACAATTAGTTTAACACTGCTCTGTAGACAGAAGCAATTCTGCAATAGCAGAGAACAATTTTGCAGATTCAAAACTGGCAGCTATTATCAAAATACAGAAATTCATAAAAAAAAGTCAAATCAGAAATAGCAAACTGTCCAATATTATACAATCAAAAGGCTCAGATGATTGTTCATAAAGACCCACCACCACCACCACAATGGTGATGGCTGTTTCCAGACTCCCTTTTTGTACCATGTAGAGAGTGGACAGTCTGGTGTGGTAACCAAAGAAAGACTCCAGCTGGAAAATAGCTGCTTTAAATTTCTTTCATTGTCTTCTATGATGTCAATCTTAAAGTGTTACTAATCCCACAACAGGAGAATCAGTCTGTATATGCATTAAAGCATGCTTGTTATACTCACTGTGCAACCTAAGGGGTTAATCCCCTGCATTGTGTAAAAAGGCTGTTTAATCCTGTCTGCTCTGATCCTCCCCTTCTTTTACTGTCCCCAATTTATTTTTTTTTTGGGGGGGGGTGATTAGCCAGTACTCAGCTGCACACTGCTAAATACTGCTTATGAGAAAGGTATTTAGCAGTTTATATTTAATACAGTAATTGGATTCCCATGCTCTGTGTACTGTGGAACACTGGATATAGTGAATGCAGCGTTTAATAACATTTTAAACTAGACTTAAAACGGTATTAATCCTCAAACCAAAAATGTAATATATTGCATTTTACCAATCAGTACCAGAACTACCAGGATCACAATGGGTGCACATGCAACCGGGCCTTGGCGTTCCGCCAACGTGGGGGGTCCCAAGACAGCAGGAAGGGGACCTGCAGCAGAATATATTCCTCCAGTGTAACCATCCTGGCTCCTGGGACAAATATTTGTCAACCCATAATGGGAAGTGCCTGAACAAGGACCTGAACAGGATTGGTAGGTATTATTTTCATTAAAACTGCCCAAATATTAAAAACAACTTTGGTAAAGATGTTAAAGTATAAATAATGACAAAGCTTTTTTTAAGTTTTGGATAGCATAGATAGGGATTAGAATACCTGTCAGGTTTTATTGCAGTAAGTGCCTCTATTAGGGAGATTCACCCTCTCTATATGTCCTGTTTACCATTGGAGTGAAAATGTATAAACAGAATAGAGGGCAGATCTTCTAATGGGGACACTAGTTCTGGTGATGGATTCCCTCACTTTGAGGGGATTTCCTTTCACTTCCTGTTTTTACCCTATCTACATACCCCCAATGGGACACAGATGGTAAAAAAACTGACAATAGTTATTTCCTTCTCTTGCTCTATCTTTAAAAAAAAAAAGTTTTGCCTTTAGTTTTACTGTAACAAGTTAAAGCTCATATGAGATTGGGTTTATATCTTACAATATTCACACTCTTGATCGATGTTAAGACAGACAGCCCAAGTAAGATTCAGATATATGAAATAAGCGGTCCATGGACTTTATAGGCACTATCATATAATGATACAATCTTTATTAATGCACAATTAAAAATAAATACATTAAAAACAATTTGTACTTGAAACATAATAGCATTCTGCACCCTTATGTCGATTGAGGTTGTGGCCATGTACTCTAAAAAAGGTACACAATGTCTAGTACAAGAGGTATTATAGTCCAGAAATTTCCACCATCCATTCACATAAGGCTCAACATGTTTCACGTAATTCACTTCTTCAGGAGCAAAAGGTGCATCATTTGGACTGCTACCTACAAAATAAAATGTAACACACAAAAAATGATAGTGCAAGTGTCACCCGGGAACATTACGTAATACGCTGTTAAAGCAGGAAAGACCCTGTCACCTGGGGAAAATTAGGCCACACCCCAAGTGTGCGCCGAGCGCCGCAACCATGCTGGAGTGCAGGTGAACAAAAAAACACAGAACATTTTTTAGAGTATATGGTCACCACCTCAATTGACATAAGTGTGCAGGATGCTATTATGTTTTAAGTACAAACTGTTTTTAGTGTATTTATTTTTAATTGTGCAAAAAGATGGTATAATTTTATGATAATTTGGTGTGGTGTCTATAAAATCAATGGACTGCGGTCCAATATTTGCTTCTTTCATTAAACCAATTTAGGGCCAGGCATCTTTGTATTCGTTAGGTTACCGAGCACTAAAACATTCCCACCCGCAGTGATCACGTTTCCTTTCTAATTAATCATTTGTAGGATGATTGCATAAAGAGTATTAAAGAAACATTTTAGGAATTAAAAATATGAGTCTCAGACTTAAGCTGGCCATAGATAGATAGAATTTTTAAAGAAAATTCTTAGAAAAAGTCTTTGTTTTAGAAAATTAATAAGAAAATTCTCAGAACATTTGAATGCTTTTGTTTGCTTTTAACATTTGATTTTGGAATGAATTGACTTTAAAACAAAATCCACGTACAGGGACATCGATTTGACCCACTAATGATTCGAAAAACAAATTTTCTTTTCATCTGAAATGCTACCCATTTATGGCCAGCGTTACGGGTTAAAAAAACTCTATAACTCTGTAACCCCACAGAGGTAGATTTACCAAAGAATCCAAGTCTGATTGTTTAGAAAGTGAGGTGAAACTGTGTAATCTCTAACCACCCAATCATGTGCAAGCAAAAATCCATTTTTTTTTTAATTTTCTTTACCTTGAGCCTGATTAGGTATTGTAGAGGATCACAGCTTCACCTTATTTACTAAGCAAAGCTTAGCAAAGTTGGGATTGGCTATCAAAAAAAAAAAAAAAACTTTTACAGGTTTACAGATCTTACAGGTGAGCAGAGACTATTGTAATTAAGTCCAAAATTTTCTCTTTTTTTTTTTGGATGGGGTGTCTGCGTAATTATTTGTCTGTTTGTCAGGCACAGCTTGGATACTACAAAACAATCCAAATTCTTGATTTTTGCAATAGCTCATAGTAATTAGGCCTGGAACTCTGTGGCCTTATGGTGTAATTGTTAAACATTTTGCTTACAATACATTAATTAAAATGACAGCTGTGTGAAAGGCTAATTTCAGTTCTGGATAATGCGTTTCATCTCTCACATCAAAAACAAAAGGAATGGTACTTTGTTTAAAACTGTGTTTGTAATTATAACATATACAGAGTCAACTACTGATAAATATTGTACAAAAAGAAAACATGGCACATTACCTTTATGTGGACTATAATGTCTTTATTAGTAAGGTGCTTAAAGTGCCCTCCGTTCTGGGGCAACAGTTAATTGGAGCTAAAGCATGGTACTAGTGTATGATGGGTTGATTTTTTTTTTCTTTAAGGAACAAATGCTGTTCACCTAGTAGAGTGTATGTTCTCTGTAGAAAGTAATCATTAGAAAATAAGGTAAGGGTTTACTTTAAGTACCCAATCATGTTTTCATCATGTTTTTTCCTAGCACATAATTAGGAATTAAAAGTGAATACAGCTTAACCTGTTAGATCCCACCATAGGTACACCCATAAATTGGGCTTCAGGCAGGGGTGGAGCGGACAGCCAGCACAAAAATACAAAATGTACTTCTATCATAGCAACATGGTCACAGATTTCAACAGTATCAAGTACTGCATGCACTCAACCCCCTGGTGGATTCTACAACTATCTTGTAGCTTTGGTGATAATCCTTCAGTAAAGAGACCATTCATACGTAGGCCAAACACATGTGAGGTATCGCCAAGAACGTCGGAGCAAAAGCAATAATTCTTGCACTAGACCTCCTCTGTATCTTTACACTACTAACCTGTAGAAATTTTTAAAGCATCACCCATGGAGATTTTTAAGTACCGCAGTTTCATGCCATTCCACGAGCGTGCACAATTTTAAAGCATTACATGTTGGGTATCTATTTACTCGGCGTAACATCCTCTTACATATATTACAAAACAATTGGGTTATATATTTTTTTTTAATCAAAGCATATTTTTTTCCAAAAAATATATATTTATTTTTTAAAACTGCATTTCAGTTTCGGTTTTCTGCAAAGTGCATTTTGAATTTTCGTTTTTGTTTTCGGCACCTGAATTTTCATTTCGGTGCACCACTGGTTTATACAGCACTAACAGCGGCTGAATTTCTTGTGAAGGAAAAAGTCTGTTTAAGCCAACTTGCCCAAACACATTATTTAAAGTGATAGCAAAGCTGGAGTTCGATTTTAACTTGTTAAACAAAAACCAAAATCATGCTGCTAAAACGTGTGTGCAGAATGTGTATACAGCTTAGATAATGGCCTAAATGTGTTTAATTATTTCTTTAATACAGGTATCAGGTATTGCTATTTTTATCATCTCGGAAGATTTGAAAGTATTTTGAGCATAATTGAATAATTTGACTAATTTTGCTAAAGAGAAGCTTATCTTTGTCCTATTTTCTAGCTGTACCTTCTATTTATGGTTGTCTTATCTTCTGTTGTCCAGCGGACTGTGTTTAGTAGGATGGTGAATCTCCACTGAAGTTATATGCTTCACTGATGCTGTCCTTTTCTGAGATCTCAAGGTTATATTGCAACCACAGGGAATTAAGGAATAACCAGCATTCACAGGACATAACCTTTACAATAAAATCTGAGGTTCCTTCAGGTCTGAGGAGATTCTTACTAATTATGTCAGTATTTAATTAAGAGTCAATGTCTTGTGTTGACATTGCCTTGAAAAGATTATAAAATAAATACACCCTGAATTTTCCTCTTCGTAGAGCAGACCTTGTATGGAAAATTACTTTCTAACAGTATGACCTCCATTGCTCCTCAGTTATAGCTGCTTACAAGATATAACCTTTAGAATAAAATGTATCATTCAGAGGCTCCGTCAGGTCTGAATAGATTGCCGGTGATGATGTCACAGTGTAATAAGAGTCCATGGCTTATATTGAGTTTGCTTTAACCTACCTGTCCTAATCCCTTTTACCCCATAGGAACCTTTGAAATAATTTTTAGGTCTCTGGGATTCCTTGCTACAATCAGTTAGTTGGAGGATAGTTTGAAGATTGTCCCCTACAGTATATTGGTGACCAGTGGGAAGTGTGCCCCTTACTTTGGTGATTAGTGGGAAGAATGCCAGCCTTACAGTGGTGCTCACAATGTCATTCATGCTGCCAGCTACAAAGATTACTGGTATCCTGCCGCTTGCTCTGCCAAGTGGCATTGGACATGGGACTATCTTGGCACCATCAAATAGAAGGTCAATCAGCTACTGCTCAAGGAACCCCTAGCAACCTCTGGAGGAACCGTAGGGTTCCATGGAACCCTGACTGAGAACAGCTGCTTTAACTCCTCTTGGCTGACAATTAATAGAAATCTTAAAGGCACACACTTGCGATCTCTGGCTGCTCTGGCAGTCTCAGCAGTAGGTGTATCCTCTCTCAGAAGTAGGCAGTCAGGCTCCAGTAGCAAGTTTTCTCTGTGTGACTTTCTCTCTCAAAAGCGACTGTACGACGTCCTGCTGCAGGTTCTCTCAGCACCACTTCCTTCTGCAAAAGACCCCTTTGTGTCTCTTCTGCCCAGAAAAAGCAGCCCAGTCTCTCCCCTTAAGGTATGCAGCAATCCTGGCTCTTGAAGTTCAAAGTCCATAAGTTCCCCATTCACTAGTGTTTAGCTTTGCCCTCTCAGAGACTACAAATCCCGATATCCTTTGTGGCATCCTTCACCTGCTGGTCATGGGATCCAAAACTGCCTGCAAGGTGGAAAGAGAGAAAAGAGCAAGGGATGATTGCAGAGCCTGCTCTCATGCAAATCCTGGCGGGAAGGGTAAGCAGGGGGAGGAGTCTGCACAGACACAGAACTGGCTGCATTCTCCTTTCCCACACAGCAGCCCGGCGGGGGTGATCTGCTGCACTCAGCTGCAAAAGCAAAAAAAAGTGTTTGTTTAACTAATGAATGTACGATAATTTCATATAAACATGCATGCTTTGATAACATTATCATGGGTGAGCTGATGTTGGTGTTTGCAGTCATTAAAGTGATACTAAAGCTTCCTTTTTTTTTTAAAATAAAAAACACGTCTATACTCCTCTGCTCTGTGCAGTGATTTTGCACTGAGCACCCCTGATCCTCTTCTTTGCAGGCCCCTGCCAGCACTCCTGGCTCCTCCCCCTCAAGCACTGCCCCCAAGGAAAGTCACTCACCTTGGGGGCTCCGCTGCATGCTTGTCCATAAGATACTTAGAGCCGCGGCTCGGGCCTGCCCTGCTCCTGTTCTCTCCTAGTTGGCTCACTGGCTGTGATTGACAGAAGCGGGAGCCAATGGGCTCCCGCTGCTGTCTCAGCCAATGAGAAGAGAGAGTCCCCGTACAACAGAGGCTGTCGAGAATGCCGCTGGATCGGAGTGGGATCAGGTAAGGATTGGGGGGGGCTGGGGTTCTTTTAACCTCCATGCATAGAATACATGAAGGTAAAAACCCTTGAGCCTTTAGAACCACTTTAAAGATGATGGCTCATGACATGGGAATAATTGTTCACTGGTCAAGATAAATCAACAATATAACATGGGATTACTGAAACCATTGACTGGCTACAAAGAAAATCTAAAAATATTATATAGAACACGGTAATCCTGCTGTCTGTTTATGAAGATTCTTTTGCTTTTTAAAGTATACAGTATGTAAACCCTCACAACAGCCCATTCAGTTTAAATAGAAATGAAAGGCAAAACATTTGTGTTTAGATATAAAAACATTATAAATACCTTTTTTCCCTTTTATTTATAAGTGATCATACAATCTCTGTTCTCAGCTGCATAAGAGCTAGGGGAGGACAAACACCAGCACATTGATCTTCCCAGTGAATAGCTGTGCAGGGGGGGAGGGCGTGTCACCACAAGTCTAATCATAGGACAAGAGCAGACTGAGGTCCCAGCATAGCTAGAGAACTGACCACGGTGCGCTCTCCTGCCAAATGTGGTCAGTTTTTAAAAGGAAAGCAGAGGGACTGGCAGGAACAGCAGGGATTTCACACAAAGGAAGCAATGCAAAGAGAACAGGATCCTTTTACCTACAAGTACATGGTACAGCAGGCACATATCAGGAATATAAAATATTGGGTTTACATTTTCTTTCTGTTATGGTTTCCCAAAAAACAAGTACTGGTGTGGCCCTTTTTTACAAATCTTCCATCAACATCTGCACTTAGGAAGACCTTTGCTGCACTCTTTTTAATAACGGTTATCTGTGGAATACAACCTGACACTTTATTATTTACCGTGGAAGTTGAAACTTCATTTAAGTGCTGCAAGAAAAGTAAAAATGTTTGCCACAAGCAATTTCCTACTAGATTAATTATATCTGTAAACCAGAGTAATTCCCATATTTCTAAAGCATGAATTAATAGTAGGAATGGAATTAAAACCCTATTTAATCAGTGCAACTGATGTAAAAAATATGCACTCCAGTTTAGAAGAACCCTATAAATACACCAAGAAGTCTGTATGGAAGAGGAGTTATTTTAAAGTATAATTTTATATTTGAGCATGTTTTCAGGAATAAAGACAGCAGAGAGAAGCTGTATTATTCATTTGTATAATTGTGTATTAGAACAGGATACTGGGTGAATATTTTGTATTAGTTTTAGACATGCCAAGCTGCGGTTTCTAAAGCAAGCAGGATACTTTCTTGTATAAAAAGACACATAATCTTGGCCCTCTACAAGACCCCATCTTAAATATGCATCTCAGTTTTTGGCAGCAGTTTACTCAAAATGCTGCAGAACTAGAAAAGATAGCTAAACTAATAAGGAGCATGGAGAGACTCAGCTATGAGGAAAGATTAAAGAATTCCAGATATGGATATTTTAAACATAGTTACATTGAATCAACTTGGACCAATTTAACTATGTATATACAGGGCATTTTTCAGCAGGAATGTGGGGGCACCTCCATCACTGAATGTATGCAATGGCAAGGAGCGCTGCGGTGTGGTGGAAGGTCTATTGATGCTGGCAGTTGGAGGATCTATTATTACTGGAGGGGATCTAGTTTTGCATGGTGGTCTATTGTTGCTGGGGAGGTCTCTTGTTGTCTTGCAATGATAATTGGCCCTTTAGATTGCAAGCTCCACGAGCAGGGCCCTCACATTCCTTCTGTACTGAAATGTATTGTAATTGTATTGTCTCCCTTATATTGTTGGCGCTATATAAATCCTGTATAATGATAATAATAATATTCTCTATAAGGAGTGGTACTGGGAAGACGGTAGGAACCAGGGGATGGTGCTCAGAGGTGGGTAGGGGGACAAAGTGATTCAGAAGGGGGAAGTTCTTGCACCTATTTTCTGAGAAAAAAGTGCCCTGTGTATATACCATACCTGGCTAAAGCCCCTGTATACTGGAAATCACTTAAGTAGACACTGCTACCCCAGTGATATGCATTTGCTTCCAGGTCCGGCACCAAATTACTATTCGGCTGTGTTCTGAACATAGGAGGTCAGCCTCTCGCCATGGATGCAGTTCAGAGTATACTTTACTTCTTCTCAATAAATGCAAAGTGTTCTCTGATTGGATGAGGTGGAGTGCGTGATGTCACTGCCCCACATCTCCACTTTGCAAACCATTCTTTGAATGGCTCCCATGTTGAGCTGTCCATCACCTGTGTTCAGAATGTAGCAGGACAGGACAGGTTTATTTATTTTGATAGGGCCTTTTATATTTTGGTGTCCACAGTGTAAACAGGCAAAGCTGCCCTTTGTTTGCAGCACGCAACTGCATAATTGTGCAGTAAAATAGTTTGCACTAAACCGCAACATATTTATTCTCGGTCAGGATCAATAGCACCACTATCAACCCATCCCTGCATGCCAGGATGCTAGGGGTAACCCTGAATTCTGAACTTTCTTTTTAGGCCCACATTCAAACCCTATCCAAATCATGCTGCCTCAACCTCCTCAACATCTCCAGAATACGCCCCTTTTTAACCAATGATACCACAAAGCTTCTGGTTCGTTCCCTGGTTATCTCTCACCTCGACTACTGCAACTCCCTGCTCAGTGGCTTACCTCTACATAGGCTATCCACCTTCAGTCCATCATGAATGCTGCTGCCAGGCTCATCCACCTTACCAACTGTTCAGTGTCTGCTACCCCTCTCTGCCAGTCCCTCCACTGGCTTCCACTCGCCCAATGAATACAATTCAAAATACTAACAACAACTTACAATGCCATCCACGACTCTGCCCCCAGCTACATCACCAACCTGGTCTCAAAATATCAACCAAACCACTCTCTTCAATCCTCCCAAGACCTTCTGCTCTCTAGTTCCTGTGTCACCTCCTCGCTTCCAGCACTTTTCCAAAGCTTCTCCCATCCTATGGAACGCCCTACCCCAATCTGTCCGGCTATCTCCCAATCTATCCACCTTAATAATAGTAAAATAATAATAAAAATTCCCACTATTGCCATAGCTGTCATTAAATGAAGGCAACATCCTTTATTAAAAATGTCAGGCCTAAAGTAAGAGGCAGAGGCTCTACTTGTGGGGATAGCAAGGGGCAAGCAGGTTCTGCAGGACAAAATGATGGTCAGGCCGCACCATCTAGAGGATGGGCATGTCTGCCTTTTTTGTCTCAGAATGGCGATGCTATACAGCCACAGCATGCACAGGAGGTAGAGTAGTTCAGTAGCTGACAAAGCCTTCCCTTATTCCTCCTCTCAGGCTCAGAGCAGCCAGTTATCTGTAAGTTCTTCTAATGAGCCCTCTTCTTCCTCCCCCCTGTCTTCTGATAATTATCCTCCTCCTCCTAGATAGGCTGCTAGGATGTCAGATAAATTTAGTTCTTTTTGGCTCCACTGTAGTCATTGGAGCAGCTGTTGATTTCTTTTGGCTGTTCTGGGTTTCATGGCGACAGGTTTTATTGTTCTCCCCTCCCTTCTGTAAACTTCTAGAATGTAAAAGGTTGGGCAAGGCAAATTGGCAGTATGACTATATATTGTGCTGCAGCCAATCCCTGTGGAGGTGTGCCCAGTAGATGGCTGAATGACCTCGAATATGTGGATGGGGGAACGAGCACAAGTTTTTTCTTTCAACCCCTTGGTTGAATCAAAAAATAAATTATAATGTGTGGCCTGCCTAAGTTGCTATATTACAGTTTCACTGCTTCACAAACAAGCACAATTTAAAATGTACAAATATTTGTTCATTAACTCAATAACACAACACAATTCAATGCAATCAACAGAAATTACATTGTAGGTTGGATAGAACGATACACTTGTGCAGCTACTATTTTATTCTATCGGTCATGTGCTTTCACAAAGTTATTGATTTGGGTGGTCTTTTACAAACACTGAAAACTGTTAAGAGAAAAAAGATAAAAAAGTGAAAAATTATGAAATTGCTGTGGCCACCTACCCGAGATGAAATTGAAGGTCATAAATTGGCAACAAAAGTGTTGTACCACTGGCTCATCTATATGAAGTTGAGGATTATAGTTTTTTTTTATTAGAGTAAACTTTCCTATAATATTTAGATCCGTTGAAGCTGATACTTCCACCAATCAATTCATGTCTATTATTGTTTTAATTGAAATTATTTAGAATGGGGTGTTGTTGCTGTATTTAAGCCAAGCAAACACTAAACAACATCAATTACACATCCAAAATATGTGATGCGAGACTACAGTGCCACTGATGCTGTTCTGTAACATTACATATAGATTAGAGGTGTCTCTCAAGCATGTCATTTAAAGGATTGGTGCTTTTTCCATGTCATGGAATAAATGGAGATCAGAAAAACAAGGGGCTTTAAAGAGAAGCATCAGGTAAATATCCAAAAATTATATAAAATCTGTAAACTAACTGTTATATATTTCTTATTAAAGGATATCCATCACCCAAGACTTTCAGCCAGACATGTACTAGAGGGGTACATTTACAGTCCACTGTAGACTTGCCCCAATACTACACGTCTGGCTGAAAGAGTCTTGGTTGATGGATATCCTTTAATGAGAAATATATAATGGTTAGTTTATGGATTTTCTATTATAATTTATATTATAAAATATATCCTTTCAATTGCCTCCACGAGCAGGGCCCTCCAATTCCTTCTGTATTGAACTGTGTTGTGTAAACTGTTGGCGCTATATCAATCTTGTATAATAATAATAATAGGTTGAGGATATTTACCTGATGGTCATCTTTAACCACTTGTCCTCCTGAGGATTTACCCCCCTCCCCTTCCTGACCAGGCCATTTTTTGCATTATGATGCTGCGTTACTTTAACGTTGCACCCAAATGAAATTTACGTACTTTTTTTCCAACAAATTGAGCTTTCTTTTGGTGGTATTTGATCGCCTGTGCGTTTATTTTTTGCGCTATAAAAAAAGACCGACAATTTTGAAAAAGAAACTATATTTTTTACTTTTTGCTATGAAACATGTCCAGTAAAAAAATTAAAAAAATCAAATTTCGTCATAAATTTACGCCAAAATGTATTCTGCTACATGTCTTTGCTAAAAAAAATACCCAGTACATGTAAATGAGTTGGTTTACGTGAAAGTTACAACGTTTACAAATGGTGGTATATATTCTGGGATTTTTTTAAATTTTAAATCTTTACTAGTAATGGCGGCGATAAGCGACTTATAGTGGGACTGCAGTGGATATTCATCCCCAGTGTCCCCAATACAGTGATCAGTGCTAAAAAAAAGCACTGACACTCTACTAATGGCACGGGGCAGGAAGGGGGGAAGGGGTTAACATGACGGGTGATCAAAGGGTTAACTGTGTGCTGGGAGTGTTTTACTATGGGTGGTGTCAGTTTGCTTCACTGTAATCACACTGCTTTGGATGGTTGTGCTGTGCACAGCCATCCAAAGCAGTGTGCCCGAGTTGATGGAGGAGAACTGTTAGTAAACAAAACAGTTCTCCTCCTTGGAAATCACCGGGCGCTGGCGAGTAATCACCAGCTGGGACCCAGTGATTGACGGCTGCGAACGGCGGCACAGGTATGGCAAGCGGGGCTCACGTGCTCCCCCTACCTGAAACTGCAGAATCACATATATATATATATATATATATATATATATATATATATATATATATAATTTTGCACACCCGTGCCACCCTGTAGTAGTATTTCTTCTATAGGGCAGTCGGGAAGTAGTTAAGCTCCTTGTTTTTCTTATCTCCATTGCTTCTATTGCATTCTTTGGGGTGATGACCCCAAGGTTATTTCACCCTCTTGGTTGTTTGTGATATCCCCCACGATATATATCCATACATTGATTTTTCCATGTCACCCTTGAAGTTGCATTAAGAAGACCCTTTCCCTGTTGTACAGTACTTTTAAAAAACAAAAAACAAAAAGTATTTCTTTGACAATAGTTTATCTATTAGCATTTGAACATGTCCAGAATTTAGTATCAAGGTTCCCCCCATACTGTAGCTTTCAATGGCATTAGCTCCTATGTTTACCCCCCAGAGGTTCAGGTTCTCACTCTCTCTTTCATCTTCTCTACTGTACTTCAGAGATTAGTGCATACACCCTTCTTCTTTCTTCTTTCTTTACCTCCCCCCCCCCACACACACTCTTCCTCTTTTGATTATCCTACACTTGTACATTGTGATATAGAAGCATACAGAAAATAGTGTTCTCATCCTTTCCACTTATCAGTCTGCTTTCTTTAGTTGAGGCCTTCTACCATTTCAAAGGACCACAACATTATCTGGAAGTTTGAATTTGTCCTGGTTAACCTGCCCATCATCATGACAGAGAGGACCCCTGGGTCCAAGGACCCACGGTCCTCCTCCTGATGCCTCTTCCCCCTGCCTGTTTGTTTGCCGATTGCTGTTATCTGTATAAATATTCCCTGTATGACTGTATTATATATATTTTTTTTCTTCTTCAACGTGCAAGTGATCTCTAACTTTTTTTTTTCTGACAAAACCCAATAAATATTTCTTTTAAGAAAAAATGGCATTAGCTGTGAAGTTTGGGCTTGAATCTGAAAACCCTAGGCAGATCCGAGTGTATGAGAAATGGCAAAATATGGGGGAACATAATATAAGAGATGGCAGTGTGCTGTAAGATTGCATTCTCTGACAATCTTTTGCAAACATTTCTAATATCTGTCTCTGTATAGATATATACTTGTACACATAGACATCAACATTATTAGTAGTGGTTTTAAATTCTCAATATTATTCCTTTGTAACTTTTATTTTAAGCTTAGTGGAATATTTTCAGGTTTAATCTTTTTCTTGGTCTGCATTAATGTTTTTGGACATTAAGATCCTGGTACCAGGCATGTCCCGTTTATAACAGATCGTTTTCAAATCCAATTATCGAGTTCTAGTCACTGGTTATGAATGCTCTAGTTGGAGAAAATTCACAAACAGCTGTACGAATTTAATTTTTCACTAAATAAATGGCTTTCAGGTGACATAGCATTAATGAAAGAAAAGTATAACTGAAGAGGGTTACAAATGACTGTAGATGAAAGTTAGTCCTTCATTTCATTTTCCATTCCCTCTTCCTGTCTTAGGCAAGTTTATACAAGAGAAGGAGAAAGGAAGTTTTAGTTTAAAGTGGAACTTCAACCATACAAGTTGGTTAACAATTAACGATCTTTAACAGAACTTACTTTCCTCATTAATAATTATGCTACCAATATTAGCGGGTGCTGTAAATTGCCTCAAGCATTGTTCCTGTTTCTTCTTGCTGGAGACCCCCATTTTATTGAAGCCCATAATGATCACTTCCTTGCTGAAAACTCTCCCCCTCTCCTTGGTCTACATGTCACTTTCTGCAATTAAAATGTGTACATTTCCAGACTTGAATGTGTGTCTTGGCTCATTTAGAGAGAAAGTTTGACAGAAGCTGTGCAGCAATAAAGTTCAAAGGCTGCCAATGAAAGAGAAAGAAGAGAATATCAGGGAGATGAGAGACTATCTTTGTAAATGTACCACTTTTGTGTCACTGTGGCAGCAGAGTTTGTCCTGTGACCTCTCCTGCTTTTCTTTGCTCCTTTGTCTAATCTGTGTTCCCGCAGCAAAATCTGTGCTAAGTTCTGTTGCTTTCTCACCCCTTCAGCAATACTAAATCTTAGAGCAGTCAGGTGAATGGCCTCTACTGCCGAGAATACAGAACAACTGAGCATGTGCAGAGTGGGGTGTGACAGCTCATTACTGGATTTTAAACAGTATAGGCACTTATTTTTAATGTTTTATATAGTTATATCTCAGAGAATAGGTGCAGGAACTCCCCCCTTCCAATTCACCCTTTGTCTCCTCTCCCTACTCACCTCTGAGCAGTATCTCTTGGTTCCACCCCCTACCCACCTCCCAGTACCACCCCTTTTAGAGAATACAGAATTAAATATCATTTTGTGGTGATAAATAATTTGTATGGAATTTGGTAATGATAAAAAGAAAAGCAGTAAAATAGATTCCCTGCAGCCAGCAATGATAGATCCCCCAGCAACAGTAGACCAGCAACAATGGACACCCCCCACAACCAAAATACCCCCCCATTAGATCCACCTCAGTAGTAATAGACCCCCAGGAAATACAACTGATCTCCCAGCAGCCAGCTTTAATAGGCCTTCCAGCACCCAGCAACAATAGATCCCCTCCCAGCAGTAGATCCCTCCCAGCAAAAACTACCACCCAGCAACATAAGACCCACCCCCCAGCAAATAGACCCCAGCAGCAACAATAGACCCCCACCCACAGACACACATGCAAACACACACACACACAATATATATATATATCCTTCAGCAACAATAGACCCCCCACAGACACACACACACACACACAATATATATATCTCCTTCATCTACAATAGATCCCCCAGCAGTTGGAGTGAGTAGACCTTCCAGCACACCCAAACACCCCTTGCTATTACATACATTCAGTCCTGGAGCTGCCAGAACTGCATTCCCCCACGTTCCTGCTGAAAAAAAAAACAACTTTAAAGGGAAACAATAATGGATTTATTTTTGTTAGTTTTTATTTTATTTAAACACTAGCACAGTGAAAATATGACACAAAATATAGCACTGTAAATATACACAAATATTTAAATCATTTAACATAAGTCCATCAGCTGAAAAATGAAAATTGTGATGAAGTGCAAAGTCCTTACTGATCCACCGAAATCACCACGTGAACAACATACTGATAATTGATTGAGTAAAGTGCACTCAGATATCACCACGTGCTCCAGAGGAAAACCTCCCCCAATTCAGTAGCACTCACCAGATTATCGTGGCCCATCCAAACCTGATAGGCAATAGCGCTTATGGTGAGTGTCAACGTGGTACAGATCATCAATCAACAAGCCCTTCATCAATTAGAGACTGATATGATGGCGGGATATCCTCCAAACTATTACACTCTGTAATTTTTCAATGTCTTGTGCCAAGGACATGTTCTGTAGTTGTGGTCATTGTTTGCAAATTCCCCGGAGCCTACCTGTCTGTGGTTCAGCAGGTATGTCTGGGAGGGAAGGAAAGAAGAGCCAATTCAGGACCAGTTCTCAATATGTTGCCCTTTGCACCTGCTCAGGTTGCACAGTAAGGTTAGCTAAATCTAGTCTTGGGTCTCACTCATACATTCATCAAGACCATGGAGTTTGATTTAAAGCCGAAGTCCTGCGGTTATGTTTTTCCTTTTGGTATAAAGGTTTAACATAAACTAATACAAGCTGACCATTGTAAGCACCCCTTTTCAGTAGTAAATGTTTTGTCTCAACTCTCTAACCGACAATTTTGCTGGACATCTAGGTCTGATAAAGGAATTTGAAAATAACAGACTTATTGTCCAGTTGACCAGGTGAAAATAAAGGAAAAAGCCTAAAAAAGAAAAACTAAAGCAGCCACCATAAGAATTGGTATGCTGCAATATCATACATGTTTGTTTTTGGGAATAATGCTGCTTTAAGTCACCAGTGAGAAGGTGATGTCTTACTTATGTAGCTGGCGGGGGACTGACACATGGAAGTTTGTAAGTATTTAACTTCCCTGTTTGCCCCTGTATAGTGATCGTGCTGCTGTCCAGCCCCAGCCAGCGTCTGGATCACTAGTGTAACATAGCCCTAAGTTGGAGATGAGACATAGCCCTAAGTTGGAGATGAGACATAGCCCTAAGTTGGAGATAAAGTGTATTAACTTAAAGCAGAACATTACCTAAAAAGGGAAGTTTGCTCCCCCCCCACCTCCCCCCTTCCCACCTCCTCTATTGGAGATTTTTTTTTTCTTGGAGCCGGTACCTATTTCTGATAAGTATCCGGTTCACTTCCGTTCAGATCACCTAACAATTAAAGCTCAACTCCAGCTAACACTTTTTAAACAGTTACAGCAACTGTTTTTTTTTTCTTTTAGTATAAAAGGTTTTACACAAATCAATAAAAGCTGATCATTGTAAGCACCCCTATCAGTGGTAAGTGGTTTGTCTCAACCCCCTAACTGCAACATTTGCTGGACAGCTTGTTCTGGTAAAGTGTCATTAACCCCGCATCAATAAAAACTATCAATAAATGTTGTATTACATGCTGTCCATATTCACATTTGTTTTCTGTATTCTGCAAAAAGCCTGGTTGATACTGCTGTTCATTGTCCCTCCCTCATTGTCTATGTCTCTGCTGCAGCCTGAGATTGTGTAGACCAGGTGTGTCCAACCTGTGGCACAGGGGCCGCATGTGGCCCCAAACAGCTATATATGTGGTCCAACACAAAATCTTAAACTTGCTTAAAAATGTTGATTTAAAAAAAAATGTTTTTGTATAAATGTGTTTACACTTAGCGACTAAATAAAAATTTGACAGTGTCTCTTTACTGGACTTATATAAGCTTTATCTTCTCAAAGAAAAACATTCTACTCTTCAAATCACGCCATATTCATGTCATCTGTTTTTGGCAGCACCTATGTTTATGAGCGACTATTTTCAAGAATTAAGCACACGAAGGGCAAAATTAGAACCAAAATATATGAGGAATACCTTGAGAATTCAAATGTCGCACTAGTTTTATGTTGCCCTCTTTTACTTTTATAATAAAATATATTCCAAAAAATCAGTGATTGTTAACTTCTGATCAGCCCAACTTTTTCTGCTCATCAGCTATCCTTATTGTTAGTATATTTTATGTGTGGCCCAAGACAATTCCTCTTCTTCCAATATGGGCCAGGAAGGTCAAAAGGTTGGACACCCTTAGTGTAGAACAACTGTTGCCACATCTGTTGAGCATGCTCCAGTTTTAGTTCCCTTCTAACCTGTTCATTTCTCCTTTTTTATCTGTGCAGCCCACATGACTATAGAGTCACACGTGTGGCTGTATACACTCTGGATAAATGACAACCCACTGCCTCTCTGCTCCTACATGCCCACTAACTAGCTCTACACATGGGGGGAAGGATATTATACAGTGGGGATTGAAAGTTTGGGCACCCCAGCTAAAAATTTGTATTAATGTGCATAAAGAAGCCAAGGAAAGATGGAAAAATCTCCAAAAGGCATCAAATTACAGATTAGACATTCTTATAATATGTCAACAAAAGTTAGATTTTATTTCCATCATTTACACTTTCAAAATAACAGAAAATAAAAAAATGGCGTCTGCAAAAGTTTGGGCACCCTGCAGAATTTATAGCATGCACTGCCCCCTTTGCAAAGCTGAGACCTGCCAGTGTCATGGATTGTTCTCAATCATTGTCTGGGAAGACCAGATGATGTCAATCTCAAAGGTTTTAAATGCCCAGACTCATCTGACCTTGCCCCAACAATCAGCACCATGGGTTCTTCTAAGCAGTTGTCTAGAAAACTGAAACTGAAAATAGTTGACGCTCACAAAGCTGGAGAAGGCTATAAGAAGATAGCAAAGCGTTTTCAGATGTCAATATCCTCTGTTCGGAATGTAATTAAGAAATGGCAGTCATCAGGAACAGTGGAAGTTAAAGCAAGATCTGGAAGACCAAGAAAAATATCAGACAGAACAGCTCGCAGGATTGTGAGAAAAACAATTCAAAACCCACGTTTTACTGCACGATCCCTTTCAGAAAGATCTGGCAGACACTGGAGTTGTGGTACACTATTCCACTATAAAGAGATACTTGTACAAATATGGTCTTCATGGAAGAGTCCTCAGAAGAAAACCTCTTCTACGTCCTCACCACAAAAATCATCGTTTGAACTTTGCAAATGAACATATAGACAAGCCTGATGCATTTTGGAAACAAGTTCTGTGGACCGATGAGGTTAAAATTGAACTTTTTGGCCGGAATGAGCAAAGGTACGTTTGGAGAAGAAGGGGCACAGAATTTAATGAAAAGAACCTCTGTCCAACTGTTAAGCATGGGGTTGGATCAATCATGCTTTGGGGTTGTGTTGCAGCCAGTGGCACAGGGAACATCTCACGAGTAGAAAGAAAAATGGATTCAATAAAATCTCAGCAAATTTTGGATGGTAACTTGATGCCATCTGTGAAAAAGCTGAAGTTAAAGAGAGGATGGCTTCTACAAATGGATAATGATCCTAAACACACCTCGAAATCCATGGGGGATTACATCAAGAGGCGTAAACTGAAGGTTTTGCCATGGCCTTCACAATCTCCTGACCTCAACATAATTGAAAATCTATGGATAGACCTTAAAAGAGCAGTGCGTGACAGACAACCCAGAAATCTCAAAGAACTGGAAGACTTTTGTAAGGAAGAATGGGCAAAGATACCTGAAACAAGAATTGAAAGACTCTTGGCTGGCTACAAAAAGCGTTTACAAGCTGTGATACTTGCCAAAGGGGGCAGTACAAGATATTAACTCTGCAGGGTGCCCAAAATTTTGCAGACGCCATTTTTTTGTTTTCTGTTATTTTGAAAGTGTAAATGATGGAAATAAAATCTAACTTTTGTTGACATATTATAAGATTGTCTACTCTGTAATTTGATGCCTTTTCCATCTTTCCTTGGCTTCTTTATGCACATTAATACAAATTTTTAGCTGGGGTGCCCAAACTTTCGATCCCCACTGTATGTTGTTTGATGGAGGCTTCACCTCCCTGTAACTCTAAACACATACAAACAATAGACACAGGCTGGAGGGAAGTGAAACAGGCTGTGACTGGCAGAACCTCCCCTTAGATTGTGCACACCATGTTTTGCACAAAAATAATAAGATTTGAGTTCAAATACATATATATATATATATATATATATATATTAATTATGTATTTTTCCTTTGTTTTCCGAAGGCATTTTTTTAAACATGTGACCAGAAGCAGAGGACTAGAAGCTCCTCCCCATGATGTTTCCCTGCAGATAAGCTGGGAAAGAGCTTAGTCACATGACAGCTGTATATTGATTATGAAAAAAGGTACTTAAATGTTTTTTAACCGCCTTCCGTCTGCCATATAGTACAATGATGGGTTCTCTCATTCTGGGAGGACGTCATATGATGTCCTTCCATTCTAACTGTGCATGCGCGGCTCCGGAAGCACGCAGTGCGGCGATCGGCGGTGCGCTGTGTCCCTCGGACACAGCGGATCACGATCAATGGAAAGAACCGAAGATGTCGTCTCGGTCATGTGATCAGCTGTGTCCAATCACAGCTGATCACATGTAAACAGGGAAATGCCTGTTATCGTCATTTCTCTCCTCAAGAGCTGTCACGCTGACAGCTCGGGAGGAGAGGAGAGCCGGTAATTGGCATACCTTGGAGGGGACATGTACACTGATCATCAGAGCACTGATGATCAGTGTGCCCTGATGATCTATGTGGCCCCAGCAGTGTCACCTGTCAGTGTCCATCAGTACCAGCTGTCAGTGCTCATCCATGCCACCTGCCAGTGCCCATCAGTGCCACATTTCAGTGCCTACCAGTGTACATCAATGCCACATATCAGTGCCAATCAGTGCCACCTAGCAATGCCAGTCAGTGCCACCTATTAGTGCTGCCAATCAGTGCCAGTCAGTGCCGCCTATCAGTGTGCATCAGTGCAGCCTATCAGTGCCCGTCAGTGCTGCCTATCAGTGCCGCCTAACAGTGCCAGTCAGTGCCACCTATCAGTGCCAGTCAGTGCCCCCTATCAGTGCCGCCTATCAGTGCCATATATGAGTGCAGCCTTTCAGTGCCCATCAGTGATGCCTGTTAATGCCCATCAGTGCCACCTACCAGTGCCTCCTCATCAGTGTCCATCAGTGCAGCCTATCAGTGCCCATCACTGCAGCCTCATTAGCGCACATCAGTGAAGGAGAAAAATCACTTATTTACAAAATGTTATGACAAAAACTAAGAAAAAGCTTTTTTTAAAAAAAATTTCAGTGGTTTTTAGTTTGTTTAAGAAAAAATAAACCCAGAGGTTATTAAATACCACCAAAAAAAGCGTTATCTGTCACAAAAAAATGATAAAAATTTAATATGGGTACAGTATTGCATGACCGCGCAATTGTCATTCAAAATGTGACAGCGCTGAAAGCTGGTAATTGGCCTGGGCAGGAAGGTGGTATAAGTGCCCTGTAGGCTAGTGGTTAAATAACACAATGCCATCATCCCTGTACATAAAGAGAAGGGATAACAAAAATTAAACAGTGTGTGTTTAGTATCACTTTAAAGGAAATTGAAATGTAACAGACTTACTGACAGGATCAGCAGATGAAAATAAAGGAAAAAAAGGCTAAAAAAAGGTAAACTAATGAAACTATCACATCTAAGAAATTGTAATCTGCAATATATAACATTTTTGTGTTGGAGCTTAATGCCACTTTGAGCCCTGGTTCACTCTGAATGCTGCATTTGAAATTGTGCTACTTTAAAGTAGCATGACGTCAAAGCCGCTGGTCAGTGTGATTTCATGTGCGGCTTGCCTGACATCTATGCAACTTCATGCACATATGTCTAAGCAAGTCGCACATGAAATTGACAAAAATAGTACAGGAACCTTTTTTTCAAAATTGGTGCTGCACCACAAAGAGTCGCATCAATTTGAAAGGTTCCATGGGCACAAATAGGTTGCGACTTGTCATGCGATCACATGATAAATCGCATTGGTGTGAATGGGGGCTAAATCAGTATGTTAGCAATATTTTCAGAATTTTCAGCAATGGCAACCTGCCTATTTCTCTAAATTCAAGTTCCATTTAACATGTTACAAATGTATTAAAGTAGAACTAAACATAGGAATACCCCCCAATTCTCCAAGGGTCCCACACCTGTGATATTCCTTACTGGCACCTGTGTGTTATCCCCAGTTTTTTCCTGTTGCGATGTTCAGTTGTCTTGATTGGTTGGTACAGGATGATGTTACTCAGGGGCGGACTGACAACTCATGGGGCCCCGGGCAATAGGGGATCATGGGGCCCCTGTGTCCTTGGCCAAACTCAAAAACGCCTGTGAAAAAGGTACCAGGGGCATCTCATGGGGCCCCCTTCTGACCCCGGGCCCTCGGGCAGTGCCCGAGTTTCCAAATGGTCAGTCCGCCCCTGATGTTACTCCTGCGCTCACATGAGAATCATTCATCATGACACATTGGCACTGTGCCTGAAATGTAAACAGAGCTGGGCTTAGCTTCATGTACATTTTGCAGAGGATTGTAAACAAGCAGGTAAATGTATTTTATTTATTTTCATACAATGTATCCTCTGCAATAAATAGTTTGCCTGTTCACATTTTTTTCTTTATCCTTTAGTTCTACTATAAGTAGGGTATCATTTTTTTCCATGTTATAAGGCAGCCCATATATTAATCATTTTAAAAAATGATCGGATTCCTCCATCCACCCACTTGATGTGAATGGGGGAATCCCTCCCACTGTATTATTGTGTTCTGACAGCGGGGAGCCTTCTCCACTATCAGAATACAATGATCAGTGCCGCCAGCTATGGCTAGTGTCACTGATCAATCAGAAAAAACCGACAGGCTGGATATACAGAAGTTGGTCAGTAAATCGACTTCTTTACAACCAGGGTGCCCATATATTAATATTGAACCGGCTAAACTTTGATCCATGTACTGTATGGCTGGCTTACGCTGTGTGCCAAGGGGGTCTTTTTCCTTTAACCATGAATACTTTCCAGCTATGATAATAAGATTTTATGACTACATATATTAAATATTAATATACAGTATATGTGATGCTGTCATATAAGAATGCAAAGAAGATCTGCTGCATTGAGTGACATCATGTCACTCAGCAGCATCAACCAATTTGTGATAACCAGAGACAGTCATCTCTACAGAACTGGTCACACTCCTTAAGATCTAATTAACAACTTCTAGAGCCCTGCTATGATAAGCTGCCACTGCTGGGAGGATCAGATGGGATTCTCTGTAGACAAGAAAATAAACATTTTGTGACCTATTTCTTGTTGGTGAATGATGTTCTGTTAGTAGTGTAATATACATTACCCAAAATTGCATTTATTATTTGTGCTCCTAAAGGAAGGAAAAAGCTTGTCTATTGTATTTCGTAAGGACTCTAACTGCTTATTGCTGCGATTTACTAACCAAGCTCAACAGTTGCTCCAGCTACTACAGGTTTTCTTTTTTTCATGGCAGGCTTTTGTGCTTTTGCACTTTTGCACAGAGGACATTTTTTTTCTGCTCTGCTTTGTGTCACTGACATACACTATATTGCCAAAAGTATTGGGACACCCATCCAAATCAATGGATTCAGATGTTCCAATCACCTCCATGACCACAGGTGTATAAATTCAAGCACCTAGGCATGTAGACTGCTTCTACAGACATTTGTGTAAGAATGGGTCTCTCTCAGGAGCTCAGTGAATTCAAATGTGTTACCGTGATAGGTTGTCACCTGTGCAATAAGTCCATCCATGAAATTTCCTTGCTACTAAATATTCCACGGTCAACTGTTAGTATTGTTATAAAAAAGTAGAAGCATCTGGGAACAACAACAACTCAGCCAAGAAGTGGTAGGCCACGTAAAATGACAGAGCGGGGTCAGCGCATGCTGAAGTGCACAGTGCACAGAAGTCACCAACTGTCTGCAGAGTCAATAGCTAAAGACCTCCAAACTTCGTGTGGCCTTCAGATTAGCATAACAACAGTGCATACAGAGCTTTATGCAATGAGTTTCCATGGCCGAGCAGCTGCATCTAAGCCTAAGATCACCAAGTGCAATGCAAAGTATTGAATGCAGTGGTGTAAAGGACGCTGCCACTGGACTCTAGAGCAGTGGAGACGTATTCTCTGGAGTGACGAATCATGCTTCTCTGTCTAGCAATCTAATGGACGTGTCTGGGTTTGGCAGTTGCAAAGAGAACTGACTGCATTGTGCCAAGTGTAAACTTTGGTGGAGGGTGGATTATGGTGTGCTGTTGTTTTCCAGGGGTTCGGTTTGGCCCCTTAGTTCCAGTGAAGGGAACTCTTAAGGTGTCAGCATACCGAGTCCTGACCTCAACTCAATAGAACACCTTTGGGATGAATTAGAGTGGAGACTTCGAGCAAAGCCTTCTCGTCCAACATCAATGCCTGACCTCTCAAATGCGCTTCTGGAAGAATGGTCAAACCTTCCCATAGACACACTCCTAAACCTTGTGGACAGCCTTCTCAGAAGAGTTGAAGCTGTTATAGCTGCATAGGGTGGGCCATCTCAATATTTGACCCTATGGACGAAGACTGGGATGCCATTAAAGTTCATGTGCATGTAAAGGGAGGTGCCCCAATATACTGTAGTGTACGTTTCCTTAGAGAAATATGGAGTATGCTAATTTTAAACCCCATATGAAAATGATGGCTAACTGGCTGTTTTTTGGACCCAAGAATAGCATGCAATTTGAACAGAAATGCGATTGCTGTCCAAATCGCATGCGGTTTCCCCACTGCTCCCGTGTGAGCCCACCAATCTTGTGACGGTACTGACCAATCAACAGCCCTTTAGACCGAACTGTCATCCCTGCAACGAGAGGAAAGAAAATGGCGGGGGAATGCTAAGCTGATCAATGAAAAGATGTCTAGCATTCTTCAGGATTCTCATCAAAGATTCCTTAAGGTTTGGGAACCTTGGATACATTATTCCCTGCTGTCCGTGCCTCCTACTAGCTATGCCCTCTTATAGCGTTTGCATGTGCTAGCCCTGGATCCATGACTCTTCTAGTCTTTTTTTCTTCCATGTTCTCTTCCTCAGTCTTTTCTCCTTCCTTATTTCTTTCTATGTTCTTATACTTTCTTTTTTTTATGAGTTTGGGTTTCTTTCCCGTATGTTCTGAGCTGATAATTCTCGGTAGAGGTTTTTCCTCTTTTTTTTCGGTAATATGATGGATTGCTGCTGCTACTATTTGGTTCAGCTTTTTGCTGTCCCTCCTTGGTGTCATTGGACATTCCGTTATTTGGCTAATACACCCTGCTGATTTGTATCTGATTATGTATTGTATTGTTTAGCTCTGCCCCTGCATGGGCATCTCATGAGCTTGTTGTATTATAAAAACGAAACTTCTTTAATAAAAATACTGAAATAGAAAGTGGCAGGGAATTTTCTCTCCTCTCCTACCACTGAGACTCAGCATGATTTCTCTCCTCCTACCACTGAGACTCAGCAGAAGAGATACTGTAATTACAAGGTATTATGGGGTGTCACAATGGTGCTCTTCATACACAGTACATGCATGCAGAGAGTGGTGCTGTTGTCATTATTATTATTATTATTATTATTATTATACAGTATTTATAAAGCGCCAATAGTTCGCTCAGCGCTGTACATTACAAAAGGGAGACAGAACATGTGACAGAACAATACCAATACAATGCAAAACATGAGGGGATCAAGGGCCCTGCTCTTTCGAGCTTACAATCTAGGAGGGAGGGGGTGGTGGCACAGGAGGAGATAGCTGTGGGGGATGGAGTGGTAGGAAGAGTGGAGGAGGTCGGCAAGTTAGCAGGGGGTGGGGTAGGCTTACCTGAAGAGATGGGTTTTCAGGGTGCGCCTAAAGGAGAGGAGAGTAGGTGATAATCTGATGGGTTGGGGCAGGGAGTTCCAGAGGATGGGTGACACCCTGGAGAAGTCCTGGAGGCGGGCATGGGAGGAGGAGACCAGGGAACTAGAGAGAAGGAGGTCTTGTGAGGAGCGGAGTGTGCGTGCTGGGCGGTACTTGGATATTAGGTCAGTGATGTAGTTCGGGGCAGTATGGTGGACAGCTTTGTACGTCAGCGTTAGGATTTTGAATTTGATCCGTTGCGCAATCGGAAGCCAGTGGAGGGATTGGCAGAGGGGGGTGGCGGAGACAGTGCGGTTGGAAAGGTGAATGAGTCTGGCAGCCGTGTTCAGGATGGACTGAAGAGGGGATAGCCAGCGGCGAGGCAGGCCAGTGAGGAGGGAGTTGCAGTAGTCGAGTCGTGATATGATGAGGGAGTGGATGAGCTGTTTAGTGGTTTCTGGGGTTAGGAACGTGCGGATTTTGGCGATGTTGCGGAGGTGGAGTCTGCACGAGTTTGTTAAAGATTGGACTTGGGGCTGGAAGGATAGGTTGGAGTCCAGAATGACACCCAGTACTCTGGCCTGCAGGGCGGGTTTGATGGTAGCGTTGTTGGATGTGATGGAGAAATCAATGGGGGGTGGTGTCCGGGCTGGGGGGAAGACAAGAAACTCGGTTTTGGAGAGGTTCAATTTAAGGAAGTGGAGCGACATCCAGTCTGATATGTCGCTCAGTAGGTGTGTGATTCGGGCTGAGACCAAGGGGGTGAGGTGGGGGGTTGAGAGATAGATTTGTGTGTCGTCGGCATAGAGGTGGTAGTTGAAGCCGTGAGAGTGTATGAGTTGGCCAAGGGAGGAGGTATAGATGGAGAAGAGAAGGGGCCCGAGGACAGAGCCTTGAGGGACCCCAACAGAGAGGGGGAGTGAGGGGGAGGTGGTAGCATTATAGGTAACGCTGAAGGAGCGTTGTGACAGGTAGGATGAGAGCCAGGAGAGAACAGAATCTCTGAGGCCGAGGGAGTGTAGTTTTTTGAGGAGAAGGGGGTGGTCGACTGTGTCGAAGGCCGCAGAGAGGTCAAGGAGTAGGAGCACTGAATAGTGGCCATTAGCTTTGGCGGTTAGCAGGTCGTTGGAGAGTTTGAGTAAGGCAGTTTCGGTGGAGTGTAGGGGACGGAAGCCGGACTGTAGGGGATCGAGGAGGTTGTTGTCGTTGAGGTGAGAGCATAGGCGGGTGTAGACTAGGCGCTCGAGGAGTTTAGATGTAAATGGGAGCAGGGAGATGGGTCTGAGGTTGTTCGGGTCATTGGGGTCCAGGGAGGGCTTTTTAAGTATGGGGGTGATGTGTGCATGTTTCAGAGGGGAGGGGAAAGTGCCTGAGGAGAGGGAGAGATTGAAGATGTGGGTGAGGGAGCGTAGGATGGAGGAGGAGGAAGGTCGTAGGAGTTGTGAGGGGATAGGGTCGAGGGGGCAGGTGGTGAGGCGGGCATCAGAGAGGATCTTGGAGACTTCCTCGATGGTAGTAAGGTCAAAGGTGTGGAGTGTTGGGGGAGCTTCAGTATGAGGAATGTAGGGTGGGGTGGAAGAGGAGGTCAGAGCAGTGGTGGGGCTGTGGGAGAGGGGTGATGAGGGGGTAGCTGAGTGAGGGCATACCCCTCACTCAGGTCATAACAGTAGTTATTAGAATTAGAAGCTGATAAGGCTCACATGAATAGGGGGGGATGATTCTTAGGAACCAGGCCACAGTCATAAACCTGAGTGCGCCTAGAGGTGAGGACAAGTCAACAGATACACAGATATAATTACAACATTTGGTGAGAATTTAACAGGAGTCAATGCGTTTGTCTGGTTAAGAGTGGAGGTAGCAGATAAATGCAGTTACCCAGAGAAGAACAGCAGGAGTCAATGCGTTTGGTTAAGAGTGGAGGTAGCAGATAAATGCAGTTACCCAGAGAAGAACAGCAGGAGTCAATGCGTTTGTCTGGTTAAGAGTGGAGGTAGCAGATAAATGCAGTTACCCAGAGAAGAACAGCAGGAGTCAATGCGTTTGTCTGGTTAAGAGTGGAGGTAGCAGATAAATGCAGTTACCCAGAGAAGAACAGCAGGAGTCAATGCGTTTGTCTGGTTAAGAGTGGAGGTAGCAGATAAATGCAGTTACCCAGAGAAGAACAGCAGGAGTCAATGCGTTTGTCTGGTTAAGAGTGGAGGTAGCAGATAAATGCAGTTACCCAGAGAAGAACAGCAGGAGTCAATGCGTTTGTCTGGTTAAGAGTGGAGGTAGCAGATAAATGCAGTTACCCAGAGAAGAACAGCAGGAGTCAATGCGTTTGTCTGGTTAAGAGTGGAGGTAGCAGATAAATGCAGTTACCCAGAGAAGAACAGCAGGAGTCAATGCGTTTGTCTGGTTAAGAGTGGAGGTAGCAGATAAATGCAGTTACCCAGAGAAGAACAGCAGGAGTCAATGCGTTTGTCTGGTTAAGAGTGGAGGTAGCAGATAAATGCAGTTACCCAGAGAAGAACAGCAGGAGTCAATGCGTTTGTCTGGTTAAGAGTGGAGGTAGCAGATAAATGCAGTTACCCAGAGAAGAACAGCAGGAGTCAATGCGTTTGTCTGGTTAAGAGTGGAGGTAGCAGATCAATGCAGTTACCCAGAGAAGAACAGCAGGAGTCAATGCGTTTGTCTGGTTAAGAGTGGAGGTAGCAGATAAATGCAGTTACCCAGAGAAGAACAGCAGGAGTCAATGCGTTTGTCTGGTTAAGAGTGGAGGTAGCAGATAAATGCAGTTACCCAGAGAAGAACAGCAGGAGTCAATGCGTTTGTCTGGTTAAGAGTGGAGGTAGCAGATAAATGCAGTTACCCAGAGAAGAACAGCAGGAGTCAATGCGTTTGTCTGGTTAAGAGTGGAGGTAGCAGATAAATGCAGTTACCCAGAGAAGAACAGCAGGAGAAGAACAGAGAAGAACTGAGTGAGGTCATAACAGTAGTGCCCATCTCTGCATCTGGAGGGCTACTCGAAGACTGATAATACTGAAAAGAAACATTCCTTTCAGGACAAGAAGCCCATTTTGGGCAGAAAGGACAACTAGTTTTCAAGAGGTTTGAAAGATGCCATCTACACCTGACTCAGTTTTGGAAAAAAACATTCCAAGGTATTTTCTGAAAGATATAGTGAGTATTTTAAAAATTTTATTTTTTGGAAAATGCAGGAAGAAAATATTTTTTTTTTCTACAAAGTTAATTAATAAGATATTTCTACAACACATTATAGACATTCTTAGAATTGCACATCAAAACACATTCTACTTCTTTTCCCCAGTATGGTGATAGGATACGTTTTCAAGCCCAGCCATATAGAGGGGCCCAAAATCCAAGGAAGCACAACCAGGCATTACAGAAACATAAATTATGCATCTAATTTCCTGACATTTTTGGAGGTTCTAGACACCAGGATAGTAAGTCTTTTGAAGGCTTTATTGTTTTGACACATGTTTTTGGAAAGTGCAGAAAAAAAAATCAAAATTAAAATGGAGCTGAAGTCTCTGGTGAAAAAATAAGTAAGCAGCAACACAAACTGTAGCTGTTGACTTTTAAAAAACAGCCCCTCATCTGTCCCAGGATCCTGCAGTGTCCTTACCTAGTGTCCTGTGTCCCCGACATCTTAAGTGTGGGCACCTGGCTGTGACAGCTTATGCCTTTACAGCCAGGGGCCTACTGTGCATGAGCGAGTGGTGCTGCACATTGTGAATGGTTCTGCAGTCCTCTGGGACCTGTCATGTGTCCCAGAAGGCTGTGGAGGAGGCAAGGAGATCCTCCCCTTCTGATTGCCTAGGCAATCGCAGCGGAACTGGGAGCAGGTACCTGTCAAAATTGGGTACCTGCTCTCACCCCGCTACCCAAAGATGCCAGTCCTTAACGGGGAGAGGGGGACGAGGCCTTAAAGCAGAACTTCTCCTTCTGGATGGAGCTCCCCTTTACATTTTTTAAATGAAGTTGTCAATGAATAAGATATTTCTCACACACAACATGGGCATACTTAGAATTACTCCCCAAAGCACATTCTGCTACTCCTCCTGAGTATGGCGAAACTACATGTGCAAGACTTTTTCACTGTTTGGACTGAATATATTCCAGTTACTATAGGCCAAGGAAGCCTAGCCTAATGGTATGTGGCTGCCCCCAGGGATGTCATATTTACTGGCCAGGAAGTACAGGAGGCTGAAGAAGGGTAGAACAAAGAGTTTCTGTGGTTCCAGGAATGCAGTTGGTCACAGCGGATGACTGGCACTGGTATCTCACAGGACCATAGTCAGTTGGATGTGCAGATGGGTCAGTTCAGGCTGCAAGCAGAGACATGGTCAGCAAACAGGCAAAGGATCAATCCAGACAGCAGGCAGAAACGTGATCAATAAACAGGCCAGAGTTAGTACAGACAGCAGGCACAGGACCACTGTGCAACACTGCACCCCCCCACCCCATTGTGCACTCCAATCTTTCCCCCCATATCGTGCACCCCAACTCCATATAAACCCCCTTATCCCACTTACTGGTAGTTGGTGGAGTTCCATTGCACAGCATGCTGGTTGGCAGTGGTCCTGAGGATTAGGGAAGAAAGGAGAGTGAGAAGAAGGGAAATAAGACCCATCCTCAGCTGCACATAGTAGTGCACTGTCACACACTCTGCTCCGCCTCCTCAAATCTGCCCACTCCAACCTAGAACAGTCCAGTCGGACCTGCCCACACTGTCCAAGAGGGAGAGAAGAAGGAGCACATCTCTGACAGGACCAGAACATGAACTAATACCGACTGATCTAACACTTCTCACCCTGAATCCTTACTAATTTTGGGAGTAATAGTGAGCTAAAAAAAACAAAGAAAATATAAAATACACAACTCTGAGGGAGGGGGGTGCTTTCCCAGCAGCTAAACTGCAACTACAGTTGCCACACACATAAAAAAGTTGTTCCGGGAAAAGACTGTTGGGTTTCTAAATTATGAACACAGTATAAACCATATAACTATCTTTTCCTACACGGGCTGTCTCAGCTTCTTAAACTATTCTGCCAGTGACAAATGGCTGCTCGGGACCGATCCCTTTATAATGAGGGGGCTGGCACACACTAGGTCCCCCTTTTTGACCTTTCTGATCTTGCGGACCAGAGTGGAACAGTCAGCCCAGGGTCCTTTAACACTCAGTAGGGTGAATTTCTACAAAAATTCGTCGAAACCTAAAAGCCCCTGAATTGTTGGCGAACCCACCATAAAGCAAATCCAAACCTTATTCCCACTTCACACATCTCATTATGGATGACTGTTGAATGTAGTACATCAACAGTATATGTGAAGGTTAAGTCATAACTGACTTTTGGTGATGGGCCAGCCCTCTGGGCACCATGTCTGATACTTTGATAAGTTTTTTCTATAGATTTTCTCAGCTTTTTTATTTTAATGAGGTAGGTTTTCAAGTATTTTCTCAACCCTACCCAATAGTTCTGGCGTCGTACTGGCATGCAGAATAACACATCTGCATAGCCTATTTGTACACACATAATAGGGCCAATCTGGACAGGAGCCAGTAACCCTACTAGTAGGTCTTTGGACAGTGGGAAGAAACCACAGTACCAGGGGAAGCCTATGCAAATACGTGTAGATATATCAACTAGTGATGTGAAAAAAAAATTGCAAAACTGGAGATCCTTGAGAATGAATACCTAGATTTAGAAGCAACCATGTTTCTGGATAATTTGGCTTTTCAGTAATATGGTACAGTTGCTTATCTTCTTTAACACCTCTTGCTTCCTCAGAAGTAGCTTGAGCCAATTTCCACATTCTGTATATCACTACATCCTTACCTTGGTCAGATATGTCCTAAATTGTACTACTGGATCTAATAGCAGTTGTGACATCAAGAAACTCTTATTCAACTTTACCATTCCAACAGCAGCAGTGACTGTTTGACTTTCAGCACTTTACTCCTTATCAGGTGCTGGACCTTTCCAAGTCACCCCTTGTCTCTGTCCTCCACCCACCTCCAAGCATTTTTCATTGGTTCCACCCCCTTCCAGTACTGCCCTTTTAGAAAATACAGAACAAAGTATCATTTTGTGGTGCTAATTAATTTGTATGGAATATATTAATGATAACAAGAAAAGCAGTAAAACAGATCCCCTGCAGCCAGCCACAATAGACCAACCTCTAGCAACAATAGACCCTCCCCCCAGCAACAACGGATCTCCCCTCAGCCAGCATCAATAGACCCTCCAGTAATCAGCAATAATAGATCCCTCTGTCAACAGTAGATGCATCCCATCAACAATTGACAAACCAGCAACAATAAATCCCCCACCAGCATCAATAGACCTCCTGAGAACAATAGACCCCCCTGCAACTACAGATCCCCAGCAGCTGCCATCAATAGACCCTCCAGCACACTCCATCATCCCTTGCCATTACATACAATCAGTGCTGGAGGTGCTGTAACTACGCTCCCTTGTGCTCCCACTGAAAAAAAACCCTGTTCCTTATACAGTATATTCATCTTTTCAGAGCAACGCAGCAGATGCAATACATTAGGAGTTTTCATCCATATCCTCTTTGTCTTCAACTGTACTTTGTTTTTCATTTGGAGGAAAGTCTCAAGCCACCACCACCAGTTCCACGTTCACCTATAACAGGAACAGTGCAGATTCATACTGAACAGAGATGTGAATAGCAGAAAGAATAGGCGATACCTTGGCTCAGAGCCACAGTGTTGGATTTGTCATCTTGCTGCAAATACGAAGTTAAAAAAGTTATACTTCAACAAATTTGGAAATTGCAAGATTTTTGCCATAGCTGCTGATGACACTTTCTGCTGATGATACTACCTTCTCTAATGTCCCTGACATTTTTGCTGGCTGCTCCTCAAACATTAGAGCGTACTTACTGCTTTATGTTACTTGACAACATGCACAGGAAACCCAGTTTCAGCTTGTCACTTCATGTCTAAAAATACCAAAACTTTATTTTTTAACTTAGGCCTTTTATATGTTCATGTAGAAAACGATGCTTTACTTCTTTGTCAGAACTTTTAAAAAAAACATAGATGATTCATGTACAGTGAGGAACAGAAGTATATGAACACCCTGCGATTTTGCAAGTTCTCCCAGTTAGAAATCATGGAGGGGTCTGAAATTCACATTGTAGGTGCATTCCCACTCTGAGAGACAGAAATTAAAAAAACAATTTAGGAAGTCACATTGTATGATTTTTAAAAAATGTATTTGTCTTGCACTGCTGAACATAAGTATTTGAACACCTGAGAAAATCAGTGTTTATATTTGGTACAGAAGCCTTTGTTTGCAATTACAGAGGCCAAACGTTTCCTGTAGTTCTTGACCAGGTTTGCACACACTGCAACAGGGATTTTGGCCCACTTCTCCACACAGATCTCCTCTAGATCTGTCAGGTTCCGGGGCTGTCGCTGAGCAACACGGAGTTTCAGCTCCCTCCAAAGATGTTCTATTGGATTTAGGTCTGGAGACTGACTAGGCCACTCCAGAACCTTGATATGCTTCTTACAGAGCCACTCCTTGGTTATCCTGGCTGTGTGCTTCGGGTCATTGTCATGCTGGAAGACCCAGCCACAACCCATCTTCAATGATCTGACTGAGGGGAAGAGGTTGTTGCTCAAGATCTCACAATAAATGGCCCCATTCATCCTCTCCTTAATACAGTGCAGTCGTCCTGTCCCCTTCACAGAAAAGCACCCCCAAAGCATGATATTACCACCCCCATGCTTCACAGTAGGGATGGTGTTCTTGGGATGCAACTCATCCTTCTTTTTCCTCCAAACACGACGAGTGAAGTTTAAACCAAAATGTTCTACTTTGGTCTCATCTGACCACATGACTTTCTCCCATGCCTCCTTTGGATCATCCAGATGGTCATTGGCAAACTTCAGACGGGCCTGGACATGTGATGACTTGAGCAGGGGAACCTTCTGTGCAATGCATGATTTGAAACCATGACGGCGTAGTGTTCTACCGACCGTGACCTTTGAAACTGTGGTCCCAGCTCTCTTCATGTCATTGACCAGCTCCTCCCTTGTAGTTCTGGGCTGATTCCTCACCTTTCTTATCATCAGTGATACCCCATGAGGTGAGATCTTGCATGGAGCCCCAGTCCGAGGGAGACCGGCAGTCATCTTTAGTCTCTTCCATTTTCTAACAATTGCTCCAACAGTTGATCTATTTTCAGCAAGCTGCTTGGCAATTGACCTGTAGCCCTTTTCAGCCTTGTGGAGGTCCACAATTTTGTCTCTGGTGTCTTTTGACAGCTCTTTTGGTCTTGCCCATGGTAGTAGTTGGCGTCTGACTGACTGTGGGGTGGACAGGTGTCTTTAAAGAGCTCAGACAGGTGCTACTAAGTTAGATTAATGAGTGGAGTAGAGGTGGACTTTTTAAAGGCACAGTAACAGGTCTTTGAGAGCCAGAATTCTTGCTGTTTCTTAGGTGTTCAAATACTAATGTTCAGCAGTGCAAGACAAATACATTCTTTAAAAATCATACAATGTGATTTCCTGAATTTTTTGTTTAAATCTGTCTCTCAGAGTGGGAATGCACCTACAATGTGAATTTCAGACCCCTCCATGATTTCTAAGTGGGAGAACTTGCAAAATTGCAGGGTGTTCAAATACGTCTGTTCCTCACTGTATACCAGGGGTACTGAATTAAAATTCACAGAGGTCCAGTTGGTAACATTTTTGTTCTGCAGAGGTCCAAATCTCATTTTTCTTCTATTATTCAGGTCAAAGTCCATAATTAATGTCCTCATTCCCCCCTTTCCCATCAGAGCCCCCCTGTACATCACAACTCCCTTTCACATCAGAGCCCCCCCAACATTATAGCCCCGCTTACATCACAGCCCCCCTTCACATCACAGCCCCTCCTTGACATCACAGTCCCCCTTGCAACAACAACCCCCCACATCACAGTTTCCCCCCTCCTGACATCACAGACCCTTTATATCACAGCTCCCTCCTCTCCCATCACAGCCCCCCATATCACAGCTCTCCTTCTCACATCACAGCCGCTTATATCACAGGTCTCATCCTCACATCACAGCCCCCTCAGTATTACAGTTCCACCCTCTCACATCACAACTCCCCCTATCACAGCACCCCATTTCACAGCTCTTCCCACCCTCACTTCACAGCCCCCCATATCACAGCTCTCCCCTCTCACTTCACAGCTCCACCCCAAAAGCCCTCCCCCATTTCACAGCCCCTCCCCACTTTACAGCCCCCCTCACTTCACAGCCCCTCATATCACAGCTCCACCCTAAAGGCCCCCCATTTCACAGCCCCCCTCTCACTTCACAGCCCCTCATATCACATTTATCCCCCTGTCACTTCACAGCCCCCTCTAACAGCTCTTCATATCACAGCTTACCCCTCTCACAGCCCCCCCCACATCACAGCTCCCCCATATCACAGTTCCCCCTCTCAGCCCTCTCCCACATTACAGCTCCACCATATCACAGTTCCCCCTCTCACAGCTCCCCCCCCCCCATATCACAGCTCCCCCATACCACAGTTCCCCCTCTCACAGCCCTCTCCCACATCACAGCTCCACCATATCACAGTTCCCCCTTTCACAGTACCCCCCCCCCCCATATCACAGTTCCCCCTCCCACATCACAGCTCCACCATATCACAGTTCCCCCTCTCACAGCCCCCCCATATCACAGATCCACCCCTCTGACATAACAACCCCCCTGAACTTCCCCCTACCTTAACTCCTTAACTGAGCATTGTGGAGGGCGTGAGGAATGGCAGGGTGGACTCCTGTTCTGTATGTACTTGCCTGCCGCCACCATCATTGCCACTGCTGTTGAAGTCACAGCAGGGAAGAGGGCGGGAGGAATGGAAGGAAGGACTCCTCTTCTGAATGTACTGGCTTGCTTCTTTTTAAAAAGCAAGTGACTCACTTGTTAATATGGAAGGTTGGCTCCCCTCCCCTGCTCACCCTATAGACCTGCAGTGCCTCCTGCCCTCCTCCCTGCCGTGAGTTTGGGGGCAGCAGCATCAAGCCAATACATTCAGAAGAGGAGTCCTTCCTTGCATTCCTCCTGCCCTCTTCCCTGCTGTGATTTCAACAGCAGCGGCGACTACGGCAGTGCATGCAGTATAAGAGTCCACTTTGCCATTCCTCCAGATTTCTAACTCATCTGCTAAGTCCACTCATGCTGCTAAGTGGTGTGACCGCAGTCTGGACAGGACTGTCACACGGTCCGTATTCGGACCGCGGTCCCCCATTTAGTCATGCCTGATGTATACCAACCAAGAACATTCATCAAGGATATGATTAGAAATGTGTAAAGCAGGCTATACAGTACCTGTTGATGAAGCTATCCCATGCTGTTCCATTACTTTGTGTGCTTCTTACCTTTTCAGGTGAAATGTCAGTTTACAATTATAGTTTGTACCCTACAGACCCTAGCAGACTCACAACTGAAAATTACATTCTGCCTACCACAACTAGTATACAGTACAAGTGTTTAGATTTATAAACTTCAATGAAGAGGATCACCAAAAGAGAATCCAGTTGTAATGGGAAATCATTAACAATAACATATCATCAGTAATCATTTTGTGTTCATCAAGCTATATATTATTTCTTCATGGCCTTCCATGGTTCACTTTCCTTGGATGTTTCCCTTGTACGTACTGTATATACAATACCTTGAAAAAGTGTTCACATTTTGTCATGTTACAACCAAAAACATAAATGTATTTTATTGGGATTTTATGTAACAGGCCAACAGAAAGTGGCACATTATTATGAAATGGAAGGAAAATGATAAATGGTTTTCAAAATTTTTTACAAATAAATATGTGAAAAGTGTAGCGAGCATTTGCATTCAGCCCCCTGAGACAATACTTTGTAGAACCACCTTTCGCTGCAGTTACAGCTGCAAGTCTTTTTGGGAATGTCTCTACCAGCTTTGCATATCTAGAGAGTGAAATATTTGCCCATTCTTCTTTGGAAAATAGCTCAAACTCAGATTGCATGAAGAGCGTCCATGAACAGCAATTTTCAAGTCTTTCCACAGATTCCCAATTGGATTTAGGTCTGAACTTTGACTGGGCCATTCTAATACATGAAAATGCTTTAATCTAAACCATTCTATTGTAGCTCTGGCTGTATGTTTAGGGTCGTTGTCCTGCTGGAAGGTGAACCTCCACCCCAGACCCACGATTTTTGCAGACTCTAACAGGATTTCTTCTAAGATTGCCCTGTATTTGGCTCCTTCCATCTTCCAATCAACTCTGACCAGCATCCCTGTCCCTGCTGAAGAAAAGCATCCCCACAACATGATGCTGCCACCATCATGTTTCACGGTGGGGATGGTGTGTTCAGGGTGATGTGCAGTGTTTTCCGCTACATATAGAATTTTGCTTTTAGGTCAAAAAGTTCAATTTTGGTTTTGTCTAACCAGTGCACTACATTCTACATAATTGCTGTGTCTCCCACTTGGCTTCTTGCAAACTGCAAACAGGACTTCTTATGGCTTTCTTTCAACAATGGCTTTCTTCTTGCCACTCTTCTATTAAGGCCAGATTTGTAGCGTGCATGATTAATAGTTGTCCTGTGGACAGATTCTCCCACCTGAGCTGTGGATCTCTGCAGCTCCTCCAGAGTTACCATGGGCCTCTTGGCTGCTTCTCTGATTAATGCTCTCCTTGCCCAGCCTGCCAGTTTAGGTGGACAGCCATGTCTTGGTAGGTTTGCAGTTGTGCCATACTCTTTCCATTTTCGGATCATGGATTGAACAGTGCTCGGTGAGATGTTCAAAGCTTGGGATATTTTTTTATAACCTAACCCTGCTTTAAACTTCTCCACAACGTTATCCTCAGACGAAGTCCGGAAGTGACGAGGAGCGTTGGGGGAGTGACGTCGGGACGCACGTGCGTGGACCGGGGGTGTCGCCGCGGCCATTTTGTTGGTTTTCAACACATGGTTTTCTATGGTGTTTGGTTGGAAAAGTTTGGAACCATGTCTGGAGCTGATAATTTTAAATTTAAATGTAAGTGATGAATAAAAAGTTATCCCTATGCTTGGAATATTAGTCCTGAGACCCTTCTTATCTCTCTGAGGACCTTGGAAAAAACTTCTTGGAAGAAAATGTGGAAGAATATTTTTCCATAGTATTGTCTGAGCATTTCAATACTCATGGAGGGTAATGGTGTTTAGTACTACTGTGTGTTGGTTGATGGTAGACACTGAATTGCAGTGACCACAGAATGCTCACAGTTTGATGTGTGTGATTATATGCACTATAAGAAAATAATTTTTTTTTTTTTTTTTTTTGCACAAAAAGTTTTTTTGAAGTGTATTTTGGTTGCACGGGGTGATTATTGCTATTATTATTATTATTGAGGTAATGCACTACATATTATTATATTTTTTTTTCGAGGTGCGTTTTGGATGAAATATCAGCCAATCCTTTCAGTGGATGAAAAGAGTGAATAAATTTGGGATATTTGTGGACACTATTTTGGACTTTCTTTTTGGACACTTTTTTTTTTTTTGATTAGTGGGACTTTGTTGCACATTATATGTTTAAAATCAATTTATTTATTTATTTTTATCTATTTTTGTAATTCACAAAAAGGTTGTATATGCATGTGTTATCCTTGACCTGTCTGGTGTGATCCTCGGCCTTCATGATGCTGCTTGTTCACTAATGTTCTCTAACAACCTCTTAGGGCTTCACAGAACAGCTGTATTTATACTGAGATTAAATTACACACAGGTGGACTCTATTTTCTAATTAGGTGACTTCTGAAGGCGATTGGTTCCACTAGATTTTACTTAGGGGTATCAGAGTAAAGGGGGGCTGAATATAAATGCGCACCACACTTTTCACATATTTATTTGTAAAAATGTTTGAAAACCATTTATCATTTTCCTTCCATTTCACAGTCATGTGCCACTTTGTGTTGGTCTATCACATAAAATCCCAATAAAATACAATTACGGTTTTAGTTGTAACATGACAAAATGTGGAAAATTGCAAGGGGTATGAATACTTTTTCAAGGCACTGTATAGAGATCTGTAGTTTTGTCATTGTGTATTATGTACAATGATATGTTAGGTATGACACAGAAGATAAATAGCGGTGCACAAAGAGGGTTAATGTACATTTCTGCTCCACAGACTCTGAAAGTTCATCTGTAAAAAGTCCATAAACAGTCCATGGGGCACTACCGGCTGTTCCCAGAGTAAGTCAGCTCTGTAAGGAAAAGGATCAGATGAAAAAGGGAAAATGCCCTCTAAGTGCAGTATTAAAGGCAGACTTTCTCAAATGGGCAAAAACACTCACAGGATAGGGTAAACAGGATCATTCATCATGAAAAGAGGCACCACCGCTTGTCCATCTCTTGCAGGATCCGCCAGTGTTCTCCCGACTGCTAATGGATGGAGTCAGGTTGGGACGCTGAATGGCAACCCGGAAGTCTCCTAGGCCAGCTTGGAGCTTACACATGGACTGTCCCAGTGTTTTCACCTGTTTATCCTATCCTGTGAGTGTTTTTAACAGTCCGAGATTAACATTTACCTTTCCTTTACTACTGCACTTAGTGGGTGATTTCCCTTTTTTCTCTTATCATTAGGTTATGTTTGCAAATGGTACGATTATTTTTATCCCCCCCCCCCTTCTTTAGAGTTAACTGCACAGTACTGGAGGAAGTGGGTATAATTCCCTGTGAAACTCATTGAGGGATATTTACTTCTGTGTGTAATATATCAGTAGGGGTTTATTCCCCATTATGAATGGACTAACATTGAATGCTTATGAAGTCTCTGTACTTTTTCAGGGGGTATGGACTGTGCAGGATTTTATTATCTTGGCATTACATATGTTTTATAATTGTGGATTAATAACATGTACTGTAAATAGGGGTATTCATTCCCCTTCATTTTAAGCTGTGTAGCTGACTTAAAACTTATGGGGCCCCTGGGCAATAGGGGATCATGGGGCCCCTGTGTCCTTGCCCAAACTCAAAAAAGCCTATGAAAAAGGTACCAGGGGCATCTCATGGGGCCCCCTATTGACCCCGGGCCCTCGGGCAGTGCCCGAGTTTCCAAATGGTCAGTCCGCCCCTGGGTATGTGACATTCCTTCCTTTCGATAATAGGAATTGAACAGTCTCTGATATATGTGGTGCCTCCACCTATTCATCCTTCAGATCCCCAATATTTTAAACACAAGTTATAGATGACTTGTTGAAAATAAGATCTCATGTGTGGCTTCCCCATTTGTTATTCCTGGAATGTTTGGAACCTGTCAAGTATTCCCAGGCTCCCATGGATGAAAGAGTTCATTCATCCCAATAACTTGATTCCCGCAAAGTGCTTCTCACCTAGTCAGCAAAGCAGTGACAACAGGGCCAACACACCTGTACAAGGCTCCATTGGATGGTATACAAAGTGAGCAGTCCAAGGTCAACTAGATCTGACTTTGAGGGGAGTTTTCGAAAAGTCCTTCAAAGTCTTTGTGAGTCGTTGCATTTAACCATTGGACTCCATATAGAGTTGTACCTAAGTATCAAATATAGATTTGCCTTAGATGTTACATGTAGTTACCAAGGGAACTGCCAATCCACAAGACTCCGAACCATAACACAGCTAAATGAAAAGGGGGAAAAATTCCCAGGTGTGTTGCTGTCAGTCCGTACGCGTCACTTTTAGCGAGGACGTTTGCTGTGTGACCTCCTGGGTCCTTGGGTGATCGTCACTTTCTTTAATGCATGGCTGTCTTTCTGTGTAAGAGTGATAACGAGCATACGGGTAATCCTGACAGGCCTGAGTTTATCCGTCTGCCACTTCTGGCCTCTGCTAGCATAGACAGGAGGCACTGTATTCACACAGACACACTCACTCTCTCTCTCCCTCTCTCTCTCTCTCTCCTCTCTCCCTCGCTGCCTTCAGCTGACTGGCAGCAGCCTTCTTAATGTAGTTTAATGGCTTGACAAAGAAAGCCTGTGAGAAGATCACTGTAGTAGCTGGCCGTGGTCAGACCATGACCTAACTCGCCATGAACTTGGAAGGTCTTGAAATGATAGCCGTTCTCATCGTGATTGTTCTGTTTGTGAAATTATTGGAACAATTTGGGCTTATTGAAGCAGGTATTGAAGGTAAGGCAGTGATTCTTTTTCCACAACTTTATAACTACGCATGGATCTTGTGTTAATGACTACAAAAAAAAAAGTTTGCTTATTATTCTACCTTGTTGTTTATACGTGCGTGTGATTTGTAAATCTGAAGCTCATCAATCATTGATGTATAGTTCATCCTCATGTGCTACACTAGTCTTGGCTTTGAAAGTAGGTAAATACTTTGTGGTAGCAGAACGTCATGCAGGTGGCAGTCATTAAGGCAGTCCTAGAATGCTAATGTATAATGCATGTCAACTCACAGCCATTAACACAATGGATCCTTTGTTCTTATTGTGTTCAATAAGAAAAGAACATAAGACACAGTGGGGTTTATTTAATGAGATATGATGTACATCCGAGGTGCATTCGCACCACAGCAGCACGTGCATAAAACGCGCGTCATGCTTACAGTGCTGGGTTTTTTTTTGCTAGGTTAGCCGCATGCGAAAAAACACAGGAAGCTCAAAAAAGTGCATGTTGCTCTTGGCTGGTTTGTGGCGCATAAAGCACTCCTTTGAAATGAATGGGCTGCCCCATGCGTGAAGGGTGACAATGCGCAAAAAACACACACGTGTGCAATACCTGATGTCACGTGACATAGTTTGAATAGGAGCAAATCTGAGCAATTTTTGTACAAGCATCTTTTTGTTAACAAAAATTGTAATATATTAGGAGGATGTAATGAATATTAAGCTAAGATAAAGAACAGGAAAGTTCAAAATCTTACAAAGTATTATTTTACTGAAAAAGTAGTTGATGCTTGGAATAGACTTCCAGCAGAGGTAGTGAGCCAGTCAACAGTAAGTGAATTCAAACATGCTTGGGACAAACATAGATCTATCATAGATCAGACAAATACAGTAAGTTAAAAAAAAAAAAAAAAAAAAAAAAAAAAAAAAATATATATATATATATATATATATATATATATATAAATAACTTTTTTTTTTCTATCATCACTCTTCTTTGTTTCTATATTAAACTATCCAGTCCATCTGTATGTAATCAGGAAGACCCTTGCACTCTACAGTTCTTGCTAGATCTAAAGAGAATTGTACAATCAGATTGTAAGGCTACTTTTACACTGCTATGTTAAAAAAAATGCATCAAAAATTCATATGCATTTTTGCAGCTCTTTTATCACGGTTTTGCCACGTTGCATTGGCGTTTTGATGCGTTTTAATGTATTTTCGATGTTTGCATTGCATTTTTCCCTACTGGACAAAGCACTTCCCACAGGTATGTTGCATTTTTTTAATGAGTTTTTGATGCAGTTTCCATTCATTTCAATTGGGAGGTGCATTTCTGGTGTTTTTTTTATACCTAACAAAACATGCTCAAAAAAAGCAGCAAGTGGGATTTTTTTCACTGCAACTGAAGCAGAATGGACCAGAGTGAAGAGCGCCATTGGATTTAAAGGCATGCAGTTTTCTTCTTCTTTTCAACTAAAAAACGCTCAAAAGAGGATCAGTGTGAAAGCAGCCTAACATGCATGGTCTTTTTAAGTCATACCAACCAATCAGAGGCCACATTTAGTAGTGTGCAGTCAAGGCAATGAAAGGTGACTGGTTGATATGGGATTGTCTTCTTTCCGTATTGGTCCTTTCTTTATCAAATAACAGACATGTATATATGCAAGTACAGTTTTTTTTAATGACAATCTGTAAAGTGTGGTGAGCTGTAATAACCATCAGTAATTAATTACATTTTATAATTCCAAAGCTTTAATATAAGGCAGTGAAGGAACTTGCAATGGGTTACTTTATTTGTCTCTTTCCCCTGTGAAATAAGCGAAATGAAGAGTTAAAAAATCAATGTACATCTTGTATTCATTTCCATCACAATCTAGATCATTTTAGCTGATTATTTTGTATATGATATTTGGAAACGGGTTGGCACACAAGATTAGTAATCGCTCATCATACACACTACTTGGCTTGGGAAGGGATCTGTAATTCCTGCTTTGATGTTACCCCAACAGACTGCAATCTGATTGACAGAAGTGAGGATGTTTAAATGCCCGGGGCACAACATGCAATCTCTGGTTTGTTGAAGCTGTGCCTTCCACCACTTGCCAATCAAGTTCAGTGCCATGGCATTACGTATCACTCCCCTTGGATCAATAATGGGGGGAGAGTTAACATTACCTGGGGAGGTGTTTAGTCACAGACAGAAATCTCAGGTCTTGTCCATAGGAAGCGATTGTGTTTTCACTGCTCAGATAATTGCTTTGGGAATATCCCACTTTGGATTTCACACTTCAAGTGTCAGGCATTGGAGAGGTGCTTGGGTTTTATTTATCTTATATTGTATTTAATGCCTTCCTCACTTCACACATAACAATTGCTTTGGGGGCTTCAGAAGAAAACGATGTTGCTGAAAAGCTACAAGCCTTTACTGGCTTTTAATTACAGGTTGTGATCATTGGGAAGGAGTGATCAGCAATGAGGGAGTTAATGGTTCTGAAGTTTAAACATTTCTCTCAATGACTGCATGGTATAGTGAGGCTGAATGAGCTGTCACTTACCATCCATCTATTTCTATAATCAGATGAACTTCACTCACTCTGTGCTTATTTCATAGCCGTACAGTAGTATGTCTGTATAGAGATATACCGTATATACTCGAGTATAAGCCGACCCGAATATAAGCCGAGGTACCTAATTTTACCACAAAAAACTGGGAAAAACTATTGACTCGAGTATAAGCCGGTGGTGTCAGTGGGGGGAGGAATAGTGCCCCATCGTTGGTGTCAGTGGGGGGAGGAATAGTGCCCCATCATTGGTGTCAGTGGGGGGAGGAATAGTGCTCCATCGTTGGTGTCAGTGGGGGGAGGAATAGTGCCCCATCGTTGGTGTCAGTGGGGAGAGGAATAGTGCCCCATCGTTGGTATTAGTGACACCAATGATTGGGCACTATTCCTCCCACTGACACCAATGATACTTACCTTGCTGACCCCTGCTCCAGCCTGGGCTCGCTCGCTCCCTCCCTCTCCCATGGTACACACTTACCGGTCAGATGTCTTCCTTCTCCGGCCGCTCTCCTCCTCTTCACTCGCTCGATCTTCGCGGTGCCGCTCAGCTCCTCCTCTCCAAGCTCCACCTCCTCGCCGGTGATTGGGCGCCTGTGTGCCTCTCCTGAGCTACAGTTCCGGCGGCCAATCACCGGCGAGGATTGATCCCGGGGTGTGTCCAGATGACAGGGACGGCATGTCATCCCGCCCACACCTGGAGACGGATAGAGGAGCGGTGTCTCGGTTCCTAAGGCAATCGGAAATATGTGTTTTCCGATGGTCTTAGGCGACCCCTGTGAAAGTGTTGTTCGACCCCCAAAGGGGTTGCGACCCACAGGTTGAGAACCGCTGCTTTAGAAGCAGCGCCCCCTGCTAGACATCTGCAGACGTTGACTCGAGTATAAGCCGAGGGGGCTGTTTTTCAGCACAAAAAATGTGCTGAAAAACTCGGCTTATGCTCGAGTATATACGGTATATGTTTTTTACAATCACATGCTGCCAGATTTAGCAGGCTTTTCGGCTTCTCACAGTGTCTGTGCATGGGATTATATTTCTTCTAAAACTGGCCATATACTATGCAATCTGATTGTACAATCTATGTACAATCTCGTTTAGCTTTTTCAAAACTAAGTTATTATTATACAGGATTTATATAGTAGCAACAGTTTGCACAGTGCTTTACAAAATGAAGGTAGACATTACAGTTACAATACAATTTGGTACAAGAGGAAACAGAGGGCCCTGCTCATTAGAGTTTACAATCTAGGAGATATAAAGACAAACCTAAACAATCATTGTAATTACTATCCATCAGGCAGGCCATTATACTACTTACAGTAGATGATGGTAGATCTAAAGGAGATTACACAATCAGATTGTATTGTGTATGGTCAACCTTAACCACGTGCCCTCCAGAGGATTTACCCCCCTTTCTTGAACAGGCCATTTTTTGCGATATAGCACTACGTTACTTTAACTGACAATTGTGCGGTCGTGCAACGCTGTGCATAAATGACATTTATGTTCTTTTTTCCCCACAAATGATGGTATTTGCTCACCTCTGCATTTTTCATTTTTTGTGCTATAAACAAAACAAAGACGGACAATTTGAAAAAAAAAAAACAACATTTCTGACTTTTTGCTATAAAGCATGTCCAATAAAGAAATGTAAAAAATCAAATTTCGTCATAAATTTAGGCCAAAATGTATTCTGTTCCATGTCTTTGCTAAAATAAAAAAACAATACTTGTAAATGAATTGGTTATGTGAAAGTTATAGCATTTACAGATGGCGGTATATATACTGGATTTTTTTTCTTATACTAGTAATGGCGGTGATCAGAGACTTATAGCGGGACATTCTGACACTGGGTGGGAACTAACTGCCACTGACATCCCAGTGACACTAATACAGTGATCAGTGCAAATAAAAAGCAGGGCACTCGTTCTCAGCACATTTGTATTTGTAAATGGTACGCAAATATGCGGCCGCTAAGCGTCAAGGCCCAGATGCCGAGAGGCCACATATTTGCATGCACTCGGCGTCTAGGGGTTAATACTGCTTTAACCAATAGACGCCCGGCCAATAGCCATTTGGTGGCCGGAAAAATACATTAGATTTCCGAGTGGACGCCATATGGCGTACTCCCGGGCATGCGCAGTTTGCACGCTTGCAGAACCGTGCTTGCAGAACCGCGCAGCGGCGCGATCTGTCACCGGCCGTGTACCGTGGACATGGCCCATGACAGATCTGAGTACTGGCCCCTGTTGCCGGTACCATGTGACCTGCTGTGACCAATCACAGCAGGTCACATGACAGTTGTATACAATGGATAGCTTCATTCATGCCATCCATTGTATACTAGTGTCTAGCTGTGAATGGTCACAGCAATCACATGTGATTAGCTGTGGCCAAATCACAGCTAAGCACAAAAAAAAAAAAAAAAAACCCTGAATGAATCGATGTCATTCAGGTAAATGTTTGCTTATAGTGAAATATGAAAAAAAAATCTTAAAAAAAAAGAAAAAAAATATAATAAAAATTTAAAATTAATAAAAAAAAAAAATTATATATTTTTTTTTCATACAGTCAGTGTCCCTGATCACCGCCATGCCAGTTATATGATGACGCTGTACTGCACTGGTGATAGTATGTAAAAAAAATAGTGAAAATAATTTTTTTTAATTTTCCGAAAAATTATGACAAAAAAATACAACTTCAAAAACTCGCCATGCCTCCTATGAAGTACGTCAGACTGTCTACTTTGCAAAAAGTGGTCATTTGGGGGATATCTGTACTGTCCTGACATTCTTGGACCTCAAGAAATTAGATTGGCTGTCCGTACTTCAGGATTGATCAATTTTCAGATCTATACCATAGTTTGTGAACTCTATAACTTTCCTACAAACTAAAAAATACATCCTAATTTGGGTTATTTTCACCAAAGACATGTAGCAGAATACATCTCGGCCTAAATTTATGAAGAACAATTATTTATTTGTAAACTTTTATAACAGAAACAAAGAAAAATGTTTTTTTTTTTCAAAATCTTTGGGCTTTTTTTGTTAATTTAGCAAAAAATAAAAATCCCAGCAGTGATTAAATACCACCAAAAGAAAGCTCTAGTTGTGTGAAGAAAATGATAAAATTTTAGTTTGGGTATATTGTTGTATGACCGCGCAATTGTCATTCAAAGTGTGAGAGCGCTGAAACATGAAAAATCGCCTGGACAGATAGGGGTAAAAGTGCCCGGTATTGAAATGGTTAAAGTCCAGAGAGCTTTACTTACCTTACAACTGCTCCATTCAGTGCCAGCACTCTCCTGCTCTGCCCTTAGCTCCAGTCTGGGGGCGGAGCTTTGACATCATCACATACATTACAGGGACATTAACCCTATATTAATCCTATATGCTATGACAAAGCAGCTGTGGGGCACTGATCGCAGCACGGAAGGGAGCCTGCTGGAGCAAGGAGTAAGGTAAATATATACACCAAAATCCTCTGCCCTTATGCAGGCCATACATGGGTCAAATTCCGAACAAATTTTCTTTAGGAAATCGGAAAGTTTGTGCCTTTTGTAATTCGATGGCATCACCATTGATTTCGAAATTCAACCAACCAAGCCTTCAATTTTACCTCATGTTGCTGCAGAAAAGAATTTTCGTGGCCAAGAATTTTCTTTTCTTTCCAGGTCACAGCTCATGCTCATTTCTTTTTAGTTTATATTTCTCACACGATTCTTCCATCATTGATTTGAAAATCGTTCATTGTTCAAAAAATTTCCAACATGCCCGATCACTCAAATTCGAAGGCCGCACGAAAACTGGCCATTTCTGTAACCCAGGGATCACTGCACTAGATTCTTAGAGATTTTCAAAAGAAAAGTCTTTCGGAATTCGACCCGTGTATTGCCAGCTTTAGTCTAAACAATCATTTTTGGATTTTTTTAATGTTCCTGGAATTGGTCTTTAAGCATCTCTGTAACTAAAACCTGAAATAAAGGGCTTCCTGCAAAGCAATGGCAAATTGAGAAGGAGGAGTGCCCACACACAGAACAGTGCACTGAAATCTCTGCATGTGTGGATGGTTGTTGGAAGCATGGTGACACCATAAAGGAATATATTTTAGGCTGATTGCTTATTGTGGCACTTCACCCCCTCAGTCAACATTAACTGTTTGTTATCCTTATGTTGCTAGCAAAGTAAATACAGTAGATAGGAAAGTATATCATATTGACTTTTTTTTTTAACTTTTTTTTTTTTTTACATTTCTTCAGTTATTTCCTGCTTTCCAGGCTGAGGCAAATTATATAATATATCCCAGGAGTCTTCAGGAGGGGAGGTTTGGTTTTCTCAGCTAAACACACTCTCCTGCCTGCATGCTTGAGCTAAGGGCAGATGGATTCCAGGACGTAAATGCTACATGAATCGAATGCCCTTATTCAATATGGTCACTGCTAGAAATGCTAGGGGGTGTTGTTCTGACTCAACTACCAGGCCATAAACTTTATCTCCAGCGATGTATACTGCTATACCACATGGTGTTGAATTTATCCCTTGCATTGGGTTAGACAGTTTAACTCAATGAATAAACTCACATTTTGAAGAAGTCAGATGAGGATGCCTATTCGAATGTTCCGTTTAATGGAGAATAATCATAGGTAGAAAAAAAAGGTAATGTTGTAGCCTTATGGAAAGATGCATTCAGTAAGACAGGATACAGTGGAATGATTACAGAGAGGCGGGGGGAGGGATATACACAAGTACAGTGAGAGAAAGAGCTCAGCTTAGACATGAGAAGACAGCTTAAAGACACAAAGCAATAATAAACTAATAATGGTCACAGAGAAATAATAATAAATCAACAAGTGTAACACAACAGGTGTTTTTAAAAATAATTTCTCAGCAAGATAAAACATGGAGACATGGATGGATGGGTGAGATTGTTTTGAATATTAAAAATTAAAAAAATAGCGTTTTTGGTTTGTGGTGCTCAGATACAGTGTAGTTCCCTTTTAAGAAAAATACACTGAAGGCCCCCTGCACACTGGGTGTCTAAGCCTTATGTATGCCATCCCAGCATTTTAGTGGACCTGGAGTGCGCCTAGAGTCCAGCCCTGCTACCTGCAGCCTATGAAAGTCTATTGCAGGCTGAAATACGATGCGAGTGAATAGGGCTGAATGCTGAGCAAACTGAGCAAGTAATGTGCATATATATATATATATTTTTTTATATATATATTATTTATTTATTTTTTCAATTAAATGTTAATACATGGCAAAGGATTCTCAGAGCAGTATGAGTTAGCTTAAAAGAGAGTACATTGATATGTGCCTGCCTTCCTTGGGTTATGGACAGAACAGAAGATAAGGGATGCAGAGGAGCACATGAAAAGGACCATAGAGCTCCACCTTCCGGCTGCATAAGAGATTACATAATATTAATATACATAATTTCATATTTCTCCTACTTAAAATACTGCCCATCTCAGGACAGCCTGTGCCAGTGACAAGCTCCATGTATATGCATAATTTAGGAAGGTGTGGGCGGAGGTAATTTAGGGTGTTTTGTTTACAGTTGCAGCAACACATACATTTTATAATGACATATTTAGTGGCTGAGAACATACTGTATGTCTTTGAGAAAAAGCATATTAGCCTGGTACTTTACAAGTGAGAAGTGAATCAAGGTTTAGAAATATGTAAATGGAAAGTATCATGTAAACACAGTATCAATGCAGATAACTTGTATAACATCTAATTATCTCATTTCCCAGTTGGCCGCCATAAATCTTATGACACGGTATGGGATAATGTTGAACACCGATACATACTACCAGGGATCACTGCACTTATTTCACCGAATACATACTGTGCAATGACAACTGCTCCAGTCTGAATCTAAAAAGAAAAACTATTTTAATGAGTTATGATGGGCTCTCTTCTGTGCCCAAAGTCCTTTTTTTTTAGTGCACACGTCTCTATAGTTTGCTTTACACTGAAGTATGCAATGTTTCAAATGTTACAGTTATTACTGTAGTATCAGCTTCATGAAAGATGCCTGCCTGGTACCACACTGTCTAAATTCCACCTCCATTCGACACCAAGGGTCTATGCATAAAACGTTTGCTGTGCCCATGTCTAACCACTCACAAAGCACCATAAATATTTTCTGTAATATATGTGGTATGTATGTATGTAGTATCCCCTGTGATTGTCAGTGTCATCTAGTGGCAAAAATATAGTATTTTTTTTTCTAGGTATGTCAAGAAATATACTGCATTATGGCCACTAGATGGAGCTGACAATCATAGGAGGTAATTATATTACAAAAAATATGGGAATCATTCATGGCGCCCATGTGAATGGTTAAGATATTTGCACAGTGAAGATTTTATACATGCGCCCCCAAGTGCATGAAACATGACAGGCAGATAAAAACGAGTATAGTTAGGATTTGTATTGCTCATTCCTTCTCTACCCCTCCCTTCTGCTTCATTTATACCTGATGTCAGTCTAGCTTCATATTGGAGGTGCATGTTAGTAAACTTCACCTGGCTCTCCAAAACTACAAGTGCTGTAGCGCCATTGCACATGTGTGAGACCAGCAGCCTGCGGGATAACTATCCTGAACCCCCTGGGAAGTGTGACATGATTTCCTAGGGGGCTGTTGGTGTCAAGAGCTACCTAATCCTTGCCTAAGCGAGGACAGATGAAGTGAGAGTATCATTGATTAAATAAATAAAATGATGGAACAGGGAGAAGAGAGTAGGCCAACAGGGAAATTAATCTTTGGCATATAGGTCCACTTTCATGTGATTGTAAATCTCCAAAAATTAACAAAGCATATCCTCATAAAGTGTATACTTGCCTTAGACTATAGCACTTAGTGTAGTTTCTGTACAGTTTTTCCTTCCTCCGCTATCTGCATGCCTCACCAACAGTTTTTCCAGACACCAGGAAATCCTGAGATGTCCCTGCCCCTGCTATAGCACACGGCACGATTGACAGCTTCAGATGTGCATGTTTCCCAGTAACACTCTGTAGAGGGATGTGTCCTTTCCCTCACTTAGGTCTCAAATTATACTCAGCTCTGTGCTGTGCAGTGTGTGACATCAAATTCCCACCCACTGCCAGTTGGAAGCTGAGAAAGAGATCTGATCTGTGTATTTTTGAAGGCTGTAGAGAAAAATTGACTACAGATAAACAGGTACAGCTTATGTAGGAGGATTTAACCCATCACTGTGTATCACATCAGGCTAGTCACTTGACTGGGTACATGTAAGGGTTTATTATTGCATTTACTAATTTAAAAGTTTACCATTTTTCCCGTGTATTCACAAAGATTGTATCTTGGAATTATTTTAGTATGTGTGCCCTGGTTTTCAGTGCTTTAGGGAAATAACATTCCAGGCCAGGCCAGGCCAAATTACACGAGCAGGGGGATTAGACTTTTATCTATGTCAATGGGAGAAATAGTGTCTCATCATTAGTGTCAGTGGGAGGAATAATGTCTCATTATTGGTGCCAGTGGGATGAATACTGTCTGGTTATTGGCGCTATTGGAAGGAATATTGTCCCATTGTTGGTTTTAGTTGGAGGAATAGTGCCGCATCATTGGTGTCAGTGGGAGGAATAGTGCCGCATCATTGGTGTCAGTGGGAGGAATAGTGCCCCATCATTGGTGTCAGTGGGAGGAATAGTGCCCCATCATTGGTGTCAGTGGGAGGAAGAGTGCTCCATCATTGGTGACAATGGGAAGAATAGTGCTCCATCATTGGTATCAGTGGGAGGAATAGTGCCCCATCATTGGTGACAATGGGAGGAATAGTGCCCCATCATTGGTGACAATGGGAGGAATAGTGCTCCATCATTGGTATCAGTGGGAGGAATAGTGCCCCATCATTGGTGACAATGGGAGGAATAGTGCCCCATCATTGGTATCAGTGAGAGGAATAGTGTCCCATCATTGGTATCAGTGGGAGGAATAGTGCCCCATCATTGGTATCAGTGGGAGGAATAGTGTCCCATCATTGGTATCAGTGGGAGGAATAGTGCCCCATCATTGGTTTTAGTTGGAGGAATAGTGCCGCATTATTGATATCAGTGGGAGGAATAGTGCCCCATCATTGGTGACAATGGGAGGAATAGTGCCCCATCATTGATGTCAGTGGGAGGAATAGTGCCCCATCATTGATGCCAGCGGGATGAATAGTGTCTGGTTATTGGTGTAATTGGAAGGAATATTGTCCCATTGTTGGTGTCAGTAGGAGGAATAGTGCCCCATCATTGGTGTCAGTGGGAGGAACAGTGCCCCATCATTGGTGTCAGTGGGAGGAATAGTGCCCCATCATTGGTGTCAGTGGGAGGAATAGTGCCCCATCATTGGTGTCAGTGGGAGGAATAGTGCCCCATCATTGGTGTCAGTGGGAGGAATAGTGCTCTATCATTGGTACCAGCGAGATGAATAGTGTCTGGTTATTGGAAGGAATATTGTCCCATTGTTGGCGTCAGTTGGAGGAATAGTGCCCCATAATTGGTATCAGTGGGAGGAATAGTGCCCCATCATTGGTGTCAGTGGGAGGAATAGTGCCCCATCATTGGAGCCAGCAGGATGAATAGTGTCTGGTTATTGGCGTTATTGGAAGGAACATTGTCCCAATGTTGGTGTCAGTTGGAGGAATAGTGATCCATCATTGGTATCAGTGGGAGGAATAGTGCCCCATTATTGGTGTCAGTGGGAGGAATAGTGCCCCATTATTGGTGTCAGTGGGAGGAATAGTGCCCCATCATTGGTGTCAGTGGGAGGAATAGTGCCCCATCATTGGTGCCAGCGGGATGAATAGTGTCTGGTTATTGGCGTTATTGGAAGGAACATTGTCCCAATGTTGGTGTCAGTTGGAGTAATAGTGCCCCATCATTGGTATCAATAGGAGGAATAGTGCCCCATCATTGATGTCGGTGGGAGGAATAGTGTCCCATCATTGGTGACAGTGGAAGGAATAGTGCCCCATCACTGGTACCAGTGAGAAGGATAGTGTGGCATCATTGATGTCAGTGGGATTACTAGTGCACCATCATGGGTATCAGTGGGAGGAAAAGTGCACCATCATTGGTGTCAGTGAGGGGGAATAGTGTCCCATCAAATGTGTCAGTGGGGGGAATAGTGTCCCAGCATTGGTGTCAGTGAGAGAAATAATGTGCCATTGTCAGTGGCAGTGGAAGGAACTATGTACTGTCAACAGCAGTGGGGGGAATAATGTCCCAAGGGCTGGATAAAAGTAAGCAAAGGGCTGCACCTGGTCCCTGGGCCACAGTTTATTGACCACTGCTGTAGTGAATCTTTACATTCGCTGATCACAGAGTTAGAGGCAGTGATTGATTTGGATCTTACATTATTTTGTCACTGGGATAAAATTTAGTTTAGGATGTAGATATATTTAGATATATTTAGATGGAGGCAGCCTTCTGGGGAGAAAGGAAGATGAATGTAATGTCAGGAGGAGCACTGTGATCTCTTAGAGGCAATAAATACCCCACGTAATATTTGACATTCTTTCATTAATTGCAGATTTTTCATTGTTGTATGGTTGGGCCATTTAAGGACATGGTAGTAATCGGATAGCAGCACTTGTGACTATCCAGTATACTGTATGCAGCCCTCCTCGGACCAGACAGCAAATCCCTGGTAGAACACTGAGGGAATAGCAAAGAGTTTTATTTATGAGGAACACAAATGCCAGCTGGTTGGAGTGGAGTGGACGCAGCAGGGCACAGAAATACACAGAACTGATCAAAGATGGGAGAAGACATCATGAAAAGTGGGCCAGAGAAAACTACTTCTATAATCCGGCATTCTAATGACTGTTCAAGGAGAACTGCAATGCGAAAAATTGAAATACACATCAGGGAATTGCTGCTTCCTTTTATTCAACCCTGGGGGCCATTTATTGATATTTGTACAATTAGTCATTTCAGGGCTGTTGAATATGCTCACTTCAGACACAAAGGATAATAAACAAGTGCATCTATAATCACAGGTTGTTTTGCTGTCTGCGTCCTGTAGGGGATATTTCCCTTTATTTCCTGTCCTGGTGACACAACAGGAAGTTAGAGGAAGTGTAAAGTCTATAAAGTTAGGGGGCTTCCTCTGTTAGACAGTTATTACTCAAACAGGTGTCCCTAATGGAAGATTTTTCTTCTATTCCTTGTCCAGTGACAACTGTAAAATATTGAATCTCTCATCACCAGGACAAATTGAGTGAGTGAATCTCCCCAGCAGAACAACGACAGCGATCCTGGGACTTCCCAGCTTTATCCAAAGCTAGGGAAAAAACAAAACATTTCTGGCTATACATACCCTTCAAAGGAAATCTGTTATGTGGAAACACAAAGGTTGCCATTGCAGCCCTCTCTTTATGAAAATGCCTGGCTACTTTAAAGCAATATTAACCCAAAAACAAAAAAAAATTATATATTGTAACTTGCCAGTTATTAGATGTGGTGGCTGCATTAGTTTTCTTTTTTTTTTTGGCTTTTTTCCACTCTGTTTTTACCTGGTGTCCTGGCCTGTAACATACCTACTGTAGTGGAGTGCCTCCACTCTGGATGAATGAGCACAGGAGAGACACATTTGGACAGCATTATCAGTCTGGGGGAAGGGGAGTGTTAAATGGACTAGCAAATGTAAATCAAGAAACACATCAAAGACAAACTCCAGCTAATACTTTTTTCATTTTTTTTCCTTTTGAGATAAAAGCTTTAAATAAATAAATAAAAGCTGATAATTTTAAGCACCCCTGCTAGTGGTAAATGATTTGTCTAACTGCTGTATCTGATGCATTCTACTGGAGAGCTTGTTCTTTTGAAAAACAACAGACTTACTGACTGGATCACTAGATGAAAATATAGGACACCGTAAAAAAAAAGAAACTAAAAAACAAACAAACAAATGCAGCCATCACATCTAGAAATTGGTAAGCTGCAATAAATGTTTGCTTTTGGGTTTAAAACCAGTTTAAAGTGTCATTAAACCCATATCTTTATAAACTATCAATAAATGCTGTATTACATGCTGTTCACAGTCGCTCATTCACTTTGGGATTCATTTGCTGTATTCTGCAGTAACCTGGTTGATCCTGCTGTTCTTTGTCTCCCCCTCCTGTCTATGTCCCCACTGTAGTTGGGGATTCTGCATAGCAGTGTTGGCAGCTAGTGCACATGCACAGTTTTCATTGTACTTTCTAGCATGAGCATTTCCTACCTCTCACATCTAAGCAGCCCATATGACTGTAGAGTCACACATGTGGGTGTATACACAGTGGTAAATGACAGCCCACTCCCTCCCTCCTTCTCCATGCCCACTAACCAGCTAAACACAGTGGTGGTGGAATATTACATCCTGACTGATGGAGGCTTCACCTTCCTGTGATATTAAAACACAGGCTGGAGGGGCGTGACACAGTCTGTGACTGGAAGAAATCTGCCTGCACCATGTTATTGCCAAAAAATAATAAAGATTTGATTTCAAATATATATTTGTATGAAAATTTTAAACAGTTTATTGATATTATTATTTTTGTTTAATCTGTATCTCAAAGGCTGGTTTTTTTTTGAACATGTGACCAGTTCCTCCTTCCACTCTTTCCCTACAGACAGGCTGGGAAATAACTGGGTCATGTGACAGCTGTAAATCGATTAGGAAAAAAACAAAGATTATTTTAAATGAATATAATTACAGTGCCATCATCCACAGAAAGAGAAGGGGTGATATATATTTAACAGTGTGTGCTTAATATCACTTTATGCAGGGCTTTTTCAGCAAGAATGTGGGGGGTACTCAGTACTCTAGTACTGAATGCATGTAATGGCAAAGGGAGCTGGAAGGTCTATTGATGCTGTCTGCTAGGGGATCTATTGTCACTGGAGGGGATCTGTTTTTCCATGGTGGTCTGTTGTTGCTGGTGGGGGATCTATTGCTGCTGACAGGGATCTACTGTTAAGAGAGGGGTCTATTGTTGCTGGCTGCTGCTGGGAAATCTGTTGTTGCTACTGGGGTGGCATTTTGTTGCTGTGGGGGGGGGGGTCTATTGTGGTCCTGGGAGGTGAGCAGTGGTGGAACCAAGGGACTGTGCTCGGGGTGGAGACAAAACATGATTCAGAAGGAGAGAGTTCCTGCACCTATTCTCTGATAAAAAAAAACTCGAACTTTAAGTCATTGATCTAGCAGACGTTTTTAGGACTTGTGACTTTTCTCAGATCCAGATCTGATTTTTTTTTTCAAGTCAGTGGCCTAAAAGGTCATCATTCAAGAAGGTCAGCATTGGGCCCTATTAACTCCTGTGAGTTTTAGATCTGGTGTGTTTAAAAAAAAGTTCATGCATTTTTTGATACGTGCTATAGAGTTCAATGGTAGCATGTCTAAAATGCACTGCACAAAAAATGCACTGCACATGTGAACTGGTCTTAATATTCAGGCATCTAACATGATGCAGGTCAGGTCAGGACTGGCAGCCCCCAAATTTCTTTCTTACATGTAAAGCAAACCGTCAGGATATAATATGGGAGCTAAATTAGATGCACCTGTTTGCTCTGGTAGCTAAATCTACTGAATCTACCAATATATACTGGACCAATGGAGGGAGGTTGCACATAGAGTGATCATATGACAAAGGGCTATGGTCTTCTACAATCTTTTGTAATACAGTACATTTTGGAAAATGCTACTGTATCTAGCTGGATAGAACTGATTACATTGAGTAGGCTGTCGGACTTTAGCACAGTTGCAGTGTTTCCTGCATGGCATGAGCAGCTCACTGATTTGCTGTCGCGGCACAGGTGGGCCTATAAAAGGACAACATTATAGATCACCAAAAGGGGAATTTTAAGGCCAGCATAAGATTCTTGAAAGAATAACATTCAACCAGTATTAGAAAATGTTGGTTTAATTTTTGTTCATAACAATTTATTGTAGGTTTTAACATTTTTCTAAATGATATACTGACGGGCAAACTCACATACAGTTCATAATCTCTTCCTGGAGCAAAAGTGTTGCGTCCTTTAAAAGATTAAATTCATTTAAATGATTATTAAAGTTCTGAATTTTTTTTTTCTTATTATTCAAACTATCTACCAAACTATTATGTCACTGGAGGCTCTATTCCAAAGACAAGACAGTCACACACCAATGAGTCCAACATCAAGACTTTATTCCAACAAAGACCTTGGCCTTAGTCCCTGCGCAGAGACTTCCCAGCTAGAACTTTTTGACACTGAAGGCTTAATTGTAGAGACTTCTCACTCTAACGCATTTCAATATTCAAGGTTTAGGTGTAGAGATATCTACAACTAAGTCTTGAGTGGTGAAATGCGTTATGTGGGAAGTCTCTGAGGAGGGACTAAGTCTAAGGTCTTTACTGGAATAAAGTCTCAATGTAGACTGTGTCATCGGCGTGAAGCTGTCTTGTCTTTTCTTTGGAGTAGATTTGAAGCACTTCCTTTCAGCCAGCACCCGAGTTCTGGGAGGTAGCAGGAGCTTTGCGCCTAGGAGCAGAGGATATTTGCTGTTCCTGCACCTATTCTCTGATACAAAAAATATAATTTTAAGTCACTGATCTAGCAGAAGTTTTTAGGACTTGTGACTTTTCTCAGATCCTGATCTTATTCAGTCACACCAAACTTTTTCAAACTTATTTAGGAGAGTAATGTAAAGAGCAAGGATTGTGATTGAAGTATAATAACCCAAGTTTGCTGAAGCCCAATTACTGAAAGAAAAATTTGTATCAATTGCTTTGCATTACTGTACATTAGACATTACTCGCTGAACGAGCCTGTTTGTGAGGTGACATTTTAGGGAACTCTTTCACAAAAAAGCTTCTGAAGTCGTTAGCAATTTTAATGTAACACTACTGCCTTAGGAAGCTCTTGTATATGGAGGAAGCTATGGAGAGGAAACTTTCCCTGGGAATTGGAGGATAATATTGTATGCATAAAGTGCAATTTATTCTTATCTCTGGTGAGTGCGGACTACATCAGTATTCACAGCAAGGTGTGGATCCGTGGAGTCTTTTCTCTGTATTACACTTATCCTAAATACATTTTTGGAGCACTATTTGCATGTTTAACCTCCTTGGCGGTATGATTATTTCCGATTTTTTGTGCTGAAAGCGGTACCATTTTTTTGCATGGAAATATGTAGTTTTATATTGTAGGCTGTAATTTTTAGGAATAACTCACTGAAATCTGTACGAACAAGAGTCTAGTAAACATCCCGGGTAGGATAAATATTAAAACACGAAATCATAAATTATAATTTAATAAATAATCATAAAAAATAATAATATAATCATAAAAAATAATAATATAATAATAAATTTAATTCAATAATATAATCAAACCAAAAACACTGAAATTTGAAATACAGAGGCAAATTCGCACATCGCTGAGCAAAGTCGCAAAATCGTTTTCAGTGCCTGATGACGAATTTCCCCATGAATCATTATCACTCAATTCTGCAAGTGGTTCTGATTTACTATCGCTGTTCACTAGCCGGTCTAAAACCGCTTTTGACGTAAAGGGACGCTTTTTGGACGCCATGGACTTTTCTAAGTTTCCAGGCAGAAAGAACAGACAAAATGCAGGCAGGTCACAGGGCAAAGCAGTAGGGACAAAATGTATGTGAAATGCATTGAAACAGCAATGTTTTACTATGTAATAATTGTTTTTTAAAAAATGACATTTTTTAAAAATTTCAAATTTGCCGCCGGTTCCGGCGCCCGTACATCCCGACGTCACAGGGACTGGAACACAGAAGCCGGATGCCGGCATCAGCCGGAGGAGATGGCCGGGGACGCTGCAGGGGACACACCGTGGGAGCGAAGGACAAGGTAAGTGCTGCAGGGACTCCCTGAGCAGTGCCGCATGGTAAGCCCGAGTGTAGCTCGGGGTTACCGCTCTTGGTACTCAAATTTTACCCCGAGCTACGCTCGGGAATACCGCTAAGGAGATTGAAGGGGACTTTCTTTGTTTTTGGTTTCATCACTTTTTGTATTTGTACACAGATTTTATATTTTTTTCATTTTGGTGGTTTTGGACATTTATTTTATAACCACAGAATTTATTATAATTTGTGTATAATTATTTTTGATTCATTTTACGTTTTGTGCTGTTTTATTGTTTCACTGATTTTTTTATTTATATCAATCTTTTTGATTCTTATCAAGGCACAGCAGCATTCACTTTCAAATTTTTCACAAAGTTCTTGTGGCGCAGGTTGTTTTTGTTTTAGTTTGTTTCAGTCCACCACTCTACCAGGGCCTCCAAACCTTGGATTGGCAGGACTGTCATGAACATGCAAATCAGGTCTCCAATCCTTCCTGCTTACCAACTTCTGGAAGGTTCCATGGTCCTCCAGAGTCAGGAGGAGGCAATAGAGCCACAACCTGTTGAGTCATCCAGCTGACTTGCAATAACCTGACCTCAATCACAGACTCACACAATTACCATGAGTCATACACAAGGATTTTACCTACAATGCACTACACTATTCTAGTAGCACACTAGAGGTTGCTACATACAAAACAAAAATGATTAGCAATCCTTTCTTTTTTTAGTCTGCACTAGCAGATTTAGATGGACTTAACTAAAGTAAAGCTGAACTCCAGCTAATACTTTATAAGCAGTCACAGCAAACAGTAAAGTACAGTACAGCTTTTATTCATTTATGTAAAGTATTTACATAAATGAATAAAAATTGATCATTGTATGCACCCCGTCAGTGGTAAATGGCTTGTCTTAACTCTCTAACTGCCACTTTTGCTGGACAGCTTGTTTTGTTAAAAATAACAGACTTACTGGCTGGATCACCAGGTGAAAATAATGTAAAACAAAACGAAAATAAAGATAATTAAAGCAGCCACCACATCTAAGAATTAGTGAGCTGCAATATATTAAACTTCTGGTTTTGGGTTTTGCTGCCAGGTCTGTATGTAGTACGGACCTGATAGTGGGGATTTTATACACAATCTGGTAGCTGCAGTCACTGGGATTGTGTAAATCTGCAGTGCTGGCTCCAAACCTCCCTGTTACGGTTCATGCTACCTATGCTCCACCAACCTCCATCCCCCTTCATTAACATTCACGCGTTCCAACAAATGAGAATTAGCACATAATATTTCAGCGCTTCGTTACAGCACACTGTTTCCTTTATCCAATCAATGCGCAACCTGATCCTCTTGTTGGCCATTGGTATAATTCTGAAATACCTCAATGATCAGAACAGACCATACAGCATTCAGGATGTGTTCAGTAATTTGCGGAGAGAGGTTGGCCTGGGCAAAACTTATTTCTTTCTTCTCTTATGGGCCATGTTCTAACTGAGAGCTAGGCAGAGTTTCTGCAAGTAAGTTGGAGATAGTAAGGTCACCTGCCTATCGATCCAGGAAGGGGATTACATATTTGGTACAATTGGAACCCTGTGTGTATGGAGGTTGGCCATTAAGGAGATCTATACCGTAGGATCCAGGTGTGATCCAAAAGTGTGTTGACCCGTAGGGTCACTTATTGAAGGTGAGCAGGCATTTCAGCCATTTTAGGATTTCTTGTGTACACCGCATGGCACCAGTTCCCTGTTGGTAGTGGAGCACTGTTTTTAGTGTGGAGGATTCCAACAGCACAATTACTGGACTTGATTGGACATTTGCTGCTTTGTTATATGTGATCAGTTTTTCACAACAATTGTTTTTTAACTGCATATTTTAATATTTTTTGATTGTTTCACTACACATATTTATTGTTTTTGTATTTTTGCACTGTGTGTATTGTGTATACACTTTATATATTGTGATTTGGCACTTATCACTTTATGATTATCCCATTTGTGGGATTCCCTTGCTGACACAATTTGGTGTGTATCATCCCAATTGGGGATTGGGTTGTTTTTTGTTTTTTCACAGTATATAGGGTCTGATTTTGTAACCCATTTTGATATATTCACATAGTTGCACTTTATATTTCTTTGCACTTTATTTCGGAACTCTTTGGGATTTTTTATAGTTTTTATTAATATTGTATTTCATAATGTATATTTATTTTTAGCGCTGCACCATATGTAGACTATTTATGACAGGCAGACTCCTGTCTGTCAGGTGGAAGCAGTCAGCGGCTGCGCTGCTGGCTGATTTTTTCCACACACCCCAGTAATTGCGTCCCCCCACTGCACGTGCACATGCCCATCTGCGGGCCCAGAGCCAACATGCCACACTGACGGTTCGATTGGGCCTGCCTGTCAGTTTTTCAGGTAGACCTGATTGGACCATCAATAGACCTCTTGTGTGCTGACACCCGCCGGCATCCGATCTGTGGTGGTTTATGTAAGGATTTATTCTACTTATAAAGGGCGTGTCCCTTTCCCTTAGATGAAATATTACAGTGCCTCCAGCCGTTAAAATACGGCAAATATTTAGTAAACCAATAATTTGGACACCTTGATAATTTGATCACCACTTATTATTATACCTTGAATTCTTTTAGCCAGTATGATTTCGTACCATACACACAAAATTTGAATTATAATAGATAAATATAAAAATGTATTTATGTACAAAAATTATATATATATTAACACAAAAGTGAGATAGAGTTCAATAGTGTGGGAGAATGTAGGAAGTTAGAAGTACAGAGATTTAGAAATTTAGTAAAGTTTTGGAAGTTTGAAAGGATGGAAGAGGGGTTATTCAGCAGAGAGGTCTCTTCAGATGTTTTCAGATTTTCTTCTAATGAGGTTTTTTCTTCAGTCAGGTTTTTTCTTTTGATGAGTCTTTTCTTCTAAAGGTGCATGGGCTTTTATACCAACTAAACCATTGTTCTAAGATACCCTCCCACCAGGCTTCTTGATTGGCTAGTTGAGAAATGTATGTACATAAGCTATTTCTCACCTATCCGCCAGGTGGCGGTCTTGTACCATAGAACAATTTGAGTATTGATGATGACTCATACCTCGGGTGGAACTCAATGTAATTTTAGGTATTAAATATACGTCTTATCCAGATATATAGTTGATCATAGCTATAATGTTCTAAATAAGAACCATGGAATATATGTGTATATTCAGTTATTCTTGTCCCTGAGATACAAGCTTGTGTGAAAGCATCTGTTTCCTGATAAGACATACAACTGATGCTAACTCACAATATATCTTACTTTTCATCATCTCAATACTCAAGTTAGTGATATACAATTCCCATTGCTGAATATTTGGTGGTGTGTGAAACATATTCTTTATAACATCTATAGATACTATGCTTTTGTAGTAATATCTTTGTGGTTAGATACATTCAATTCTTAGTCTAAAATGTCCTGAATTTAACTTTTAGTCTTAAAAGTGACACATTAAACTGATGTTTGTCCATTGTAAAGATGAGAGGCAATAACCAGGTGTCCTTGTAGTTTGAACAGACCATTTGAAAAGACTGATATCTCACCAGTCTCCTCAAGGGTTGTTTACTCTTCTCAAACGTTACTATAGTTTCACTTGTTGGTGTGGTGATTCAACATTTGAAGGTTTAAAGTCTTATTTGGCTGTCTATTTAACTTTTGTATATGCAGTCTCCCCGACCCCAATATACAAATAGTATTTGTGGACAGTCCAAACAGTCTTATTGTCTTGGAAAAACCTCACTTCACTCATTATATACATTTCTCTAGCTTGAAGGTTCTTCGACTTTTCAACCAAGACAAGTTAACCCTTAACATACGGCTATGCTGAGTTGCTGTCATATAGGATTATGTCTTGATAAAATCATGTTTTTGAGATGTAATTTCAAAAGGTCCACAACAAATCCCCCTTTTTTTGGGGTACAGGCACGTATAGATGGGTGTCTGTATCGCAAAACATGAGTGGGACTTTTGGCTAGGGTGATCGTTCGTCTTCTCCGGTGGGTGAATGAAATAAAGAATTTTTAATAGGAAACAAAAAAATGGCAACGGTGATGCTGGTTTGGTCCTCAACTTGACTCGGCGTCTTTAGATGGACACTTCTGATGACGATCCTGGTCTTGTGATGAGGCCGGCCTGGCCTGGCACATCCACCTTGGGGTCCATGGGTCCTCCGCACGACAGGTCTCTTAGACGGTCTCCTAGGCGGGTCTTTTCCTCTGGACTGGCCCTTGGTGGCCTGGGACATCAGGTTATCGTCTCCGGATCGATCTCTGGCATCTGGTCTTTCCCACAGGGCATTATAGCTTCCTTCTAGGGTCTGGTCATTGACACCTCCGATCGCCGGTCTGGTCATTGTCTGGGCCTTCCTTTCTAAATTATTAAAATGAACAGTTTAAGTATTGGGTATATACAAACTTATATTACTGGATCCTGTAAGGCAAAAGATGAATAATATGTTCAAAGGAAATTTAATAATGATCTCAATATCTCCAGATAGGAACTGGTGGGTCAGTCTTCCAACAACTGCAATTGAGACTTCGGATGGCAAGCACGTAATTGGTTGATGTGCACCCATCTATCACTGATTTCACCATACCGGGTAACCTGCAATTTATATGCGACCGGAGAGATTTTATCAATGATAGAGAACGGACCTTTCCAAGATGGAAGGAATTTCCGTTCCTTGATCTGGTCTCTTGCAAAGTTGTATAGGTAGACCTTGTCACTAATCTCATATTCCTTCTTGGAGGTTTTGAGATCATAGTATGTCTTAGCACTAGTTGCAGCTCTTTCCAAATTTCGCTGGGCAAAGGCAAAAGCATATTGCAGATGTTTACGTAAATCCTCTATGTACTGGTGTGTGGTGGTGGCATTGATCAAATTTTGATCTGTAGTGCGATACAATAAGTGCTGGGGCAGTACCATCCGTCTACCTGTCATCAGTTCAAAAGATGACATTTTTGTAACTGTATTCAGAGTAGCCCTCAACGCCATCAGGACCAGTGGAAGTTTGACATCCCAATCTTTGCCTGTTTCCTTAACAAATTTTTTAAGGACATTAACGATGGTCTGATTGTATCGTTCTACACCACCACTAGAGGCTGGCCGATAGGCGATATGCAATTTCCTTTTAACCCCCAAAATTTTCCACAATTTGGCCACCACTTCGCTAGTGAAGTGCGATCCTCTATCAGACTCTAGCCTCTGTGGGAGACCAAAACGTGAAAATACATGATTTATTAGCAATGCAGCACATGTCTCGGAGCTATTATTTGGTGCTGGTATACATTCGACATACTTGGTGAATAAACATGTAACTGTTAACCTATACCGATTTCCTCGTGAAGATTTTGTTACGGGCCCAATAAAATCCATTTGAAGGTCTGACCAAGGCATACATATCCCCCTTTTCTGGAGAGGTGCTCTGTGAGTTGGTTTGGTAGGTTGAAATTGGGGACATATTAGGCAACCTTGGCAGTACTCCTTCACATCACGTAACATATGAGGCCAGTAGGCATAATCCCGCAGGATCTCATACGTGATCTTCTCTCCACGATGACCGGAAGTAGGAGCATCATGGGCATGCTGTAGCATCAAACCTCTAAATTTAAGTGGGACGACCCATTGTTGTACGCCACCCTTTGAGGTTCGTATCAACAATCCCTGGTATAAAGAGAATTGGGATTTGGATTTCATTAAGATACGTAAATCCTCCTTCCCACTACATACTTCCTTATTTATGGGATTTTGGTTGGGATCTTTTATATGACTATAAAACAAGCCAATTATTGGGTCTTCTTTTTGGGCAGTAATTAAATCCTCACTAGGAGAATCGTGACTCCACTGTAATGCATTTGGATCACCAGCTGTTCTGGCCTGTTGCCTGGTGACAGCTTCAACCTGTACGGTACCTAAAAATTGATCAATGTCTAACAATTCACCGGTGATTGCCCCTTCCTTGGCTAGAGAATCGGCCAGATCGTTCCCTTCTTTCTCGGCACCTAGAACCTTGGAATGGCCTTTGGTCTTCTTGAAGTGCAGGGTGATATCATTGGACCTTACCAGTTCATCGATGTGACAAAAGAGCTTACCATGTTTCACGGGTTTGTGATTACTCTTGTTCATGTTGTTTCGCTTCCACCTAGGGAAATACTCCACAAAACTATTCCTGACATAATTGGAATCGGTTATGATGGCACACTCTTTAATGTTGAACTCTATAGCCATCTCAACTGCTCTAAGGATTGCAGTAAGTTCAGCAACCTGACTGCTTTTTGGTCCAAGTTTGTATCCCACAGAAATTGGGGTGACACCTTGGGTCCAAACGATTCCAATACCTGCCACTAGTTGGAGCTGTTCCCCATCCTTGTGATGAAAAGCACAACCATCCACATATACACACGGCAGCTGTTTACAGTATTCTTCATCATAAACCTTGTAGGGAGAGAACAGTTGTTCTTCCAAAAAGTCAGTGTCCGGGGCCTCCATAGCAGGCGTAGTTGCGGAACAATCATGGAGCTCGGCTAGGCCCTGGGCTACTGGACTTCCCTTGTTCTGTTTGTACCGAATTTCAAGAGGCCACCCTTGCAAAGACAAAGTCCAAGCAGTGATGCGGCTATTAGACACATTTCCTCCCTTGATACGTTCACTCTTTAAATACTGTAAAGGCTGGTGTGCCGTTTCAACAATGATTCTCTCTCCCTGAATGTAACTGCGGAAATTCTGTAATGCCCACACGGTGGACAATAGAGCTTTTTCACAGTCACTGAACTTTACTTCAACCGGGGACAAAGTTTTACTGGCATAGGCAATCACCTTACTGACATCATCACGTTTCTGGTAAAGAACGGAACTCATACTTACCTGCGTAAACCCTGTCTCTAGATAGAAATTTTTACCCCCTTCGGGATATCCGAGACATGGGGCTTGTGTAAGACGTTCCTTTAACTCCTTCATGGCGTCCTCCTGTTTCTTACCCCACGACCATCCGACATCCTTCTTCAGTAGGTGAAGCAACGGCTTGCTTATCTCGGCGTAATTATCAATAAATTTACGCGAGTAGTTTACCATACCTAGGAATGATCTCAATTCTTTAAGGTTAGTAGGGACTTTACAGTTCAGAACTGCCTCAACCTTCTTCTTTTGTGGGTTCAAACCTTCAGCAGTAACTTCATGGCCTAGGAAGTTCACCTTCGTGCGACACCACTGGGCTTTTTGTAAGGACAGTTTAACTCCTGCTGCTTTCAATTGGCCCAAAACATGCCGAAGTTCTGTAATGTGTTTGGCCATATCAGTACTTTTGATCAGGATATCGTCCACATATGCCAACGTCCCCCTTTCGAAGGCGTCTGGCATGGCCTTGTGCATGAACACAGCAAATTCATGTCCGGAATTTATGAATCCGAAAGGCATTCGTACCCAACAATATTGTCGATTCCCAAAACTGAAAGCCAGTTTGTATTGGTCTTTCTCACTCACCTTTATGATCCAATACCCCTGTGCACAATCCAAGGCTGTAAAAACTTGGGATCCTTGGAGCTGGGCTAGACACTGGTCTATGTATGGGACCGGCCATCCTGACATGTACACACGTTTGTTCAGCTGACGGAGGTCAGCGCACAAACGCCATTGTCCATTGGGTTTTAAAATACCCAGGATCGGGTGGTTATAGGAGCTGTGGATGGGCCTAATTATACCCCTTTCATGTAACTTCCTGATAATCTCAGCTAGAGATTCATAGGAAGCTAATGGTAACCTATACTGTCTTACGAATACTGGTGGGGCATCTGGATCTGTTTGAATCCTAGCGATGTGTAGGTCAGTAGTCCCACAATCGTAAGAATCCTTGGCAAAGATCTCTTGGAATTCAAGGAGAAGCTCTCGGAGCAATTGTCGGTCGAGATCATTGGAACACGCATCGGCGAGGGCCACCATCTCTTCCACTAACTCCTTGAATCCAGGAAAGCTTTCCGGCTGACCTATCTCATATGCCTCTTCAAGTTTTGTGGTGAGGTCATTGGGTTTGTGATGTGTGTGTGTGTTCTCCTGCCATCCAGGTTCTTTGGGGTACTCTTGTTCTTTGATTGGGTGATCAAAGACAATTGATGTCTCTTCGATTCGACAGGTGCCATCTTTAGAATCGAATGGATAAATGGACTCTATGGTGAAAATACCCTCTGGTAATGAATGGAATGTTTGTTCAATTAATTGTTCCTCCGACAAATATTCACCGGGGATGAGTCCAATCACCTGGTTAGTGACCCCAAAGGTGTAATATTCAGTCTCTACCGCTAGACCAATAAGGGTCTCTTTGGGTAAGACGATGTCCTGATTGGACAGATTATGTATGTAAATGTACATCGGGGATTGATGTGTGTTGACTAGGGGCGTGTGTGTAATGTTCAGTCCCTCCCCCTGCATTTTATGGGAGAGGCATACTAATGCATATGACCCCTTCAGTCTATGTCCCTTTTTAACTTGGATGGGAAGTATGAAATTATTTATGCCCTTAGGGATTGTAATCTTCTGGGCTACCTGGACTTCAACAGCATAAGGCATCTGTTGCTGGGATTTTAAAGCTAAGTCCAGATTTTGGTATTTTTCGGGGTCCCCCTTTAGTCGACTCCATAGACAGTCACTAATTAGGTCGACTTGTATTGCAAATCGATGTAACACATCGTTGCCAAAATAAATTTTAGTTTGGGGATTATCCAAGACTAGGAACACATGGGTGGCTGTTTTGTTTCCTACAGTGACGTTTAAGAGACACCTAGCCATTGAATTGTAATCATCAGAGTCATCAATGGAGTCTGAAATCCAATGACGCTGAGGTGTGGAGAAACGGATCATTTCCATTTCGGTCAGGTGTTTTATCAGCCCATGGCTTACAAAGCTGTGTTCCTGTCTCAAATCTAGTTTGGCATATTTTGACCTATTAAGACCATTTATCCGGATGGGGATAAACAAGTCGCTGTTAACCCTTTCAATACCTGTCAAGAATTGGGTGTGATCTCCCCCTTTTCTTGGTTTATCCTCCTGATGAAAAGATATCGTAAGGATGTCATCTTGGAGGGAAATATCTTTTATTTTATCTTGGGGAATTCTAAAAATGTGTTCCTCATCTCTTCTGATAGGGTTATGGTCATCAGGTTTGATAACCGTTACATCAGGAAGTTGACTGTTCCTGAAATGGATTTCTAATGATCCAGGCCTTTCTTCCACCAGGTGGCAGTGTTGTCGGGAATGGGGAGTTTTAAGTTTCCCATATTTAATCGGGGTATTTACCTGTGACCACAGTACTTGGTTCACACAGTCAACTATTGTGTTCAGCCTTTTTAGGAAGTCCATCCCAATTATCATGTGGTGCTGGGAGATGCTGGCAATGATGTTGGGGTGTCTCAGTTCCTTATTACCCAGTTTCAGTTTAAGCCAGGCGGTACCCATGACTTGTAAAGGGTCTCCACCTACACCAATCAATGAGCTGTCAAAACTTTTAAGTCTCGGCTTGGTGGGCATGACATTCGCCACTTTATCAAAATGTTCCTGTGACATGATGGTTGCTTGGGATCCAGTGTCTATTAGGCCGACAATAGAAAGATCACTGGCATCCTGCACCTGTACTGGGGCATAATATCTCCCATCAGATTCAGTCAGCTCACACATGAAATTGGTGTGGTTGAAGATCTGTGGGCCCTTCAATGACATATGACTGGCTCTTATCTCACCGCATGTGGTGGACATATCACCCTTATCCTCCCTGGTGGGATTCTTGGACTGTCTCAAGACAGAAGCACAACTAGAAGTTGGTGCTCCGTCTGGCTTGTCAATCCCGACGACTTCCGATGCCACGACTATATTAGGGGCAATAGATGGACACTGAAAAACAGGAGAATCGTTAATAACAAACAACTGGTCCCCCTTTGCCTGAGAACTAGATTCTCTATTAGTAGGCGTGTCAGGGACGGTACACACATCTCCTGTCATTTGACTCAGTGTTCTCCCCTGTTGGTGTAAGTCTTGGTTGCCTGTTAATTCTGTGACCCTTGGTTGGTCACAGGAGCTGCTCCTAAAAAAGGATTGGATGAAAATTGAGTGACAAGCCTGTCCATTTGTTCAGCCATTTTGCTGACCTGTGCCTCTATTTGCCCAATACGCTCAGAGGAGTCATTCTGTTGATTCTCCCTCTTCCTATACTTATGCTTGTATTTTGGACGGGACTGGTAATGAGACTCAGAGTCAGAACTACTGCTCTGGTCCCGACGCCATTTTTCTCTCTGAGGTTTCGGGGTCTCCCTGTCATTAAGGGGAGCCTGGGGTACTGTATCCCCCCTTTGAGCTTGAGGGTGTTCTTGGCATGGAGGAAATCTTTGGAAGTCAGAGTTCTTATTAAAATTTGGATTCTTATTGTAATTATGGTTCCTATTGAAATTGGAGTTCCCATAAAAAATCCCATGTTGGTTTTGGCGAGGATAATAGAACCTCCGAGGATACCATTGCCCCCTTTGATTCTCATCACTGTACTGGCCCTTACCATACTTTTTATTCTTCTCACTTCCACTACCGTAGTTCCCTGGCTTTTGTCTATCCTTTCTCACCCACTGGTTTTTTGGGTGCAAAGTTATGGACCTCCTTCACTTGCTGGGTTTGAGGTACAAATCTAGGGGAACCATTGGTTTTACCCCCATGGACTACTTCCGCATATGATTTCTTCTCTGCCTGCAAATTTGGATTTGGAGGGGAAACGGTAGTGGCTGCTACTATCTTGGGGCTATGTTTAGGTTCTCTTTTTATCCCGCCCTCACTGGACTGTTGGATTGAGAACAAATAGTCACTCTCTCTCACCAACCAATCAAGAGAGCATCCCTTTCTGTAATCCTTTGCAAGTCCCAATTTTATGTAAGCAGGTAATGCTTCATAAAATAGGGTCTTGAATTCTGGCTGGTTATGATTGGGATCCTTTTCAGCCAGGAAATAGGCGTTTCTGAGGACAGCCAGAAATTCTGCAGGGCTTTGGTGAGGACCACACTTTAAATTGTAGGCCGCAGCCTTGGCAGAGGTTACAGTTTTATAAGGCCCAAATTCCATGTGGCACTTATGTTTAACCTCTCTCCAGGACTGATTGGAATAGGCCTTCAAGGTATCAAAGAATTGCCGGTATTTCTCTTCAAATACCCATGGCAGCAATTCTATTTTGGTGTGGTCATCTCTAATGCCCAGAATTTCTAACGTCTGTTCATATTTTTTCATGTGTTCGGTGATCTCAAGGGACCCTTTCTTAGTAAACATAGGAACAGTGTCCTTCAGGAACTTAATGACCTTTGGGGTGTCATATCTCCTGAATGACCCCTGGGATTTCCCTTCCTGCCTATATGAAACCTCATACTTTTCTTCTGAGCGCTCTGGAGTGTATCTTAGAAGCCTAGGAGGCGACCTATATTCTGTCCCTGCCTCACTATCAGGTACTTCGCTGTGATGCGGGTATCTCCGCTCATCAGCCTCCTGCTCGACTGGGTTGGTCCGGTTTTGGACCCCAGAATTTATTTGGGCCGTCAACCTCATAATCTGCTCCTCCAGAGTTTTCTGCTCAGATTTTATCAAGGTAAGTTCTGACTGGTCATGCTTATCCCCTGGGTGAACTTTAATTTCGACAGGAGATAACCTTTCTGATCTGAAGTACTCCACCTCATCTTTTAAATCCTGATACTTCTTTTGAAGTCGTTTTAATTCCTGAAAATTTCTTTCATACAGGTCCTGAGCACTTTGAAAGTCTCTGACCAATCTATCATGATATTTCTCGGATTCGTCTAAACGAATACCGGCATGACCAAGCTTCCCTTTCAAAGACTCAATGTCCTGATTTCTGCTTTCCAACAATAGGCGGGCTTCTGACAACTCTTCCCTTAAAGTTATGGTTCGCTGGGCAGCTCCAGCGGTCATTAACGATAACATGGGCCAGGCTTCTAGGAGAAGTCTGTCACGGCTTTTATCACTTTCTGCTCTAGCAAATGCTATTAAAAACCCAACAACCTGGCCCTTTTGGTTGAACAGGTCCTCAAAGGTGCTCATAGCCTGCCTTTTCTCTTCATCCACAAATTCATTATTGCTATCCCCCAAACCTAATCTCTTGCGGAGATAATCTATTACTCCACATTCAACATACTTCTGCCAAGCACCGACAGCTTTCCGGGCTGGCTTCGGAGTTTCCTCCTCAATCCCTTGGGCCGCCATATTTTCCTCGTCATGCTTGGAAGAGGTGGATCCGTGATTACTGGATGCCATTTTGATATCAAATATATGTTTGACCAAGTGTACAAATATACAATCACCAGTGCGTTTTGTATTATGGTACGATTTCTATGGATCTCAGCAGTGCCTCCAAATTTATCCTGTGGTGGTTTATGTAAGGATTTATTCTACTTATAAAGGAAGTGTCCCTTTCCCTTAGATGAAATATTACAGTGCCTCCAGCCGTTAAAATACGGCAAATATTTAGTAAACCAATAATTTGGACACCACTTTTTATTATACCTTGAATTCTTTTAGCCAGTATGATTTCGTACCATACACACAAAATTTGCCTTATAATAGATAAATATAAAAATTTATTTATGTACAAAAATTATATATATATTAACACAAAACGCAAAAGACTGGTGATAAATGAATATTGATACACACGGTCAAAGATATACTATGCCAATATAATACACAATAATAATGTTTCTAAATAATGAAATCAATATAACAATCTTCTAAATGATGATAATTATTATTAAAAATTAAATTTATTAATAACTAATAATTTAGAGTATCTCAGAGGTTATATTCTCACAAACCGTGGCCATAGGATTGGAAGAAGATATTCTCTGACAAATTATGCTCTAATTATTAATATTTAATAAATTATGAAATATGAGAAATTTATAATATGACACCAAACAATTTTAACAGTAATACAGGATCTCTCTACATATATACAGTCATGGCCGAAATTGTTGGCACCCTTGATATTTCTCCAGGAAATCATGTATTTCTCACGAAACGTATTGCATTAACACATGTTTTGCTATACACATGTTTATTCCCTTTGTGTGTATTGGGACAAAACAAAAAAAGGGAGGAAAGAAAGCAAATTCGACATAATGTCACACAAACCTCCAAAAATGGGCTGGACAAAAGTATTGGCACCCTTTCACAACTGCGGATAAATAAGAATGTTACAAGCATGTGATGCTCCTGTAAACTCACCTGGGGCAAGTAACAGGTGTGGGCAATATAGAAATCACACCTGAAAGCAGATAAAAAGGAGAGACGTTCACTTAACCTTTGCATTGTGTGTCTGTCTGTGCCACACTAAGCATGGACAACAGAAAGAGGAGACGAGAACTGTCTGAGGACCTGAGAACCAAAATTGTGGCAAAATATCAACAATCTCAAGGTTACAAGTCCATCTCCAGAGAACTAGATTTGCCTTTGTCCACAGTGCGCAACATTATCAAGAAGTTTGCAACCCATGGCACTGTAGCTAATCTCCCTGGTCGTGGACGGATGAGGAAAATTGATGAAAGATTGCAACGCAGAATAGTCTGGATGGTGGATAAGCAGCCCCAAACATGTTCCAAAGACATTCAAGCTGTCCTGCAGGCTCAGGGAGCATCAGTGTCAGCGCGAACTATCCGTCGACATTTAAATGAAATGAAACGCTATGGCAGGAGACCCAGGAGGACCCCACTGCTGACACAGAGACATAAAAAAGCAAGACTACAGTTTGCCAAAATGTACTTGAGTAAGCCAAAAGCCTTCTGGGAAAACGTCTTGTGGACAGATGAGACCAAGATAGAGCTTTTCGGTAAAGCACATCATTCTACTGTTTACCGAAAACGGAATGAGGCCTACAAAGAACAAAACACAGTACCTACGGTAAAATATGGTGGAGGTTCAATGATGTTTTGGGGTTGTTTTGCTGCCTCTGGCACTGGGTGCCTTGACTGTGTGCAAGGCATCATGAAATCTGAGGATTACCAAAGGATTTTGGGTCGCACTGTAGGGCCCAGTGTCAGAAAGCTGGGTTTGCGTCCAAGATCCTGGGTCTTCCAGCAGGACAATGACCCCAAACATACGTCAAAAAGCACTCAGAAATGGATGGCAAAGAAGCGCTGGAGAGTTCTGAAGTGGCCAGCAATGAGCCCAGATCTAAATCCCATTGAACACCTGTGGAGAGATCTTAAAATTGCTGTTGGGAAAAGGTGTCCTTCCAATAAGAGAGACCTGGAGCTGTTTGCAAAGGAAGAGTGGTCCAAAATTCCGGGTGAGAGGTGTCAGAAGCTTATTGATGGTTATAGGAAGCGACTGATTTCAGTTATGTTTTCCAAAGGGTGTGCAACCAAATATTAAGTTAAGGGTGCCAATACTTTTGTCCAGCCCATTTTTGGGGTTTTGTGTGACATTATGTCATATTTGCTTTTCTGCCTCTGTTTTATATTTGTTCCAATACATACAAAGGGAATAAACATGTGTATAGCAAAACATGTGTTAATGCAATACCTTTTTTGTGTGAAATACTTGATTTTCAGGAAAAATATCAAGGGTGCCAACAATTTCGGCCATGACTGTATAACTACCCAATATAGTTGTGATACACTAAGGTAATTCTATGACTCTACACAACAGAGAAAATATGCAATACAAAATTAAATGGACAGTCTCACCACACCCGGAATTCAGACTATGAAACTTTCCAGTGGATCCAGCTGGCAATGGAACGCTTTCAGAATGATGACCACAGGGGAAAGTGAGATAGAGTTCAATAGTGTGGGAGAATGTAGGAAGTTAGAAGTACAGAGATTTAGAAATTTAGTAAAGTTTTGGAAGTTTGAAAGGATGGAAGAGGGGTTATTCAGCAGAGAGGTCTCTTCAGATGTTTTCAGATTTTCTTCTAATGAGGTTTTTTCTTCAGCCAGGTTTTTTCTTTTGATGAGTCTTTTCTTCTAAAGGTGCATGGGCTTTTATACCAACTAAACCATTGTTCTAAGATACCCTCCCACCAGGCTTCTTGATTGGCTAGTTGAGAAATGTATGTACATAAGCTATTTCTCACCTATCCGCCAGGTGGCGGTCTTGTACCATAGAACAATTTGAGTATTGATGATGACTCATACCTCGGGTGGAACTCAATGTAATTTTAGGTATTAAATATACGTCTTATCCAGATATATAGTTGATCATAGCTATAATGTTCTAAATAAGAACCATGGAATATATGTGTATATTCAGTTATTCTTGTCCCTGAGATACAAGCTTGTGTGAAAGCATCTGTTTCCTGATAAGACATACAACTGATGCTAACTCACAATATATCTTACTTTTCATCATCTCAATACTCAAGTTAGTGATATACAATTCCCATTGCTGAATATTTGGTGGTGTGTGAAACATATTCTTTATAACATCTATAGATACTATGCTTTTGTAGTAATATCTTTGTGGTTAGATACATTCAATTCTTAGTCTAAAATGTCCTGAATTTAACTTTTAGTCTTAAAAGTGACACATTAAACTGATGTTTGTCCATTGTAAAGATGAGAGGCAATAACCAGGTGTCCTTGTAGTTTGAACAGACCATTTGAAAAGACTGATATCTCACCAGTCTCCTCAAGGGTTGTTTACTCTTCTCAAACGTTACTATAGTTTCACTTGGTGTGGTGATTCAACATTTGAAGGTTTAAAGTCTTATTTGGCTGTCTATTTAACTTTTGTATATGCAGTCTCCCCGACCCCAATATACAAATAGTATTTGTGGACAGTCCAAACAGTCTTATTGTCTTGGAAAAACCTCACTTCACTCATTATATACATTTCTCTAGCTTGAAGGTTCTTCGACTTTTCAACCAAGACAAGTTAACCCTTAACATACGGCTATGCTGAGTTGCTGTCATATAGGATTATGTCTTGATAAAATCATGTTTTTGAGATGTAATTTCAAAAGGTCCACAACAGATCCGATCCTGTACACCAAAAACAGACAGATCTATCTGTTGGATCGGATCAGATGGCAGTCCGGTGGAAACGGACAGGCGGTCCATTTCCATCTGACTGCCCGATAGAAGACAGCGGTCTGCGTTCACTCTACAGCAGCCTGCTCAGTGGGGATCAGCGGAGAGATCCCGTGCTAAGCAGGTGGATTCACTGATGGGTCCGCCCCATCTGAAAGGAACCTAAAGATAACCTGTCAATTCTAGCACAAGACCTCCTCCATAACATTAAACTGATTACCTATAAGTGCTTTTGAAGCATCATCTATAGAAAATATATATTGTACTAAAGTTTGTCGCTATTTCACAGGCACATGCTAATTTAAGGTTTGACATGTAGGGTATCTATTTACTCTGTGCATCCTTGTCTTTTATATTTTACCAAACGTGGGTAATTTATTGAGTGTGTTTTTTACTTCACCTTTGCGGTAATATCATGTGACATAAAAATTGGAAATGCCACTATTTTATTCTCTAGGGCAGCGGTTCTCAACCTGGGGGTCGCGACCCCTTTGGGGGTCGAACGACCATTTCCCAGGGGTCGCCTAAGACCATCGGAAAACACATATTTCCGATGGTCTTAGGAACCGAGACACCGCTGCAGTCTCCGGCGATGTGTGGGCGGGATGATACGCTGCTGTCACCCGGCCACACCTCCGGGATCGCTCAGCAGCTCCGCCTCCTCGCCGCTGATTGGCCACCGGAACTGTAGCTCAGGAGAGGCACACAGGCGGCCAATCACCGGCGAGGAGGTGGAGCTTGGAGAGGAGGAGCCAAGCGGCAGCGCGCGTACATCAAAGAAGACCGAGGGAGCGAGTGAAGAGGAGAGCGGCCAGAGAAGGAAGACAGCTGACAGGTAAGTGAGAGAGCGAGCCCAGGCTGGAGCAGGGGTCAGCAAGGTAAGTATCATTGGTGTCAGTGGGAGGAATAGTGCCCCATCATTTGTGTCACTAATACCAACGATGGGGCACCATTCCTCCCCCCACTGACACCAACGATGGGGCACCATTCCTCCCCCCACTGACACCAACGATGGGGCAGTATTCCTCCCCCCACTGACACCAACGATGGGGCAGTATTCCTCCCCCCACTGACACCAACGATGGGGCAGTATTCCTCCCCCCACTGACACCAACGATGGGGCAGTATTCCTCCCCCCACTGACACCAACGATGGGGCAGTATTCCTCCCCCCACTGACACCAACGATGGGGCAGTATTCCTCCCCCCACTGACACCAACGATGGGGCAGTATTCCTCCCCCCACTGACACCAACGATGGGGCAGTATTCCTCCCCCCACTGACACCAACGATGGGGCACCATTCCTCCCCCCACTGACACCAACGATGGGGCAGTATTCCTCCCCCCACTGACACCAACGATGGGGCAGTATTCCTCCCCCCACTGACACCAACGATGGGGCAGTATTCCTCCCCCCACTGACACCAACGATGGGGCAGTATTCCTCCCCCCACTGACACCAACGATGGGGCAGTATTCCTCCCCCCACTGACACCAACGATGGGGCAGTATTCCTCCCCCCACTGACACCAACGATGGGGCAGTATTCCTCCCCCCACTGACACCAACGATGGGGCAGTATTCCTCCCCCCACTGACACCAACGATGGGGCAGTATTCCTCCCCCCACTGACACCAACGATGGGGCAGTATTCCTCCCCCCACTGACACCAACGATGGGGCAGTATTCCTCCCCCCACTGACACCAACGATGGGGCAGTATTCCTCCCCCCACTGACACCAACGATGGGGCACTATTTCCCCCCCCCCCTGACCCCAACGATGGGGCACTATTCTCCCCTCCACCACACTGACACCAACGATGGGGCACTATTCCTCCCCCCACTGACACCAACGATGGGGCACTATTCCTCCCCCCACTGACACCAACGATGGGGCACTATTCCTCCCCCCACTGACACCAACGATGGGGCAGTATTCCTCCCCCCACTGACACCAACGATGGGGCACTATTCCTCCCCCCACTGACACCAACGATGGGGCACTATTCCTCCCCCCACTGACACCAACGATGGGGCACTATTCCTCCCCCCACTGACACCAACGATGGGGCACTATTCCTCCCCCCACTGACACCAACGATGGGGCACTATTCCTCCCCCCACTGACACCAACGATGGGGCACTATTCCTCCCCCCACTGACACCAACGATGGGGCACTATTCCTCCCCCCACTGACACCAACGATGGGGCACTATTCCTCCCCCCACTGACACCAACGATGGGGCACTATTCCTCCCCCCACTGACACCAACGATGGGGCAGTATTCCTCCCCCCACTGACACCAACGATGGGGCAGTATTCCTCCCCCCACTGACACCAACGATGGGGCAGTATTCCTCCCCCCACTGACACCAACGATGGGGCAGTATTCCTCCCCCCACTGACACCAACGATGGGGCAGTATTCCTCCCCCCACTGACACCAACGATGGGGCAGTATTCCTCCCCCCACTGACACCAACGATGGGGCACTATTCCTCCCCCCACTGACACCAACGATGGGGCACTATTCCCCCTCCACCACACTGACATCAACGATGGGGCACTATTCCTCCCACTGACACCAACGATGGGGCACTATTTCCCCCTCCCCCCACTGACACCAACGATGGGACACTATTTCCCCCCCCCCCCTGACCCCAACGATGGGGCACTATTCCTCCCACTGACCCCAACGATGGGGCACTATTCCTCCCACTGACACCAACGATGGGGCACTATTCCTCCCACTGACACCAACGATGGGGCACTATTCCTCCCACTGACACCAACGATGGGGCACTATTCCTCCCACTGACACCAACGATGGGGCACTATTCCTCCCACTGACACCAACGATGGGGCACTATTCCTCCCACTGACACCAACGATGGGGCACTATTCCTCCCACTGACACCAACGATGGGGCACTACTCCTTCCACTGACACCAATGACATGGCACTACTCCTCCCACTGCAAAATTACAGTTATGAAGTAGCAATGAAAATAATTTTATGGTTGGGGGTCACCACAACATGAGGAACTGTATTAAGGGGTCGCGGCATTAGAAAGGTTGAGAACCACTGCTCTAGGGTGTCTGCTTTCAGAAAATATATACTGTTTGGGAGTTTTGTGTAATCTTAAGGTCTAAAATGATATTGTAAACATGTTTGCAAAAATGGCTCTGGCAGCGAAAGGGTTAAAGTATAACTAAAGGCAAAACTTTGTTTTTTAAGTTTTGATAAAGCGGAGATGTATTAGAACCCCTGTCAGGTTTTATTGTTGTCTGTGCCCCACTTAGGGAGATTCACACTATTTGTCCTGTTTACCATTATCATGAAAAGTGAAAGTTAAAGAAAATTCCAAAGTTTGTTTTATCCTCAGAACAGTAACAGAGGGGAAATCTTCCAATTGGGATACTAGATCTAGTGACGCGGGGGGGATTAATGGATTCCTTTAATTTGCAGGGATTTCCTCTCAATTCCTGTTTGGCTATGGGATAGGAAGTGAAGGAAAATATCCCCAATGGCACACAGATGGTAAAAAGATAAGAAAAAATGGCAGGGGTTAATTCCCTCCTTACTCTATCCAAAAATGAAAATTCTGAGTGGGCAGTAAAAGATCAGTGGTGCTATTGTCAGATAAGACCGAATTTGAGCTCTTTGGTATTTACTTGAGTCGCGGTGTTTGGAGAAAGAAAAATGCTGACTATAACCCTAAGAACACCATCTCTACAGTAAAGCACAGAGGTGGAAACATTATGCTTTGCTTCTCTTTCTCTGCTAAACTTACAAGCCGACTTTGTCGCATTGAGGGGCCAATAGACGGAGCCATGTATTGTAAAATCTTGGATGAGAACCTTCTTCCCCCAGCCAGAACACTGAAGATGGGTCATGGATAGGTCTTTCAGCATGACAATGAACCAAAACATACCGCTAAGGCAACAAAGGAGTGGCTCAAGAAAAAAAACATTAAGGTCATGGAGTGGCCTAGCCAGACCTAAATCCTATAGAAAATGTATGGATAGAGCTGAAACTTCGAGTTGCCAAGCAACAGCCAAGAAACCTTAAGGATTTTGAAAAGATCTGTATAAAAGAGTGGACCAAAATCCCTCCTGAGATGTGTGCAAACCTGGTAACCAACTACAAGAAACATCCTACTTCAGTGCTTGCCAACAAGGGTTTCTCTACCAAGTATTAAGTTATATTTTGCCTGGGGATCAAATACTTATTTTGCTCATTGAACTGCAACTCAATTTATAGCATTTGTGTTGTGCTTTTTCTGGATTTTTGGTTGATATTCTGTCACTATAATTTAAAATACACCTATGATAAAAATTATAGACCCTTTATTTCTTTGTAAGTGGGCAAACTTACAATATTTGCAGGGGATCAAATAATTATTTTCCCCACTGTATGTTGTATGATAAAGAAGCCATGGCAGTGATTTTTGACACACAATATTTTAATAAAATATTACCCAGTTAAGGTTTAGGTCTACTTTAAAGTGATTCTAAAGGTAAATTAAAAAAATAACAATGGATGCTGATCAGCTGCTGATTTTCCAGAAAGTTCATTCGACAGAAGCTGGCCGTGAGATTGGCTTCTGTCAAACAGGGACCCGTACACACAAGCCAGATGTCGGCCAATATCTACCTTACCTTCTAATTTTGCCTGATATTCAGCCCATGTGCACAGGGAGTTGCTTGTGTTTTCTTCTCTTCTAAATTTTAGAAATAATAAAATGGTCTCTAAATGGCATGGAGGCTCGACAGTCCCTTTGACAATTTGGACTTTTCTTGTGTTTCAGATCGTCTTTTTACAAGCAAATGATTCTTCAGAGAAGTTTCTCAGAGATACTACAGGCCATTTCATTGAAGCTTTTTTACTATAATCCATTAAGAAATCAATTGTAACTGAATCGTGCAGTAGAACAGCTTTGCAAATTGAACACTCTTCCTCACATTTAACACAATTACACTCTGCCTGTCACCTCGTGCAGCCTGCCTGTCTAGAACATAAGGAAAATGTTTCAGCTCAACATCAACACCATCAAAGTTACATTACGATCTTGCATCCTTTGCAGAATTTTCATGAAAAGAAACCTTCACAGAAAAAAACAAAATACTGATATAAAGAGGAAAACAAATCTGGTACATAAATAAACCTGGTACATCTGATATTGCCATGTAGCTTTACAGGTCATTTGGGCCAGGATTAATAGTAGACTTACTGCTTTTGCCGCCAGAGCTGTTTTAACATTTTTTGCACACTTGTTTAACAAAATTATTTTAGGCCTGATGATTACTTAAAACCCCCAAAACATATATTTTCTGACAGCAGAGACCCTGGAGAATAAAATGGTGATAGTTCCAATTTTTTACGTATATATGATAATAACTCAAAATCTCAGTAAAAAATACACTAAAGGTTTTTTTAAGCCACACATGCACAATATATTACTTTTTGATCAAATATAAAAGATGAGGTTGTGCCAAGTAAATAGATACCCAACATATCAAGCTTGAAAATTGCATGAGCCTGTGAAACAGTGACAAATTTCAGTAGCCTATATTTTCCATAGATGATGCTTTAAAAGCCTCTACAGGTCATCAGTTTTGGGATAACCATGAATAAGGGACCTAGAATTATTGCTATAACTATAGCATAAGTGGGGATGTGTAACATGTGTAGCATAATCAATGTTGTATATAGGTACCCCTGAAATGTGTGTTACATTTGTATGTGCATGTAGGTGGGATTGGGGAAGGAGGGGGGGGCTTAATTTTTTTTTGGGGGGGAGGGGGTTAAGTGTTTGGATGTAACTTTCACTGTAACTACATCAGACCCCTGATGTCTCACCTACTCATAAATGAAGCTAATGGAGTGCAGGTCATGCTTCATTAGCTTCTTCCTTGGCTACAGTCGAACCCACAAATGAGACCTCACTTGGTAGGGGAGATCAGCAGATGAACATTTGCTGATCTGCCTCTACCTGGTGGCACCTGCCATGCCGGTCTTGGGTCCACAGGTGGGACAATGAAGCACAGGAAGTGAGTTTAACCCCCACTGCTTTGGACATGTACCCTATGATGGTGCAAGCAAAATGTTAAAACGTAACTAGACGACATTTAATTTTCCAACAAGATATAAAGGCTGATAATGGTTAGTTTCTCTTTTTAATTCTCATTTGTTCTCATTCACAGCCCAATCTATATTAGCTTGTTCGTGTATTAGGTTCACCTTTTTCATAATTAAATCATCATTTTTAGGTTCTGCTGTTTCTAGCCATTTGTTTAATATTTACTGTATTTATTATACTGAGCCTCCCCTGCTTGAAGCTCAGCTCCAGCCAAAACAATTTATTTTATGACGAATAGAGTGGAGAGGGTTTTTATTGCTGTCAGTATGCCTCTTTTGGGAAGACACTTGTGATGACCGCACCGTTTCATACCATTTCTTGTACTGATGCCTCAGGGATAGGAAGTAAAGGAACATTTCCCACATTGGGGTCACAGACTGAAATGAACACCTGTAAGAATTTATCACCTACTTATTTTATCTAAATTCACTAAACTAAATGTTTGGCTACAGTTAGGCTTTACCAGCTGTTGAGAGATCAGCTACATAGGCAGGGCCAGGATCAAGCGGGGTGCTGGGGTGGGCTGTGCCTCCCCCCCCAGATTTTAGTTGAGGATCCCCAGGTCTCTGAGAGTGCATCCACTGATCCATGAGCCAGTCTTGTGGAGGCAATAATGTAAGAGAGCAATGTGATGGGGATACATGATGTAAAGGGGCACTCTGATTCAGATACCTGATGTAAAGGGGCAAGCTGATGGGGTAACTGATCATATGTTAGGGGGCACTGTGATGGGAGCAGTTGATGTAAGGGGGCACTCTGATGGGGAGAGTTGATGTAAGGAAGCACTCTGACAGGGACCCTGTTGTAAGGGGGACTCTGGTGAGAACCCTGATGTAAGGGGGCATTCTGATGAGTATCCTGATGTAAGGGGGCACTCTGATGAGGACCCTGATGTATATGGGGAACTCTGATGGGGAACTTGATGCAATGGAGGACTGGAAACCCTAATTTAGGAGGGGAATCTGATGGGGACACTGATATAAGAGGGCACAGAGTCTGTTTAATCCTATTTTAATGACAACCTAATACATACTTGTGTTTCCTAGGTCGTGACACAGTGTGACAGACTGTTAGTGACTCACACACAGTGTTGACATTGTGCCCCCTGACTTTTCTTTACTACACCCCCAGGTCACATAGGCTAGATCCGGACCTGTACAATAAGTATGGGTTGCTTTCACCGGTTCAGCCGACTAAAGTTCTTGCATTGTTAGAAGGAGCAGTAAAGTACAACCACTATGTAGAAGTGCAAAATAGGAAGCAGTCTGCATAAGTAATGAGCAATGTGTACATATAAGAATTAATTAGCATGTTAGGTAACTTAGCTTTAAACCCAAGCAAAAATCTGCCAGTAGGTAAAGTTTTTTAGTAGAGCAACAGCACAGTGGCTTAGTAGGTAGCAATTCTGCCTTGCAGCACTAGGGTCATCGGTTTGAAATTTAACTAGGTCATTACCTGCATGGAGTTTGCATGTTCTCCCTGTGATTGTGTAGGTTTCCTCCAGGTACTCTGGTTTCACACTCTAAAGACAGGCTGGTAGGTTAATTGGCTCCTAACCAAACTGATCACAGCATAGGAGGTAGGGGCCTTAGATTGTAAGCTTTTGGATGGCAGGTACTGATATGGATGTACAATATGTAAAGTCCAGCATAAATTGCCTGCATTATATAAATACCTATAATAAATAACTATAATAAGAAACTATATAATTGTGGCCATACATGCTTTGATAAACGATCAATATTTTCTGATAGGAATAATTGATCTATGGTCAACAACCCATTCTGTTGGTAAGTCACACACTGAGAAGTGGGCATGTTATACTTACCTGCCCTATACAATGGTTTTGCTCAGAGCAGTCCTAATCCTCCTCTTCTTGGGTCCCTGCCAGCGCTCCGAGCTTCTCCTCCCTGCCAAGTACCCCCACAGCAAGACATTTGCTATAGAAGCACTCATGTGAGCTTATTCCGAAGCACCACTTTGTGTGTCCATAAGACACACAGAATGGGGCTTGGCTCTGCTCCTTCCTCACTGGCTTTGATTGACAGCAGAGGGGGCTTATGTCTCCTGCTGCTGTATCTGAGCCAATGAGGAGCGAGAGAGCGTAAAGATCCTCGGCTCTCGTGCACATCGCTGGATCGAGATCAGTCTCAGGTATGTATTTGGAGGGAGGGGCTGCTGGGGAAGCTGCATACAGAAGGTTTTTTTTAAACTTACTGCATAAAATGCATTAAGGTAAAAAACCTTTTGCTTTTACAACCACTTTAACATACAAACCTAAGTTATCAAGTTCATCTCTATTTCCACCATGTAACCTCATAATCTGATCAATTGAAATACAATCATATTCATGAAAAAATTATCGTGGTGCTGCCAGTCAATGCAAAATGATCAATAATTTTCCACCCTAGCCGATTGACCCAGTTTCATACATGAAGTCTAAATAGATTGGAAGGAAAGTTATGGCAATTTGATTGTTTGCAGATTTCGAAATCGAAGCATACATGGCCACCATAAGTCTTATACGTGCCTGCTATCAAATTTTTGATATCTGCACACTGACTGTACCACATGCACTGTGCAATTTATAGTTCCAACCCATTACTGGATTTGTGAGATGTCAAGAATTCATCAGGGTGCCGAAATAAAGTTACTCCAGTTTACATGTGCAAGAGTCACATCATTACTGGCCACCAATTGCCAGACAAAGAACACTCCAGATCTGGAAGAAGATTGTGATGGAGGGAGCAGTAGCAGGAAGCTTTGAACCTCACACGGCTGGAAAAGAGCACAACCAGAGGTAAGTCTGCCACAATGAGCAAGTATGCAAAGCATATGGCACATTATGGCAGATGCTATCTGGCATTGTGTAGGTGACAGGTGTACTATAAAATAAATTCCTAATGCTAGTATTTTCAGTCTTATAGCCTTTATACTTTGTATTATGTTTAAGATAACCATGAGGCCAGTATTCCCCCTGTGGGACCTCCAGAGAGTACAAGGAAATATGCATGGCAATTTTGATTGTGTGTTAATACGTTCTGACAATATTTCGGCATATACTAACTATATTAAAAAGTGACTATTTTTAGCATACGCCAGAGATAAGATGAAATTAAAACTCTGAGCCTCCGCTTGAAAGGAAATAATAATGAACTGACTTTTTCCAATAAACAAATAGATGACAGTGTGGATAAAGAAAGTTCTGGAATCAAGTTATATGACTTGATGATCAAAAGGTCTCATATAATCATATATAACTCTCAACATACTCATATACAACCAAAATAAATGTAAATCTTAATTAATTGATATTTAATTTGCTAAACCATTGTGTATCATAAACAACTGCCATTTTTTAAATAAAATAACTGACCATTTTTTTAACTTCTTTATTCCATCTCAGTACAGCTGATATCCTGAAGCTTCTTTGCAACCTCTTCCTGTCTACATGCAGTTTCCTGTTATTTCTCAGGATAGATTTCCTGATGATGACAACAGTGGACAATGCCTGCATGATATGTGTTGATATGATCAACTTTTAGTCTCCATTGGAAATCGTAGACATCTGAAGCTGAACATATGTCACCAGCCCTCCAGGGATTCTCCAAACTGGTCCAAAGCCTTATTCAGCGGTCACATCATATTTACAAAGGCATTGTTTTGGAGCCGCACAGGACCCCTTCATCAAGCAGAAAAGTCACTTGCCTGATGAAGTGGCCCTGTGCTACTCCGAAACGTTGCCTTTGTAAATATTATGTGACTGCTTATTAAAGCTTTGGACCAGTTTGAAGAATCCCTGGTGTGCTGATGATTTACGTTCTGCTTCAAGGAACGCTGCTTGAAGCAGAACGTAAATCATCAGCACACCAGGGATTCTTCAAACTGGTCCAAAGCTTTAATAAGCAGTCACATAATATTTACAAAGGCAACGTTTCGGAGTAGCACAGGGCCACTTCATCAGGAAAGGGACTTTTCTGCTTGATGAAGGGGTCCTGTGCGGCTCCAAAACAATGCCTTTGTAAATATGATGTGACCGCTGAATAAGGCTTTGGACCAGTTTGGAGAATCCCTGGAGTGCTGGTGACATATGTTCTGCTTCAGATGTCTACGATTTCCAGTCGATGGTCATTGCAGCACCCACTGACACCTAATAGTCATTTACAGGAACTTGTGCATTGGGAATATTGGGATTGGCATCAACCAAATGAAGCAAACAGTGATCTGGGTGTGGCTGGGGTGGTGTATCTGGACAAGCAGTCCAATTTTACAGCCCACTTGAAGCCTCCAGAACTTGATTAATCCAGCATCTAACTGGAAACATACAAATTCTGGCAGCTCTACTGTACCTGTTATGCATCCAGCTGCAAAGGGCCCAGTCCCTGCTAGTACCCTTGTGGTGTGAACTGATTCAAGTATTGCCTCGTATTGCTTTTGCAGCACCCTCCACTAGTTAGGCTGATATGTTAAAGTGGTTGTAAAGGCAGAAGGTTGTTTACCTTTATGCATTCTATGCATGAAGGTAAAAAACCTTTTGTGTGCTGCTCCCCCCAAGCCCTCTCGATCCAGCGATGTGCACAAGAATCTCAGCTCTCCCTAGTCTTTCTCTTCTCATTGGCTCACACAGTAGCAGGAGGCAATGGCTCTTGCTGATGCCAATCACAGCCAGTGAGCCAATGAGGAGAGAGCAGGGGGTGGGCCCAAGCCGCGGCTCTATGTGTCTTATGGACACATAGAGCCAGGTTTGAGAGTGAGCACGCACCAGTGCCCTCATAGAAAGCAGTTTGCTATTGGGGGCACTGGTCCAAGATGAGGAGTCAGGAGCACCGGCTGGGGACCAAAGAAGAGGAAGATCGGAGCTGTTCTGTGCAAAACCACTGCACAGAGCAGGTTTGTATGACATGCTTATTTTTTGTTTTTCTTTTTTAAAGCTGACCATTAATACCAGTTTAGATTTAGTTCTGTAGTCAGTGGACCTGTGATTGATGGTTTTGGTCTGTTCAGGGTTTCCTAAGCTGACAGTTGGATTCCTCCCACGTGCCTCTGAAAGAAGTTTCCATAGTATGACGGCAATGACAGAAACAGGTGCTAGATACACAGAGAAAAATCATTTACAAGTATATATTTACAATTATATTTGCGTAAATAGCAAACTTTTAATTTTTCGGTAAAGTGTCTTAAACTTTCATAATAATCCCTGGAAAAGAGTTAACCAGTTTGTCTGGACCGGGAATTGACAACAAAATGTAACATGTTCCTTGGAGGTAGAATTTCATAAATGTTTTTGATCCACCTGCTCAGCAGACTCTTAAAGGGGTCTAAGAGAACTCTTACTAGTTCAATAATTTGATGCTGGCCACCATTTTTTGGGGAGCTTTAGCCCTCCATTGCTGTTATTGACAAGGTGTGGCACACCCATGAAGCCACATATGTTACCCCATAGTTACCTATATTTGTGTAGCACTAGGGCAAGGGGATCCAGTGCCTCCCACTTTAAATGAAACAGTCAGGTAAGGAGATAGTCACCTTTCCCATTACAGTGCTCTTTTCCCCTTAACTGGCCCAGGGAGTGTAGAACTACACACTCAGTCTCAGTCCTGCGTGCTGATTTAGGTAGGTGACCTTCTGCTGGGCTGTCTCTTTTCCTGGCTGTACAGGTGGTCCTCGCTTTGGATGCTGGTGAGGTTTAGCGATCCTCCTTTCCTGCTTCCTGCCAGCAGGTAGGCCTCTTCCCACTGGGCCCCTTCCCAGGCTCCTGCATCTCAGCTTCTCACTCCATCCTCCACCAAAACTCTCCTGCTATTGAGCAGACTTATTCACAAGGGAGTGAATAAGTTGGTTAGTGGTTTTAACCACTGAAACCACTAATCAACTTATTCACTCCCTTGTTATCTATCGCCTTGACTATTGTAACTCCCTCCTCATTGGCCTACCTAATCGCAGGCTATCCCCTCTTCAGTCTATCATGAATGCTACTGCCAGACTCATCCACCTTACCAACCATTCCATATCTGCCATCCCTCTCTGTCAATCCCTCCACTTGCTTCCCATTGCTCAACAAATAAAATTCAAAACATTAACAATAACATATAAAGCCATTTATAACTCTGCCCCAAATTATATCACCATTCTTGTCTCTAACTATCACCCAAACCATCCTCTCTGCTCCTTCCACAACCTTCTGCTCTCTAGCTCCATTGTCTCCTCCTCCCATGTTCATCTCCAGGACTTCTCCAGAGCCTCTCTCATCCTCTGGAACTCTCTACCTCAATCTATCCGACTATCACCTACTCTGCCCACTTTTAGGTGACTCCTGAAAACCTCTCTTCAAGGAAATCTATCCTGCCTTCAGCTAATAACCGAATCTTCTATTTTTCCTATCAGTTCATTCCCCACAGTTATTACCTGTTGTACCACCAGCCCCTCCCTCTTAGATTGTAAACTCCAAGGAGCAGGGCCCTCCTAACCCTCTTGTATTGAACTGTATCATTGCTGTATTGTCTCCCTTTATAATGTAAAGCACTGAGCAAATTGTTGGCACTGTATAAATCCTGAATAATAATAATAATAATTAAGGGCTGATCTGGTCACATATCAAGCCTCCTGCTTGGGAATTGGCCAGAGTCACTTGAGTATGAAAACCAGCACCTCCTCACCCCCAACCACTGCTTCTAGAATCTTCTCCAAGATTCCAGAGCAGGGGGAGGTATCAAGGAACTGATCTACAGAGCCTCTCAGCCAGAACCCAAATGTGACTATTGCCTAGGCTGCTACTCAGCCCTTGTACTTGAAAAAATAATCCACTAGCTCCCCTTAGCTAACTAGGAGGGTGATACATTTAGATCTAAACTGTTGCCTAAATACAAACTTAACAGGTCTTAATATGACCAGTTACATGATTGATAACAACCATAATGCCATATAGCATGTCATCTTAATGACAGGGCTATTAGATTGTAAGCTCTAGTGAGCAGGGTCCTCTGAATCCTCCTGTATTAATTTGTATTGTAATTGTACTGTCTGCCCTTTTGTTGTAAAGCGCTGCGTAAACTGTTGGCGATATACAAATCCTGTAAAATAATAATTAGTATTTGGGATGTGAGCCTGCACTCTAAGACTGAGCATGGGTTCTCTAGTATGAAAGTGAGCTGATAAATCACTAGTATTCACTCATCTTTTATTCCTGTACTTTCTTTTTACATCAAGGTAAAGATCCTCTATTCATGGATACTTTCCAGTGTAGTTCTTGAAGAATATCCATTATTTCTTTTTCTGGACAGGCCAAGTAGATGGCTTCTGGCTTCAGTGTGCCAGTAAATTATATTTAAAAATTGACCATGAAATGTGCAATTTTACGATCTTCGCTCTTCTTTCAAAAACTATTAGGCGGATTTCATTTAATAAAATAGCCATGCTTTCAATCTGTCTGAAAATGTAAAGTATAAAGTCCACAGCCATACAATTCATAACAGATTAAATCTGAACTGAAAGCGTTTATAGCCCTCATCATTGGCTGTTCTGGATTTTATATCCTGAAATAATGTTAATCCAAGTAAATTCTACTTTTATATATAAGCTTAAAGCTTTTTTTTCTGTAATTCACAGCACTAAGCTTGCTATTACAGCCAATTTGGCTACAAATTAAGCAATTTGTCATCTGTCAGGCTGTGGAGTTGGTGACCAAACACTCATGGAATTAACCATCTGTTAGAAGACATCTCGCAGTTCTGATCTGCCAGGGTTTCACATGTATTTTCACTTCCGTTTTGACACATTCGACAGCAGCAATACTAATAACATATGGTATAGTCTACAGGGCAAAACAAATCTTCATGTTACCTCCTTGAACATGTTACCAGTTTAATTTTTCACAAAGCGTAATTAGCAAATATAACCTCCTCAGTCAACACTGCAACTATATTTCAAAAATCATTTAAATTAATAAATTAAATGCTATGCCACATAACAGACAAGAAGTATTTTAAACATTGGCAGTGAAATTATCAACCTTTTATGTAAATAGTGTCATGTCATATTTATCTGCTTTGTGCAATGCTTTTGCACAGGGCAGCTCGAATCCTCCTCCACTAAGGTCCACCGCTGCCTCTCCTGGCTCCTCCCCCCACTGAGTGCCCCTATATCAAGCTGCTCACTATGGGGGTACTTGTGCGGGCTTACTCCCAAGCTGTCTCTGTGTGTCTATAAGAGCATGGCTTGGCCCCGCCCCCGCTTCCTCCTCACTGGCTGTGATTGAAAATAGCTGGAGCCAAGGACTTCCAGTGCTGTGTGTGAGCTAGTGAGGAGGGAGAGAGCAGAGAGGGGTAACTAAAAGAGGGGATTGGGGGGGGGGGGGCTCCACTCTGAAGGTTTTTTAACTTGATGCAGAGATTGAATTACAGTAAAAAAACATTCAGGCTTTAGAATCACTTTAAGCTTGTAATGCACCAGTACAGTTTTGTTTGAGAAAATTTCTTTTTATAAATGTTTTTCAATTTTCTAAAGGTTAATGTGGTCAATTGGATGATTGATTTCTATCATATTGACAAGAAAAATCGATGGAGAAAGGTTTTTCTCAAAAACCAAAATTCTGATTGTGATTTCTGATGCTAAAAAAAAAATTACTTATTGTGCTTAATGTACAATGTTATGTAATGTGCACGTGCTTCGAAAAATAGAACATAGAATTCACAATATTGGTATGGCGATCAAACAGAATTTTTTAGGGTTTTCATACAAATCCATAATGGTACCTAACAAACTTTCAACTGGTATATGGCTAACTCTATTCACATCTGTCCCTGGTATGCGAGATATCACGCACGAAGCTGCAGAGCCACATGTCAAAATCTTATAAGGTGGACAAATGGTACAAATTCTTTATTCAGTTCTCATAATTTGCCAGAGCAGAGTACAAACTCTCTGTAGCACGTAATGGGGTTTGTAAGTGGCTGAGGTTTGGCACCAAAAAGAGTACAAGTTCCTACCCCACTTTTTCTTTCTAGAACAATGCCCCACCTGCTTGAAGCCCTAAACCTCCACCAACATGTGCCCAACTCCTTGCCAGAGGCCTCTGCATGACATCACTGACTATTAGCCTTTATAATCCAAAGAAAGTAATGTCTACACAAAAGAAGCATAGTTGCTGCACTTTACTGGTGTTACTTCAGAGGATTACAGTCACATCACACAGACATACTATCTGGGGACACTAGACAGCACTTTGTCAATCACATATAGTGGACAATCCTCAGCAGTTGCATGTGAAAGCAGAAAAAACTCTTCAATCTTCAGCCATTTTCGCTTTTACAATCTCTCTCCTTCCCAGGGTCATTAGTACTCACTCAGAGAGCTCTGGCTTACCGTAGGCTATCTGTATCATGACTCTCTGGCTGCTGTTCCAGTGTCAAGACCACTGCACCCCTACTTCCAGTATACTTCTCCCAGGTCCTCCATGGGGATAGACTCACTTCAAAGAACACTTGACCTGGCCTGAAAGGCCTTTTGCAACTTGCTCTAGCCACCACCACCCTAAGAGACATTATGACCATACCTGGCTCTTCTGGGTGCAGAACTATCTTACCCTATCCTCTGGCCCTGTCCAGATCCCCTGCACTAGGTGACTACATCTGCACAATATGGGGTAGCTGGCTTCTATGCCCCATCTGCCCTCAGGCGTCTTCCAACCTAGCTTATATATGGGCACTGTTCACCCATAACATCACTACAGGAGGGCTCTAGCTAAAAGGGTCCTAGCACCTGCTTACACTATTCTCTGTCACCACACACACACACATATTCCAGGACAGAGCCATCTGGTGGCAGACTAGCTAACTGCACCTGCTTACATGCTGCCTTTCTCAGCCTTTTTACTCAAGAGGAACACTTGAAATAATTTTCAGGTCTCAGGGAACTTCAACTGAAATTCATTTATCTGGTGTCAGTAGAAATAATGGAGTTGATTTACTAAAACTGGAGAGTGCAAAATCTGGTGCAGGTCTGCATTGAAACCAATCAGCTTCAAGGTGTTTTTGTCAAAGCTTAATTGAACAAACTGAAGTTAGATGCTGATTAGCTACTATGCAAAATTGCTCCGGATTTTACCCTCTCCAGTTTTAGTAAATCATTCCCAATGTCTCCTTACATTTAAGGCCAGTGGGAAGAATGCCCCCCTTACAGTGGTGGTCAGAATATCATCCTTACACACAGCTAAAAAGATAATTGATATCATGCCGCTGGCTCTGCAAAGTTGTATTGGACCTGAAGGTATCAGGCCCCTTCAGTTGGTTGGTCAAGCAGCTCAAGGAACCCCCTATCAACCTCTGGAGGAACTCTAGGCTTTACAGAACCCTGGTGTAGAATGGTTGCTCTATATGATTGAATGTTCTTGAAACACTTTTAGGGCCCCTTCACATCCTAGCATCTCTACAGCATTGTGTTAATGCATATTATATCTTTCATTAACACGTTTTGTTTTATATATATATATATATATATATATATATATATATATATATATATATGGTATGGAGACATAAGTGCACATTGCATTTTCAGGTAAGGTCTGCTTCACATGCAATGGTTTGTATTGAAACCATTTTATTTCCTTGTCTGGATCCCATTCTGTCCAACAATGGAAGCAGCAGCCAGCAGCTGGACAGGGATTCTGATGTTGTTTACCGGGAGGCTGTGACAGGTGGGGAGGTCATAATCCCCTTACTAAATCAAAAGTTGTAACACAAATGAATTGTCAGAGCATCCTAAGATGTATATGCGGATATGCTGAGATGAAACAGAAAATGAACAACTGCTATACATCATCTTTTGAAATAATCTGGAGTTACCGGGCAACTGATAAAGATATTACATTTATTTTACATTTTGTAATTTATGCTTGAAATGCTTGTATTATGATTAATTTTCTGTACCCCTTGCTTGGATGGCACACATCCCTCAGTATTATTTTTAGTATAACTATATTTGTGTACCGTAGTGTGGAAAAATTGAAATCATATTTATGATTAAAAAATAATGAAGATAAATTCTTCCCTCAAATAATCTTTCTTCCTCTCAGCACTTTTCTGTAATGTTTGTAATACCTTGAGGCTAGCTTCGAATAGCATGTGTAATTTCATTTTGGGCGGAGAGTGATGAAAGCAGATTTTATTTAAATCTATTTACATTGCCAACATTGTTGTTTTAATACCCCTTGCTCCTGTCGTAATTATAGCACCATGTGGTGTCAGTTTGGGTTTATCTGACATCAATGCGGACAGGAAGAGTGAACCGTCTTGGACATTTGTGAGGTAGGTGCAGTGTGGTGCATCGGTAGTAATGACACAGAGGCCAGAGTGCATAAAAACAAAATAATGAGGCTCTTGTAGACAGATACAGCAGCCTGGCGGGGTAGCACGCCCGTCCGGGAACTCATAGTCAATGCAACAGAGAGTCAGTGGTGGTAGGCCTGAGCTGAAGAGAGCGACTGCCAAGGAAGGTGGAGTGTTGCATGGCTGATCCAATCCCAAGAGGGAGTTTACGGAGGTGTAGATGTAGGCCCTACTCTTTCCCTACTCCTCTGGAACCTTTCCCTGTCGCTAGTGCTGTCCCTGACAGACGGGTGAGCTCTCCCCACACTAACCACTTAGCAAATGTGTGCCAAAACCTGGGGGCATGGACTTAAAAAGACTCTGCTTGACCCAAGATGGCCACTAGAGTCACCTGGATGCAGCCCAGCCAACTGTAATGCTGCTCCAGGGGATCAAGGAAACCATAGAGAAACAGTTTCCCTTGACTTCCTCTGAAGCTGCAATACTGCTTCAGTCAAGCGCCACCTACAGTGGAGGAAAAGGACTGCACCTTGCCTACACTTTCGCCTGCCAGTTTGAAGTGTTCTACAAATGTCACTTTTAGTGCAGGTTGAGGGACAGTTTTAGCTAAAATAGGGCCCCGGAGAAAAAAAATCACAAGATTGGGTGCTCTGTCCTGGAAATTGTACTCTAATTACAATACCATAGGCTCATTTCACAAAGCTAGCACACCAGACTAATGAGCAAAAAAGTGACAGTTGTTTTCAGCTAAATGAGATCTGAAAATGATTATCCCATCGCTAAAATAAAGATCCTTATTCTTCTGTAAGGCCAGATTCATATTGCAGTAGGGCATGTAACATGCATTTCAGTGCTGTGCATTTTTAATGGCACCCCAATGTACTACTACCTGCTCTATAGCATGCCACAAAAGCACAGTAGTGCGTTATCATGTGTTGTATTAGATATAAAGGGTTGTGTGCAACTTTATATATGTTGGAGTGCATTGGAAGTTAATAAGTTTTGAATAGGCCACCTTAAAGCGGAGCTCCACTCAAAAGGGGAAGTTCCACATTAAGGACTGCACCCCTACTCCCCATTAAGGATAGCACCTTTGGGGGGGAACCACCCAAATTTGACAGGTACCCGCTCCCACTTCCGGTCCAATCGCCTAGGCGATCGGAAACAGAAGGTGTCCTCCCTCCCTGTAGTCTTTTGGGACACGTGACAGGTCCCAGAAGTCTACAGGACCATTCATGTGGTACTCATGCAGTGGGTACCCGGCTGTGAAGCCCACACTGAAGATGCCGGCCTCCTGGAATACAGGACATCCGGTGAAACGGGCTGCGGGGGACATACCACGGGATCATGGGACAGGTAAGTGGCTGTTTTTTAAAAGTCAGCAGCTACAATTTTTGTATCTGCTGACTTTTATTTTTTGACAGGTGAGTGGAACTCTGCTTTAATGCAATGCAAGCAATGGATCCATAAAGTTTTTTGAGCCACAAATACATACTATTGCCCTGTAACCTAACAGTCTGAAACAACCAGGGCAACCTCAACATTTTATAGCTAGAGTGATGGAATGGTAACAGAGGGGTGGAGTTTTACAAGGCACATTGCTGTTATATTGGTGTGTCTAGTCTAGTCACAGTCTTGCGTACTATTATACCAAATCTCACCAAAACTTTTTTTTCTTAGTTTTGGATAGAGTGCGGAAGGATTAGAAAATGTCAAACAACAAAAGCTTCCAGCTCAACTTGCCAACCAGCCTGCAAACAAACCAAATTAACCTGTCTAACAGTATGTGTTAAAAACAGGGGTTTAGTTAGCACACATTTGCAAATACATGCGTTCTTAACTTCTTAACTCAGTTCTTAACTCATGCGCAGTTTGCGCGGTTGCAGAGCCGTGCAGCGGCGCGATCTGTTACCGGCCGTGTACCTCGGACACGGCCGATGACAGATCTGAGTACCGGCCCCCGTTGTCGGTGCCATGTGACCTGCTGTGACCAATCACAGCAGGTCACATGACAGTTGTATACAATGGATGGCTTCATTCATGCCATCCATTGTATACTAGTGCCTAGCTGTGAATGGTCACAGCAGGTCACATGCACATGTCATGTGATTAGCTGTGGCCAAATCTCAGCTAAGCACAAAAAAAAAAAAAAAAAAAACCCTGAATGAATCGATTTCATTCAGGTAAATGCTTGCTTATAGCAAAGTAATTCTTTGCTATAAGCAAATTGTGTAAAAAAAAAAAAAAAAATACTGATCACTTCCCCAAAGTAGTACAATGTTACTATGGTAACATTGTACTACTTTGGTCATAGTAAAATATGAAAAAAAATCTTAAAAAATATAAAAAAAGTAATAAAAAATTAAAAATAATAAAAGAAAAAAAATATATATATATAATTTTTTTTCATACTGTCACCAGTCAGTGTCCCTGTTCACCGCCATGCCTGTTATATGATGACGCTGTACTGCACTGGTGACAGTATGTAAAAAAAAATAGTGAAAATAATTTTTTTAATTTTTTCATTTTCCAAAAAATTATGACAAAAAAATACAACTTAAAAAAACTTGCCATTCCTCTTATGAAGTACGTCGGACTGTCTACTCTGCAAAAAGGGGTCATTTGGGGATATCTGTACTATTCTGACTTTCTTGGACCTCAAGAAATTAGATTGGCCGTCAGTACTTCAGGATTGATCAATTTGCAGATCTATACCATAGTTTGTGAACTCTATAACTTTCCTACAAACTAAATAATACATCCTAATTTGGGTTATTTTCACCAAAGACATGTAGCAGAATACATCTCGGCCTAAATTTATGAAGAACCATTATTTATTTGTAAACTGTTATAACAGAAACAAAGAAAAACGTGTTTTTTTTTCAAAATTTTTGGTCTTTTTTTGTTAATTTAGCAAAAAATAAAAACCCTAGTGGTGATTAAATACCATCAAAAGAAAGCTCTAGTTGTGTGGTGAAGAAAATTATAAAATTTTAGTTTGGGTACAATGTTGTATGAACGCGCAATTGTCATTCAAAGTGTCAGAGCGCTGAAATGTGAAAAATGGCCTGGGCAGGAAGGTGTAAAATTGCCCGGTATTGAAATGGTTAATGGATAGACCAAGGGCAGGTGGACCTGAGGGAGCCCACCCCTCCTTAAAGGTACAGGAGCGCACTGGACACCCAGTATATAGCACAATGGCAGCTAAGGTGTCCAGTGCGCCCCTCACCAACAATTCAACAGTACAAAAAATGACCGCTGCCCCAGTCTATAACTGGTCTTCACAGCAAGGAGCACATGGAAGGGCGACGCATGTCAAACAACAAAAGAGAAACATTCCCAGCTCAGCTTGCCAACAAGCCTGCAAACAAACCGAATTAACCTGTCTAATGCAGGCCATAGATGGGGAGAAAAACGGCAGATTTTTCTTTTAAAAAACGAAAATTCGGTCGTTCAAGCGGCCGACGTTGCCATCAATGGTAAAAAAAATCGGCCGATTTTCATCCCTTCTACAGCCAGCAAAAAGTGTCCCTGAAGAGAGCTCTGCTATTTCTGACAGTTCTCTGACAGTTCCTTGACATTTACAGCAGTTGAAACATTGTATCTATTTGTTTCCATTTAGGATACAGATGTTTTTATTCGGAAACAAATAGATACAATGTTTCAACCGCTGTAAATGTCAAGGAACTGTCAGAAATAGCGGAGCTCTCTGCAGAGACACTTTTTGCTGGACTGGAATTATTCATATTTTCATCCTACTTCTTCTTCTTCTTCTTCTTCTTCATCCTCATCCTCTTCTTCTTCTTCTTCATCCTCATCCTCTTCTTCATCCTCATCCTCTTCTTCATCCTCATCCTCATCTTCTTCTTCTTCATCCTCATCCTCTTCTTCCTCATCCTCTTCTTCTTCTTCTTTTTCATCCTCATCCTCTTCTTCATCCTCATCCTCTTCTTCTTCATCATCATCATCCTCTTCTTCTTCATCAGCCTCTTCTTCTTCATCATCATCCTCTTCTTCATCATCCTCTTCTTCTTCTTCTTCTTCTTCATCCTCATCCTCTTCTTCTTCTTCATCCTCATCCTCTTCTTCTTCTTCATCCTCTTCTTCTTCATCATCATCCTCATCCTCTTCTTCTTCTTCATCATCCTCATCTTCTTCTTCATCCTCATCCTCTTCTTCATCCTCATCCTCTTCTTCATCCTCATCCTCTTCTTCTTCATCTTCTTCTTCATCCTCATCCTCTTCTTCTTCTTCTTCTTCTTCATCCTCATCCTCTTCTTCTTCATCCTCATCCTCTTCTTCTTCATCCTCTTCTTCTTCCTCTTCTTCTTCTTCATCCTCTTCTTCATCCTCTTCCTCTTCTTCTTTTTCTTCTTTTTGTCTTCCTCTTGCAGGTCACTGCTCATGCGCAGATTTTTTATCGGTAAAAAATCGGCCGATTCACCCACTAATTGCCGCGAAAATCGGCCGATCGGCAAAATCGGCCGATTTTTTTCCAACTTTACCGAAAAAAAAAACGGCCAAAATACCGAAAATCGGCCGACCAAATCGCCCACTAACGATCCGAAAATCGTCCGATTTTATTTTCGGCCGAAAAATCGGCCGATTTTCGACCCATCTATGGCCTGCATAACAGTATGCGTTAAAAACTGGGTTAGAAAATTCCTATATCTCTGGAACTACAGGATGTTTGTTTTTTACATGTGATTTTCACTTATGCAGGCCATAGATGGGGAGAAAAACGGCAGATTTTCGGCCGATTAACGAACTATTGGTCGGTCTAAAAAACTTACCTGACTACCAATTATTACGAAAATCGGCCGATTAATGAGTAACCTATAACGGGAAATGATGTCATTTTGTGACCTTTGTGATCCTTTTTCGGAAAACGATCGTTCGTTTTTGACCATCAATGAGGATAAAGTCGGGCGTTTTTCGAAAATTTTCCAACATCACCGATAATCTGAAAGTCCAAAATACACGAAAAACGGCCGACAAAATCGTCCACTAACGATAAGATAATCGGCCGGTTTTATTTTCGGACGAAAAATCGGCCGTTTTTCTCCCCATCTATGGCCTGCATTAAAGTGTTATTAAAAACCGGACCCTGCATTCACTATATCCAGTCTCCCACAGTACACAGAACATGGAAATGCAATTATTTTAGTAAATATAAACTGCTAAATACCTTTTCTAATCAGGAGTTAGAGTAGTCTTGTGACTTCTATTAGTGTCTAGCAGAGCACTGATTAAAACTTGTAGGAGGAGTTTTCATTCTCCCCTGATTGTCCTATGAGGCTGCAGGAGCCCTGACCCTCTGTCTGGACAGCGCTGATTGGCCCTGTGCTGATCACATGATTTCCCCAAGAAAAAAAAACCTCTCTAGCAATACACACCAAACTGAGCATGTGCAGCTTTCCCCCAAGGCTCTATTCTATCATCAGATGGATTGGGGACAGTAGAAGAGGTGAAGATCAAAGAAGACAGGATAAAACAGCCTTTTTATAAAATGCAGAGGATTAACCCCTTAGTTTCCACAGTGAGTATAACAAGTATGCTTTACTGCAGATACAGACTGATTTTATTGTTGTGGGTTCCATAACACTTTAAAGCTGAACTTTAAAGACTTTCATTTAAATATACTGTATTCTTTAACTCAAAGTGTGCGCTACATTCCTTTGTAAACCCAGTAATAACTAATATAACTTGGTAAAAGTAGCAGCAACATCAGCACTACTACATACACCTGAGGCACATAGCGGCCTCACCCACTACAGGCTGTCTGTAGAAAACTATAGGAGTGGGCGGATACAAGACCAGTCACCCTGTGCAATAAGAGAGAGCAGCAGTGAGTGGTCTTTAATACAGGGAGATGCAGTCCAGTGCATTTTTAGTGGTTTCAAGTGGATACTGTATTACCAGTTTCATCAACACCTATTATATCCTATGGTTGGGTGTTTTCTGTCTATATATGTATATATTTCTACTGATAACCATTAACCATTTCATATACTATCTGTACAGTTGAGTCTACTTTACTGTATGACAGTGGCTGTAGTTCACTATTGCCGATGCCCGTGACGTTTTTTATGACTTGGGCAGTGGCCGTCGCCTACTATATCCAACCCTTGTTGATTTTAATTATATGCCTTTTTGTGTCTATGTCTGACTATATGCCTTTCTGTGTCTATGTCTGACTATATGCCTTTCTGTGTCTATGTCTGACTATATGCCTTTCTGTGTCTATGTCTGACTATATGCCTTTCTGTGTCTATGTCTGACTATATGCCTTTTTGTGTCTATGTCTGACTATATGCCTTTCTGTGTCTATGTCTGACTATATGCCTTTCTGTGTCTATGTCTGACTAACTTTCTCCACTGATGGGTGGTTTTTTAACCTAATAAAAGGATTTCATTTTTATCTACTGTTTTCATGTTCATCTCATTTCTACTGGTATGGTATGTAACCTTGAAAGCCCCATTAGCTTTTGAGGTTAGGGCTCTTGTTTCAATTATTTCATAAGGGGTGTGGCATCAGTAAAAACATTTTACAAGGATTGGGAGAGTTATTTTCTCTCCACCTCCCACCTCCCCCTTACCCAGTGGTGAGAAGTGGTACTGCAGGGTGTCTCCATTGTAAAAATGGAGCTGGTTACCCACGTGTGAAGGATCCTGATGACACAAACATGCAAGTTGCTGCTTTCCTCTGGCAGGTTTAATGTCAGTGAGTGCATTTTAGCTCTGTTGCTTACGTGTGGTGGAGAGGATTTCCATTAGTTGGTGGAAGACACTTTTTCTTCTGTGATATTTATCACATATTTTGGACTTTTTTGCATTGGACTTTGTTGACACTGAATTATTTTTTATTTTTGAGTATTGCGGATGCTTTTTGCACATTATGAATGTTGTGTTTAGCACATGCTTTAAAGTGTTACTAAACCCACAACAGTAAAAGCAGTCTGCTTATGCAGTAAAACATTCTGGTTATACTCACTGTGGAACCTAAGGGATTAAGCATTATGAAAAAAAGGCTGGTTTACCCTGTCTTCTCTGATCCTCCCCTTCTTCCACAGTTCCCAATCCATCTGCTGATAGTACAGAGCCCTAGGAGATACTCTGCACATGCTCAGTTTGGTGTTTATTGCTAGAGATTTTTTTTTTGGGCGGTTACATGTGATCAGGACAGGGCCAATCAGCACTGTCCAGACAGAGGGTCAGGGGTTATGCAGCCTTATAGGACAGACGAGAATGAAAACGCCTCCTATAAGATTAACCAGTGTTTGGCCAGACACAGATAGAAGTCACAAGACAGCTATATACTGCTGATGAGAAAAGGTATTTAGCCATTTATATTTACTAAAATAATTTAATTTCCATGTTCTGTGTAGTGTGGGAGACCAGATATAGTGAATGCAGAGTCCGGGGAGACCAGATATAGTGAATGCAGGGTCCGGGGAGACCAGATATAGTGAATGCAGGGTCCTGGGTTTAAAGTAGTAACAGTTGTAACAGCTTGCAATATTCTATATTTAGAGGCGCTGCATTTTTTTCTTTGTTGGTTTTTTTGGGTACTGTATGTTTACCTATTGCAAGCTGCCCATTTCTTTTCTTTAGTGCTGACCTCCTTTTTATGTTTTCATTACTGCAACGCACATTACATATGTTCCAATGCTGTACCATTCATATTGGATGGCATCCCCATGTACAATGTTGACAGGTATGCATTGCAGCACAGTGCATGCGGTGTGCTACCAGAAATGATAAAAGCCCTTTTTTGATGCGTTAGGCAGCCCCTGCAGTGGTGTAAATGGGTGCTTAGGGTAAGAAAGAAATTATTAAAAAATACAATATTTTTACAGTATTGAAGCAGTATAAAAATGTTAAAATACTATTTTTCAAAATGAATGATCAAAGGAGAGCAGGGAGAACATATTATCCAGAAAATGTATAACCTTACCAAGAAATATTTGTGAACGGATGATGCACAGCTGCATCCTTCATTCACAGAGATCAATGAATGAATAAACTATAAGTTTGTTATTTGTTTTTCATCTGAAAACGCGGCAGATGAACTTGTAGTTGTCAATGTAACACATGTGCAGTGATTACCTCACCCATAGTCCAGTGACACTTTGCATTATTTTTTTTTCTAAGTTAGACCAAGCCTTTACCATCATTATCTAGTTATTTTTTAATATACATTTATTGTTGCTAAACTGAACTGGAACTTTCCCCTTAGTCAAGCTCCGGTATGTCAGTATAAGGGATTCTGTTCCTGCCAGGAGCTCCTCGTTATTTTGCTTCCTGCTGTTGCTTTGTGACTTTCGTTAAAATCCCGAACTCAGAAAATAAAATTCTAAATTATATTTGGAATTGGAAAATTATTTTGCTGACAAGCAACTAAAGACTTTATCAATAAGGTAGTGTAGACGTAATAATAATCCTAATATTTATAATTATAAGCAAAATGTCTCAGTGGCCACCCAGAAATGAGCCGAAACATGTTTGGATAATCTGAATAGTTGCTTGTTGAGAATGCCTTTAGATGTTTAATTAGTGTCCGATAAAAATATAATTGAAATACATATACATAAATATATATTTTCTGAAACAAATGCCTTTACTGACTTTGGTGTGAGTTCACTTAAAGTTAATGAAGTACGTATAAAAGTAATGAACTTACATATGCAGCACATAACTGACAGCATAAACTTTCAGTACATAACTTTAACCACTTTCCCTCCACCCTATAGCAGGTATACTGCTACAGGACGGCAGGGGTGCACAAAATCATGTATATATGCGTATATGCGTGATTTTGCATTTCCGGGTAGGGGATGTATGCCTTGGCTGTCAATCACCGGGTCCCGGTTGGTGATTACTTGCCGGTACCCAGTGATCAAGTAGGATTACCGATGAAGGGAGAGAATTTTAAGTAAACAAACGAGTTCCCTCCCTGTCAGCTCCAACACACAGTTTTGCATGGCTCTGCTATGCATAGCAGTATGCTTACAGTGAAGCACACACACAGCACACTGTAAAACATCACACAGTTAACCCTTTGATCGCCCCACATGTTAACCCCTTCCTGCCCAGTGCCATTAGTACAGTATCAGTGCTTTTTATTAGCACTGATCACTGTATTGGTGTCACTGGGGGTTAGTCACACCAAGTCAGTTCCCCCCAGTGTCATAATGCCTGCCACAATCCCGCTATAAGTTGCTGATTGCCGCCATTACTAGTAAAAATCAAAAATAGAAAATAAAATCCCAGTGTATATATACCACCATTTGTAAACGCTATAACTTTCACATAAACCAAATAATTTACACAAATTGGGATTTTTTTTTAGCAAAGACATGTAGCAGAATACATTTTGGCCTAAATATATGATGAAATTTGATTTTTTACATTTTTTTGCCGGACATGTTTAATAGCAAAAAGTGAGTAATATTTTTTTTTTCTCAAAATTGTTAGTCTTTTTTTTTTATAGCGCAAAACATAAAAACCTTAGAGGCGATCAAATACCACTGAAAGAAAGCTCTATTTGTGAGAAAAAAAGGACATAAATTTCATTTGGGTGCAGTGTTGCATGACCACGCAATTGTCAGTTAAAGTAACGCATTGCCATAACACAAAAAATTGCTTGGTCAGGAAGGGGGGTAAATCCTCTGGAGGGCAAGCTGAACTCCAGGATAAGCTAAATTGTCTAAATCCATGCGTCATTTGTATTCTTACTTGAATCTTGGTGTACTTTGTGCATTTCTTCCTGATCTGTTTAGAATTCCAGTGTGAAACTTTTCCCTTGTGTTCCTCCTCTGTCCAATGCTCATAATGTAGGAGAGCCACTGCCCTCCTCCCATACAATGCAGGACTGCTGCAATAAATGCCACTGCACCACACACATATAGCAGGTGCTTTGCCGTGCATTGAGGTAATGTGCGTTACTGCAAGTGTTAATTGGCCTTAAACGTAAACTATATTGCCAAAAGTATTGGGACGCCTGCCTTTACACAGACATGAACTTTAATGGCATCCCAGTCTTAGTCCATAGGGTTCAATATTGAGTTGGTCCACCCTCTGCAGCTATAACAGCTTCAACTCTCCTGGGAAGGCTGTCCACAAGGTATAGGAGTGTGCCTATGGGAATGTTTGACCATTCTTCCAGAAGCGCATTTGTGAGTTCAGGCACTGATGTTGGATGACAAGACCTGGCTTGAGGTCTCCACTCTAACTCATCCCAAAGGTGTTTTATCGGGTTTAGGTCAGGACTCTGCTTGTTCCACTGGTGCACAGTCATGTTGGAACAGGAAGGGGCCATCCCCAAACTGTTCCCACAAAGTTGAGAGCATGAAATTGTCCATGCTGACGCCTTAAGAGTTCCCTTCACTGGATCTGAGGGGCCAAGCCCAACCCCTGAAAAACAACCCCACACCATAATCCCCCCTCCACCAAACTTTACACTTGGCACAATGCAGTCAGGCAAGAACCGTTCTTTTGGTAACCACCAAACCCAAACACATCAATCAGATTGCTAGACAGAGAAGCGTGATTGGTCACACCAGAGAACATGTCTCCACTGCTCTAGAGTCCATTGGTGGCGTGCTTTACACCACTGCATCTGACACAATGCATTGCACTTGGTGATGTAAGGCTTTGATGCAGCTGCTCGGCCATGGAAACCCATTCCATGAAGCTCTCTACTCACTGTTGTACTAATCTGAAGGCCACTCAAAGTTTGGAGGTCTTTAGCTATTGACTCTGCAGACAGTTGGTGACTTCAGCATTCGGTGACACCACTCTGTTATTTTACGTTGGCCTACCACTTCGTGGCTGAACTGCTGTTCCCAGTTGCTTCCACTTTGTTATAATACCACTAACAGTTGAGCGTGGAATATTTAGTAGCAAGCAAATTTCACAGATGGACTTATTGCACAGGTGGCAACCTATCACGGTACCGTGGTTGAATTCACTGAGCTCCTGAGAGCAACCCATTCTTTCACAAATATTTGTAGAAGCAGTCTGCATGCCTAGGTGCTTGATTTTATACACCTGTGGCCATGGAGGTGATTGGAACACCTGAATCCAATGATTTGGAGGGGTGTTCCAATACTTTTGGCAAGATAGTGTATTCCTTTAAGGCTAAGTTCACACTATACCTATAAATCGCACAGGAATGTGAACAGCATTCCTGTGCCATTCACATGTAATTCACTGCAGTACAATTTGAGCCCATTCATTTGGGGGTGTCTGTAACATTGCTCTGACACCTGCTGCAGATGGCAAGGACAGTGTATTTTGAATGCATACAGGAAACATGCAGGAATCATAGGTTTCCCACACCATGTTCTTTTGTGAATTGGGGCTAAATGCATGTAGTGAAAGTACCTGAGTCTGACTTGGTAGGAGCCTTTTGCAGTTCCTGCACAGTAGAGCTATATCTATTGGATGGACAAGCAGCACAAGCAGCCAGTCTATTGTGCTACAGTTCAAGAAGAATGCTCATACAAGGAGAGAGCAGAGTGACAAAGACATGAGTATATCAGTCTGTTACTACTCCTTTCACTGTCCATTCACAGGGTAGGGAGGAGGATGAGACCATTAAGTTTTTTTACTGAACTTCAGTCAAGAAAAATCATCTCTGCAAATGCCAGACAGGGCAGTGCTTTGGGGAAGATCTGTGTAAATCTCAGAACTAGCTTCCTTATATGTATTTATTCTGTATACTTAGCTATCTGCCAGGAGTTTAACTTTAAAGCAGTATAATCAAATACTAGCAGTTTCCTTGTGTCTGTGTACTAAGTTGCTTGTTATAGAAGGGGTATACTGAATAAGCGTAGGTGAGTTTTTTTCACTTTTGCTGTAATTTACCTAAATTTGCACATTTGTAAATGTGTAACCCAATAGGGTAGTAAATATTAGGAAGGTTTGTATCAGTGATTAGTCAAGAAATGGGAAGTAAGCATCTTCCTCTGACAGGAATGATCCATTGGATACTGATTTTTGAGATCTATGATTGATCAGATCATGGCAAGCTTTTGCACAAAAACCATGGTGTTGATATGCTAAAAGTAAGTAGACCGTGCAATTTGCAAGTGCAGTTGCATTCACTTTCCCCAGAGCTTAGTGAATGTGGTAAAGTTTTGCTGATTTCCATCAACCAATCATGTGCAAGCAATTTTATTTCCTTTCTTTTACTTGCATCTGATTGGTTATTCTTTACAAATTGAAACTTTACCACATTACATTTACTAAGGAAAATGAGTGCAACTGCACTTGCAAAATGCACAGTCTATTTACCTTTAGTAAATTAACCCCTATATCTCAAGCTCAACATTAAGTTTGTGTGGACAGGAAGAAAAGCAAAAAAATCAGCAAAGTCTTTCAATTTTGGCCATACTCATGTGCCTGGATGGCCAGGTATTAGGTAATTGCTTTATCTGATATTTCACAAGTATTAAAAGCCTTGCCACACATAACATGGCTTTTTTTTAATTGAACAAACAGGTGATAAAGGACAATTCAAAATAGACAGAAGTATAAAGCAAAGCCCATTTTCCATTTATACATCAGGGCTAATGCCATATGAGACGTATTTGTCTGAATGTATCATGTTTAAGTAAACCTTTTATTTTTCTTCACATTTAGCCTCTGACAGTTACCAGTTACATTTATCTTAATGTGAAACGGGGGAAGGGGGTCTGACATTTCATCTCTTCTGTTGCACTCTACCTACTAGCAGAAACAAGACTAAATGCCACTTATCCATTTAGGCAATTTGTTATTTGTTATGTCTTAAATGCCATCAATGAGTGCCTTCACTTTAACCTTGAAAAAGTGTCCTCAAAAATGCTTGAGGAATTATTGGTGCGTTGTTACTGGAATTTTGGTTGTGGTACACTAATGCCTTCAATGTCAGAGGAGCAGCGATAAACTTTAAATAAATAAAAGAAAAGGAAAAGATTTATTAGGTACCACCTTTTTACAATCTCTTTAAAGGAGAAGTAGGGCCAAAAACTCTCTTGGCCCTACTTCTTCTGTGGGTCAAAAGTGGGCAGTTCTTTCTGCAGATGTCACTGAGCCAGCCTAGGCTCTGGAGAGATCCCGACTTTAAAGTCATGCTGCATACACTTAGGTATGTGTGTGTGTTTTTTTTTTTTAATTCCCAAAAATCTGCAAGACTAAATAAGATCACTGAGCCAAAGCATGGCATGTAGTTCCGGGTAGCTCACCAAACTAGCCCCACAGAACTTGACATTCTTGCTGTCAATATACAGTCATGGCCGAAATTGTTGGCACCCTTGATATTTTTCCTGAAAATCAAGTATTTCACACAAAAAAGGTATTGCATTAACACATGTTTTGCTATACACATGTTTATTCCCTTTGTATGTATTGGAACAAATATAAAACAGAGGCAGAAAAGCAAATATGACATAATGTCACACAAAACCCCAAAAATGGGCTGGACAAAAGTATTGGCACCCTTAACTTAATATTTGGTTGCACACCCTTTGGAAAACATAACTGAAATCAGTCGCTTCCTATAACCATCAATAAGCTTCTGACACCTCTCACCCGGAATTTTGGACCACTCTTCCTTTGCAAACAGCTCCAGGTCTCTCTTATTGGAAGGACACCTTTTCCCAACAGCAATTTTAAGATCTCTCCACAGGTGTTCAATGGGATTTAGATCTGGGCTCATTGCTGGCCACTTCAGAACTCTCCAGCGCTTCTTTGCCATCCATTTCTGAGTGCTTTTTGACGTATGTTTGGGGTCATTGTCCTGCTGGAAGACCCAGGATCTTGGACGCAAACCCAGCTTTCTGACACTGGGCCCTACAGTGCGACCCAAAATCCTTTGGTAATCCTCAGATTTCATGATGCCTTGCACACAGTCAAGGCACCCAGTGCCAGAGGCAGCAAAACAACCCCAAAACATCATTGAACCTCCACCATATTTTACCGTAGGTACTGTGTTTTGTTCTTTGTAGGCCTCATTCCGTTTTCGGTAAACAGTAGAATGATGTGCTTTACCGAAAAGCTCTATCTTGGTCTCATCTGTCCACAAGACGTTTTCCCAGAAGGCTTTTGGCTTACTCAAGTACATTTTGGCAAACTGTAGTCTTGCTTTTTTATGTCTCTGTGTCAGCAGTGGGGTCCTCCTGGGTCTCCTGCCATAGCGTTTCATTTCATTTAAATGTCGACGGATAGTTCGCGCTGACACTGATGCTCCCTGAGCCTGCAGGACAACTTGAATGTCTTTGGAACATGTTTGGGGCTGCTTATCCACCATCCGGACTATTCTGCGTTGCAATCTTTCATCAATTTTCCTCATCCGTCCACGACCTGGGAGATTAGCTACAGTGCCATGGGTTGCAAACTTCTTGATAATGTTGCGCACTGTGGACAAAGGCAAATCTAGTTCTCTGGAGATGGACTTGTAACCTTGAGATTGTTGATATTTTGCCACAATTTTGGTTCTCAGGTCCTCAGACAGTTCTCGTCTCCTCTTTCTGTTGTCCATGCTTAGTGTGGCACAGACAGACACACAATGCAAAGGTTAAGTGAACGTCTCTCCTTTTTATCTGCTTTCAGGTGTGATTTCTATATTGCCCACACCTGTTACTTGCCCCAGGTGAGTTTACAGGAGCATCACATGCTTGTAACATTCTTATTTATCCGCAGTTGTGAAAGGGTGCCAATACTTTTGTCCAGCCCATTTTTGGAGGTTTGTGTGACATTATGTCGAATTTGCTTTCTTTCCTCCCTTTTTTTGTTTTGTCCCAATACACACAAAGGGAATAAACATGTGTATAGCAAAACATGTGTTAATGCAATACGTTTCGTGAGAAATACATGATTTCCTGGAGAAATATCAAGGGTGCCAACAATTTCGGCCATGACTGTACTTATCATAACCACTTATCTCACCTTACCCCTACCAGAGAGATGGTGCGCCGCATACCACAAAAGGTGGATGTTGATGATAAATGCCTTTCCCAGTCAGCGGCCTGTATATATGTTTGTCTGTACATAGTACAGGGCAGGCAGAAGGGCACAGTATAGGGGAGGTCAGGAGAGTACAGTATAGGGTGCAGTAATGTATGATACAGATATGGTCTCCTCAAGCAGAGCAGCGCAGGGAAGCTGCTGTCAAAGATCTTACCTGTTCTGGGACCTGTCTGTGGGCTAAATCTAGAGTCTAACCCCAAAACCCCTACCCTCTCTTTCCACAGTCCAATGCTGGAGGAGCAGAGCAGAGAGCCAGTGACTGACAGTCATGGGCTCTATGCTCACTGAAGAATGAGAACTAAGGGATCAGCAGTGTTTGATCACTCAGTTCTCAGTCTTTGAGCAGATGGACGGCAGATGCTGCATCGGATTGATGCTGCATCCACCTAGGTGAGTATGAATGGTTTTTTTTACTTAGACCCATGCTTCTCTTTTAACATTTACAAAAGTTAAATGTGTAAATAAAAAAAGCAAGCCTGGTGAACATTGTGTATGGCCAGAGGGGAAATATATAGAGAGAGGGAAAGGGGGAGAGACAGAAGAGGGGAGAGAGAGGAAGAGGGGGAAGTAGTCTTCATTGCTCCAGACTGACCCAGGCAGTGACCTTGTATGAATCTTGGCAGATGCTCCGTGGACACTTCCAGATCACTAGGATCTTCTGTCCAAGTTGCCATCCTGCTTTAGGGTTAAATGACATGACTATTAAACGGATATTAAATGTTTTTTTTTGGTTTAAAATAACAAACATGTCATACCTGCTCTTTGTGGTGGTTGATGGTTTTTCACAAAGCAGCCCTGATCTACCTCTCCTCGGGTCCACTGCTGGTGCTCCTGCCCCCTCCCTCCTGCCTAGTGCCCCCCATAGGAAGCAGCTTGCTATGGGGGCACCTGAGTAGGATCACCCACTAAGCTGCTGTTCTGTGTGTCCATCCACACTCGGAGCATGGTTTAGCATCCCCCCCCTGCTCTCTCCTCATTGGCTCACTGATTGCCAGTATCAGAGGCCAACGGCTACTGCTGCTGACTGAGCTAATGAGGAGGGAGAGACCCAGGAGAGTAGAAGCGCTTGTGCACATCTCCTGATTTAAATGGGTCTCAGGTAAATTTAGGGGACTGGGGAAGGCTGATGCACACAGAAGGTTTTTTTACCTTCATGTATTGAAAGCATGAAGGCAAAAAACCTTGAGCTGTTGCAACCGTGTTAAAGCTCAGGTTTTTGGAGATAGAGACATCCCTGGGTCTGTAAATCCTACAATGCTAAATGTTAGGAAGTCTACTTTCAACAAGGTCTATCATTGGACATGGAAGGCCTACTTTACTTTAGTGTGAGTCTCAGTGCTTCCAGTCCTGGAGTTTCTCCGTGGGATGAATCCTTCTTTCCTGCAGCTTGGTCTGGACAAGCATTTGGCTCTCAGCACTGTCAAGGACCAGGTGTCTGCCTTGTTTATCTTGTTTTGGAGCCCATTGACCTTTCAGCTCTTGATGTAGACCTTTGTACAGGGGGTCTCTCCCTTTCTGTTCTCCTTTGATTCTGAGGGATCTGAACCTGGTTCTCCCTGTGCTTCAAAAACTGCTGTTTGAACCCATTCCTCTCTCTATTTTCATTTCGTAAAGTCATCAAAGTGTCTGAACTGGTGGCCTTATTATGCAAGAACCCTTCTGGTTTTTAATAGGGTTAAGGTGGTGTTGAGGCCCAGGACTTTCTTCTTTTCTATGGTTTTTGCCTTCACCATACCTCTGCCTAACTCCAGTTCACCAAAAGTTCCCTCCATTGTGTGGATGTGGTTCAGATTGTCTCTCAGCCACTGCTTACTCTCAGAAGCACGGTTCCAATTTTGTAGTTCTGTATGAATCATGTAAGGATGTTCCAGCTTTTCGTTTCACCATCTTTAGCTAAGGCAGACCATTAGTCAAGCTTATGGTGTTAAGGATCAGAGTCCACCCATTCCTGTTAGGTCACACTTTACTAAATCTGAGAGTATTTCATGCTCTTTTTGGCATCAAGCAAGTTTTCAGCTTGTAAAGCTACCACCTGGTTTTCTGTTTTTGTTTTCTACCAGGCAGATGTTTGGGCTTTATGTGCTGCCAACTTCAGCCATTAGGTCCTTCAGGCAGCTCTTTTAGCTGCAGGCATACTTCAGTTTTTTATGATTTTCTTGTTTCTGTTAGCACTTGCTGCTCCATTGCCCTCCCATCTATTGGAATTATTTTATACATCCTGACAGTCCAAGAATTACTGTATCCCTCAACGGACAAAATTAGGATTTTTGTACTCCATGTAAAATCTTTTCTTAAAGGCCAATGTGGGACAAAGGTTTATTTTCATGCTCTTAGTACTACTTTGCTACAAAACTGAGACATGAAGCTTGTTGGGGGGGTTATCCAGTTGGGGTGATACAGTTTTTGTTGCCAGTGTCCATTTCTCAAAATAACGGACAGTGTAAGAAATCCTGTGTCTCTCAATGAACTCCAGGAAAAAATATTTTACAGTAAATACAAAAATCATCAAAAATTCTATTTCTCTAGACCCCAAAAATACACTTCTGATTAGAAGTTTACATTTTTACAGGTGCAGCGATGATGGAATCAAGCGCAGGTTCTCTTGCAGGGACTGTGATCACACAGTTGTCTAAAAAACAGATTTGTCTTTGAAATCTGCCTTGTCTTTCAAAAAAGAACAGTGTCCTAAAAAGAATTTCAAAGACATCACAAACTCTTATGAAAAAATTAAACAACTCTGATGTAGCACTTGTGTTCATCTTATTTAGTGAGGGTCTTGGAAAACAATTTTTGCACGTATTCGGCCGGTACATGCAGTCAATGCTAATACATATGGTAATTATTCTGACAAAGCCCGTACAAAGCAATGAGTAAAATCTTCCAGGCTCAGCGTATTACCGTGTACAGCTGTCAGACATATCACAGGTTCATGCACACTTTTTCATATTTAGGGAAATGTAATAGACACTATTTAAATCTCACATTTAAGAGATAGCAGATGGTACACTTCTTGTAAATGGGATGTTGTTTCAATTAAGTATGTTAATTAAGAGCAGTTTGCATACGCTTTAAGTGTTCTATTTTAGTCCTGGCAAACAGTAATAGAAAGCTAATAGTTGGTGTTGTTTTTGTTACAGCAGAGACAGACTGTTTATGGATGTAGATCAAAGATTTTGACAGTTAAAGAAACATATGTCTACTCAAAGCCAAATAGTGGAAGAAACAGATAAGCAGTTGTAACTCCGTGGCATCACTGTTTTTCAGAGAATGAATTGGCTAAATAATGGTCAGTGCTGCCAACTCATCACTAACTAGGAACAAGTATGCAGCCAGAGGATGTGTGACCTGACCTGTCCCTTTGTTTGAACCACTATCACTAAGTAGTGAAACAAGTGTAGCGCTACCCCCTAAGGAGCTGTTGAGTTTTTGGGTCCCCCTATAGCTGCACAGTTAGGCAACACATATTTTCCAACTTCCATTCAGAGTCAGTAACCAGACCATGGGCTTGATATTGTTGTTTTATTTGGGGTAAACAACTTGGGTAGGGTCTAGGGGTATATAGAATGCCCAACTTGACTTGAAAATAGTAAACTATTTTCTGTACAAAAAGAATGGATCTTGGACTCTACTCCCTCTGGAGTGGCATCAGTCTTAACAGATCAGGTACCATGTCTCTTTAAGGCGCACTAAGTCCCCTTGGATGAATCTCTTCAGACCCAAGCTGGAAACTACCCACCCACCTGGCTGCCTTGAAGAGTATCCCAGAGCAAGGGATTCCAGAACAGTCCTTAGCACTGTCCCAGGGAGAACTTGCTGGTTATTGCACCTGGCATTCCTCTCCCTTGTAGGCCCTGGGGGTGTAGAGGTACTCACACTGTCCCTTGTGTCCTGCAGCTGTGGATAAAACTGCTTTCAGGCTTTTTGCTGGGCAAGTTTTCCGGAGTTCCACCTGAAAAAAAAAAAAAAAAGTCAGCAGCTACAAAAACTGTAGCTGCTGACTTTTAAAATACAGCCACTTACTTGTCCCTTGGTCCAGAGTTGTCTTCCCCACCGCTGGTTTCACCGGCTGTCTTCTCTCCCTGGCACCGGGATCTTCATTGTGGGCACCCGGCTGTGACAGGTTGCGGCTTCACAGCCGGGTGCCCACTGCGCATGCACAAGAAGCGCTGCACTTAGTGAATGGCCCCGTAGTCTTCTGGGACCTGTCACGTGTCCCACAAGACTACAGAGAGGAAGGGAGGGAGGACAACTTCCGCTTCTGATTGCCTAGGCGATCGCAGCGGAAGTGGGAGCAGGCACCTGTCAATTTTGAGTACCCGCTCCCCAATGGTGCAAGTCCTTAATGGGGAGTGGGGGCCAGTCTTTAAAGCGGAACTTCCCCTTTTGAGTGGAGCTCCACTTTAAGAGCTGACCCAGCCACCCTGCCAGGCCTCCCCCCCCCCCCCCCCCGCTCCCCAAAGGTGCCAATCCTTAATGGGGAACGGGGGACAAACATTTAAAGTGGAACTCCCCTTTTGGGTGGAGCTCCACTTTAAGTTCGAATTTTCGACCACGAACTGAACATTCAGCCCGTCTCTAGTGCATTGCATAGTGCATGAAATTGCTCATGATTTTGTGCATTTTTATGTGGTACATCATGCACACATACATGTAAAACCGTCCTAATCCAGTCCTATAGGCTTTACAGTTCTATAAAGATACAGCACCCATGTCTTCTTCCAAGCAAACGTGACAACAGGCCAAATGATTGCCTTTTTAATTATGATTTTAATTATTCCTTGCCACTTCGATTTGCTAGTGTCATAGGAAAATGAAGATTATTTTTAGCTGGGTGTTATGCAAATAACATATTAATATTCTGAGGAGCCAAGCTGGAATACATCTCGTAGCCCCAGACCTCCAGGTGACAGCTGTACATGCCCTTGGATTCAGCATTTTTTGTATATTAAAAATCATTAACCAAAGAAGATGAATTCCCTTCCCTTGGATGCTCTGTGCCTCACTCAAGCATCTATAAAGAGGTGACAAGGTTAACTCAGATTCTGCCTGGTGCCTGAAATTCATCAAACAGATGTTCATTCATCAAAGTCTTGATAACAGAACAGCTCTAATATACGCATCTGTTGTCAATCTTATGCTAAATATAGACAAGCTGCCGTCACATCTCATAGACTGTTAGATCTGCATCGTCTTTGTTCTAATTTGATCTAGAATTTTACACAATGTTTTGGCTTGTGAGTGAATGGACAGGAGGTACTGAGAAAAATTAACATGCAAATGTCCCTTCATTAGTGGCAACAGCTGAGAATCACCACTGAGGCTAATAGAATTACAGGCCATGCTAGGCAGAGGACCGAAGCTAAGAGCATTCTGTACATTTTTTTTTAAGTAGAGTACAGTTTAATTAAACTTTTTTTTACATTTGGATGACAGTGGAAAGAGAAAACAAATGTCAAGTTTTTTTTTTTGCTGTGTCTTCATCAGCAAGGTTTCACTGCACTTTCTGTTCTCAGTTCCAAATCAGGAGGAACATGGAAATTTCCAAAAATAAGGGAAAATCCCCCCCTGCTACAAATGGCACTGCTACAAGTGTCCTTACTGGAAGATGTCCTCTCCAGTCCTATTCTAGTGACAGTAGTATAAGTTTGGACAAATAATGAGGTTACATCTCCCCAAGTGGAACACAGAAAGCCCTGAAGTTGTAATGGTCTAACCTTATCTACACTCCGCTCAAAGCACAAAGTTTTGGCTAGAGTTAAACTTTAACCACTTTGCCTCTCTTACCTGTTCACCCCCTATGGACCAAAGCAATCTTTACAATTCTGCTATGGATCTGCTTTTGTTGGCAATAACTTTCTCATTACTTAAAGTGTTACTAAACCCACAACAGTAAAATCAGTCTGTATATGCAGTAAAGCATGCTTGTTATACTCACTGTGGAAACTAAGGGGTTAATCCTCTGCATTGTGTAAAAGGGCTGTTTGGTCCTGTTTTCTCTGCTCCTCATCTTGTTCAAATGTCCACCTGATAAGACAGACTGAACCCATAGTCACATGTGCATGCTCAGTTTAGTGTGTATTGCTTTTTTTTTCTTCTTGGGAGGGTGCATGTGATCAGCACAGGGCCAATCAGCACTGTCCAGACAGAGGTCAGGGGTTTTGCTTTATGCTAGAGCAGAAAGAAAACTCCTCCTACAAGCTTTAACCACTGCTCCTCTGAAGTCACAAGTCTGCTCTAACTGCTGATGAAAAAAAGGTATTTAGCAGTTTATATTTGCTAAAAGAATTGCATTTTCATGTCTTGTGTACTGTGGAAGACCAGATAGAGTGGACGCAGGGTCCTGGGCTTACTAACACTTAAAAAAACAATATATATATTACCTTGTTATCTTAAAGGACAAACAAGGCTTTTTTTTAATTATTGTCTCTCAACAATTTTTATTTTTTTTAAAACACTTAAATGTAACAGAACTAATCAAAATGCAGTTTTTCTTTTTTTTTTTTTTACCAGTGTTAGTGTAAAAATAAATAGTGTTTACTGAAGAATAAAAGTACACATTTTATTATATAATTTGTCCTGTTTAAAATGACATTAGAATTGTGATTCTGGAAGAAATAATTACAAAGTTATTTACAAATGAAATAAAGTGTTTTTTAGCAAATTTGCTAATTATATAACATGTATAAATGTTAAATGTGTAATATTAACAAAAAAAAACAAAAAAAAGTTAAATATTAATGGTTAATAAAATAGAAACTAAAAAAAACAGCAGTAAAATAATAATTAAATGAATAAGGAGAAGTTAATTAGGGTCGATTAGAGTAAACTAAGGGTTAATAAGGGGTTAAATAGAGAAACATTTTATTATAGAAAAACAATATTTGACTGTCAAAATTGTCTGTACCATGTGATTAGCTGTGGCCAGGGCCCCGTACAGCCAACATGACAGGGCCCTCAAATAAACTAAGTTTACTATGCATTAGTCATGAATGAACACAGTAATTGATCGGTACCAATCACTCATTTTGTTCATTCAGGAAAGGAAGGGGCTGATAAATGTGACATATTTATGGACCCTTCCCCCACTTGTCATCCTAAGGATCCTATAGTGTGCTTGCAGCTGGGAAGGATAGGAGAGAAAGAGGTGGGGGCACATGGGGAAAGGGGGGGGGCTTGGGCAGCATGGGGAATGTATGGTGCATTGGGAGGTGCTGCAGAGAGAGCCATACAGGGGATCAGTTCCAGTAATTGCTCCCCTCTCCCCTGCTGTGCCAATCACCCTCCCTGCCCAAATCCAATTCACCCAGCTGCCTGGGCCCCCCTGCTGGTCTGGGCCCCGTACAGGAGGACCAGTGTTACCCCCTTATCTATGCCCCTGGCTGTGGTCAATCACAACTAACAACAAAAGTAAATACTTAATACACTATATATATATATATATATATATATATATATATATATATATATAATATATTCATTTAATTAAAAAAAAACGAAAACTTTTTTTGGTTTTTCGTTCTGCATACTGTCACCAGTCAGTGTCCCTGAACACCACCACATTATTTATATGATGACACTGTACTGCACTGGTGACAGTATGTAAAAAAAAAAATGGGAAAATACAATTTTTAAAAATGTCTTGCCATGCCTCTTACTAAATACCTTGGAATATCTACTTTCCAAAAGGGGTCATATGGGAGATATTTGTACTGTTGGCTTTTTCAGGCCTCAAGAAAGGGGCAGCACAGTGGCTGCACTTCCACCTAGTAGCACTAGGGTCATTGGTTTGAATCCCAACCACGGCAATACCTGGAGTTTGCATGTTCTCAGTTCCTGCTTGGGTTTTCTCCGGTTCATTCCAAAGACATGCTGGTAGGTTAATTGGCTCCTGTCTAAATTGTCCCTAGTATGTGTATGTATAAATGTGAGTTTAGGGACCTTAGATTGTATGCCCCTTGAGGGTTAGGGACTGAATAAATATGCAATATATATGTAAAAGCTCTGCATAAGGTGATGGTGCTATATAATGTAATAAAAAAATAAAAGAAATTAGATCGTACATCAGGATTGATAATTTTTCAGATATATATCCCATAGTTTGTGGACTCCATAAGTTTCCTACAGATGAAATAATATACACTGATTTGGGTTATTTTCAAAAAAGAAATATAGCAGAATCTTTATGAAGAAAGATTATTTATTTGCAAAACTTTATAATGAAAATGGAAATGAAAAACGTGTTTTCTTCCTCACAATTGTTGGTCTTTTTTCATTTATTTAGCGAAAAATAAAAACCCAGTGGCAATTTAATGCCACCAAAAGAAAGCTCTATTTGTGTGAAAAAAAACAATAAAAATATAATATGGGTACAGTGTTGCATGACCGCGCAATTGTCATCCAAAGTGCAACAGTGCTGAAAGGTGAACATTGGCCTGGGCAGGAAGGGGGTGAACGTGCCTGGTATTGAAGTGCCTAACTGACATCATCAGCAAATGGAAGTTTATCCCTTGAATCTTCAGATGAATGAACAGAATGATACAAAAGTAACAATATGTTGCATTGCATCTTTTTGTAGCGTCAGAGCAAGTAATATTTATAAACATTTTCAGATAGCTTTCTTTGAAGCTGAAGCTGCTGACCTTCTATGTTCACACAGCAATGCTAGGTTTGATTATTCAGAGCCGAATTGCTGTGTAATAGGAACTAGTCTGGAACTAGTTAAGGAAACGTACCAAGCCTATGTGAATAATTGTATACAATCAGCCATTCCTGATTCGTGCTCTGTGCTAACAATGGAGCTGGAAAGTTGAGCTACAGCCCAGGGACTAGTACGTGGTAACTGAGTTGCAGAATAACTGCTTTCAGTGGAGCATAATCACACAGGGGTTTAAGTTCCAGTGTACCCAAACCTCTTTGAACCATTGTATAATGAAAATATAAAGATGCCTTGACCTGCATCACATACTATACCTGAGCCCCCTTTCACCAGTCCACCAAACCGCATGGTACCACAGTATTATTCAGTTTGGTGTAACACAATTTTAAAGGTTTTGCAGTTGTACTTTGAGTGTTCCTGTGTGTTTGACAGCCCATTGAAATGAATGGGCTGTCAAAAATATGCCATACAGGAATGTGCAAAAACACATATGCAGAAACGCACGTTCCAGTGTGAACCGCCCCTAGAGCAGAACTAAAGTCTGAGCTCCACCAGCAGAAAAGTTCAAAATCCCACATCATGTGTGCCCCAACTCATAAGTAAATGTTTGTTTCTTCTCATTCTTTCTCTTACAATTTGCAAGCCTCATGGACCTCAACTCCATTTGAATCTGGCACCATTTTGGATTTATTTTTGCATTTTCTTTCTACAAGTCCTGTTTATGCCTGACAAAATGGAGCCATTGTCTAAAGCAACTCCACTGTTCTGGAGAAAGCTTCACATTTTGGAGTTTCACACATTTGGGTTGCCACAGCAAATTAGGGAATCTTGGCAGTTGGGACAACAAGCAGGCAGCAATAAAACCCAGACAGAGGTTCGAGCTCTTTCCCATCGACACGCTGTCCAAAATGTACAAATAATTTTTATTTTAGATACACTACTATAAAGTAGATGAGCTTTATAGGCAGTCAATTGGTTTTTAGTCCTGTCAGGTCAAACCAATGGACTTCACGCAAGTTGCAAGCCACCTCCATGGTAAGCTGGAAAAAGAGGCGGTTTTCTCTGCAAGATCTGTTATACACAGGCTTTCTCCAAATGACTTCATCTGTACACCGCTCTGCAGATCTCGACAAAGTGAGGATGCTGGGAATGCTGCAGAAGGAATTTAGGCAAGAAATCAGGCATGGTAAATTGAGAATGTAGAAACTCTGCTTTGACAGTATTCAAGATACACCTTGCTTTGAGACCAAGTAGGAGTGGAGAGATTTAAAGACGCAAAGCGAGAGCCTGCAAAATGTGAAATGGCGCTTAAAGCTACACCTACTGGTTCAAATGGAGATTGCAGAATATTAATAAAACTTTAATATGCCATATTTATCAGAACAAAAATAAAGAAAAACATATATTTAACATTTACATTTTTTCTGAATAAATAAAAAAGGTTACAGTTTAAAACCCTATACATTCTCTTTAACAATATGTATATCACAAAAGTAATGTAGTAGTTATGGTACTTTGTTTTGTGTGTAAAGGACATATTATATATTAGCATTCTTCTTTACTGCTGCGCTTTTTAAATTTCATTTATTATTGATTTTCCCTAAGTTCCCAACATCTCATTTACCATAAATAATTGCACAGTGGATATAATGAAGATAGTAAAACAAGGTCCTTTTAAAAATGTCACCTAAGCTGCTGAGCTATTTAGGAGAACTACAGAACTCAAAGAAAGCTTTTACATAGCCACGACTGAGCTTGTATGTCTATATATTGTTGTGTCTAGGCATTGAGTTACAGGCATCTAAATGCTCAAATGTGAAGAGGACAATTGAAAAGCATGGGTCTTGGCTTACCTGAGCATTTTCGAGCTTCAAGCTACAAAACACTCAGGTGTGGATGGAGGCTTGTAGGGTAGATGCAGTGTGGTGTAGCAGCATTAATCACACAGAGGCCCAGAGTACAGTAACCAATGTATTGAAGAACTCTCAAACAGTACAACACCTAGAGGGGAGCTCACCTGATTGGGAACATACAGGTAATGCAGCAGAAAGTCAGTGGTAGCAGGCCCAAAACTGAAGACAGCACTTACCAAGAAGCGGAGTGCAGCCTAGCCTGTCCAACCCAAGAGGAAGCTTGCAGATGTGTTGACATAGACTCTTTCCCTTCTCCTCCAGAACTTTTCCCTACTGCTAGTGCTGTCCTTGAGAGGAGACTATGCTCTGCCTACACTAGCCACTTTGCAAATGTGCACCAAAACTTGGGGGCAGGGACTTATCAATACTCTACGTGACCCAAGATGGCCACCAGGGTCACCTGGATGCACCATAGCCAACCGGAATGCTGTTACAGGGAACCAAGGGAATCATAGCTTCCCTTGACTTCCCTTCCAGCTGCACTTGCGCTCTGAATGAGCGCCACCTACAGTCCAGAAAATAGACTGCACCTGCCTACAAGCTGAAGGAACATACATTAATAGTAGTCTTTGTTGAGAGCCTCCTGGATCTATGGTAGTTAGCCTACTGATCTACCATACTTTTTTTCTAATTAACATTGCAATCAGATTACTCTCTCTACACCAACTGGGCACATCATGAGAACCATAAATCATAAGTCCATTTCCATGTGTCCTAACTCTCCAAAATGTTATGACACTGGCAGGGGCAGACTGACAACTCATGGGGCCCCCGGGCAATAGGGGATCATGGGGCCCCTGTGTCCTTGCCCACACTCAAATCACACCCAAAAAAGCCTATATAAGGTACCAGGGGCATCTCATGGGGCCCCCTACTGACCCCGGGCCCTCGGGCAGTGCCTGAGTTCCCAAATGGTCAGTCCGCCCCTGGACACTGGTACATCTCAGCTGCTTATATCAATGTATACCTGGCATAGCTGTGCAATGTTGGGATAATAAAACCACCTTGTGATTATGTTTATTCTCCTTTGGAAGTCCTGATGTGCCTACTACATACAGTCTTATATTTCTATATCTGTCTGGAGCACCTAGGCGTGTCTGACTGGAGGTCTTCTTTAACGGGTAATGACATGGGTGTCAAACTGGCGGCCCTCCAGCTGTTGCCAAACTACAAGTCCCATGAGGCATTGAAAGGCTGAAAGTTACAAGCATGACTCCCAAAGGCAAAGGCATGATGGGCCTTGTAGTTTCGCAACATCTGGAGGGCAACCAGTTTGACACCCTTGCTCTAGGACATGGGTGTCAAACTGGCAGTCCTCCAGCTGTTGCCAAACAACAAGTCCCATGAGACATTCAAGGCTGAAAGTTACAAGCGTGACTCCCAAAAGCAGAGGCATGATGGTACTTGTAGTTTTGCAACAGCTGGAGGGCCGCCAGTTTGACACCCCTGCTCTAGGACATAGATAGTAAATACTAATAACAGGGTTTATAATAAAGTGCCAATGTTGATGTCACATTTCTTATAAACACATTTTAAAATGTGCTTCAACATTTCCAGGAGTATCTGGAGATGTCAAAAAGGCAAAAAAGTACAGAAGAGAATATGCAGCATATCCTCATCCACACCACAGAAAAATACGAATTTCTGAGATGGAGCCAAATAAAGATAAACATAATCTGAGATAAACAATATGTACAATATGACATTCAGGATTTAAAGTGTATTCTCACTTTTTCATCCAAATTGGGATGCCACCTAATGGTTACCTAATTGTTATGTTCTTATTCGCATACAGTAACCTCAAAGAAAAATATTTACAAATTGCAGATTATCTTTTTAGATGCTGGAAACCCCATCGCTATAAAATGCTACTGGTTTTCTTTGTTTTTGAGAGAGGTGGGGACCTGTGTTTGGCATAATTAACCCTATCTGTACTGTGCTGACAAATCTCATTATCAGTTGTAAACTAGATTTTAACACTCTCTGTCTGAGCAAAGGGTTAAAGTAGCATTCCAATCAAATCCTAATTATACCTAAACCTGCTCCTACCCCATTTTAAGCCTATTCTAACTTCCCTGCAAATGAAAGATGTCTATACTTACCTATTCTGAGGGTGCTCCTGTCTGGTCACATGATCAGTTCCTAACGCCAGCTTCATTGTAGAGGAGGGACAGCCAACAACGCATGCTCTATACTATAGGTGCCATCATCACTCAGGCTCTGCAGAAGTTTTTGCTGATCTCTTCTTATCACTGAATCCGGTGCTGTAGACATCATGTGATCATGAGGCATGCCTAGGAAATAGGTAAGTATAGAGATTTTTCCTTTACAGGGTAGTTAGAATAAGCTTAGCATGGGGGTGGGAGCAGGTCTAGGTATAGATAGGATTTGATTGGAATTCCATCATAATCATCCCATCCTTGGCCTTTCAACTGGAACAGAGAGAAAACAGGTGGCGCACACACCTAGTGCATTATCCAAGGTTTATTGTAGGAATGAAATAATAAAAACATACTCACAGACGAAGCATGTATCTAAAAAGCATAGAAAAAATGGCAATGGGCACAACGGCGGGCAAGGTGTTCTCACTGTCAGTGCGGTCAAATAGTTGACGCGTTTCGGGGGACGAATCCCTTTCCTCAGAGCTGATGACCAACCTCTGATGCTGATGTATGATGTATGGACAGAAAGAGCCTCGCTGTTGATGTTGTCAGGCATCAACAGCGAGGCTCTTTCTGTCCATACATCATACATCAGCATCAGAGGTTGGTCATCAGCTCTGAGGAAAGGGATTCGTCCCCGAAACGTGTCAGCCATTTGACCGCACTGACAGTGAGAACACCTTGCCCGCCGTTGTGGCCATTGTCACTTTTTCTATGCTTTTTAGATACATGCTTCGTCTGTGAGTATGTTTTTATTATTTCATTCCTACAATAAACCTTGGATAATGCACTAGGTGTGTGTGCCACCTGTTTTCTCTCTATCCAGTGGCTGATTTCCCCGTCTGAGGAGGGCTGCACCCCTGGAACATTTCCTTTGGTTGTCGCTGTCCTGGTACACTTGGCTTCCCTTTTGGCTGTGCATATCCTGAGGCGCTGGAGAGTACATACGATATCCGTTTCAACTGGAACAGATCATACTGAATGTGTTCAGGAATGCTTGCAATCAGCCACAACATCTACTCCAAAGAAACATCTAAAAAGCTGCATTTTGGTATTTTAGGGTATCCTATGCTTTAATTCCTCTCTTCCTTAGTTTATTGGTCCTATAGTAAACTCCATTAAACAGTTTAAAGAGACTGAAAGTCTGAAACTCTTCACCCCTACACAGAGTCAAGAATACCTTCTGAAGGGAGTTAGAGGGTGCTGCATACTTACACTAGTTGAATTTTAAAATTTGTAGTATCTTTGACTCCTATATGACCACTGAATACATATATGCGGCAGCTTTAATGCTCAAATGGCACACAATTGCATCGCTGGGAGGCCAATATATATGTGCTGAGATCTTGCTCACTGTACGCTCCCAGAACAAAGACTGAGCTGCCAAAGACAACTATTGGTCCAGAGTAAAGATCGGTAGGACCGGATTCCTATCATGTTACCACTGTGACAGTGACCACATAATCACCAATCCTTCTCAGCCCTCCAGGCATTCAGAAGTGTTTAAAGGGACTCCAGGACAGATGGGAAGGAGTTAATATTTGTCCGGCATTCAGCTTTACCACACATTGCAAAGATAATTAATGTGTAGACTATTATCTCTATTTCTACAATAAATATCTGCAGTACCACCATAGTTTTGCTAGACAAATGCCATTGAGTTTTGTACAGAACGACAATTCTTATTCTTACACACATTATAATTTTATCAGTCAGTTTGCCATCTGCAGGCCTCAAGTAGGAATAGCAGACTGTAAAACTTCACACCTCCACATCATACTTTTATATATAACCCATAAAGTCCAGTCATCATGAAAGCAGTATGTCAATACTCAGTATTGAGATTTCTCCCAGAAAGCAAAATGGTGTGATAATTGCATTGCAGAACATTATCTGTATTAGCCACCAACACCAGAGTGCATTATGATTTATTATTGTATTAAAATCACACACACACGTTTGAAAAAGGTGATGCTTCCTGTAATAACAAAAACTAAATCATAATGCACAAGGAATAGATGGAACAATTGCAATCTAATTCTATTACATTCTATATACTGTAGTGTGAAGCTGCGTAACCCATGTGTACTTCAGAAAGATAATTCATTTTGGGATTATTGCAAGGCTTTTAATAATTGTTTTTGGAAACCTACATAGTTTTAACCGCTGGTTGGGCAGAAGTAAGTACTTATGCATACTTCATTTTATATTTAATTGTCTGCATTAGCCAAAATGTAGGCAATTTTCTGAACATATCATATTGATGGCAGTAGGAAATGATTGATTTTTCCGATGAATTTGTATCAAATGTATGTTGGCTTATTAAAATATATATAAGGATTAGAGGACACAGGGTAAAGATCACACAGTGTAAAGTAGCAATCAGAAGTAAAAAAAATATTAAAGTGGAACTTTAGTCAGAAATTGTAGCTAATGATTATTATTCTAATTTCTAAAGATTAGAAGAAATTTTTGATAAATTGAATGACAATTGATAAACAGGACAGAATTTGAAAAGTTAGAGAGCTTTTTTAAGATCTTCAAGAAAATGTGTGGATTGCGATTCTGATGTTTAGATAACAGAGTTTTATTTCTTCTAAAATACCTCATGTCACCATAGTGCAACACAAATGATCTTGGTGCAATAAACTTTCTTAATTTCAAATTAATAATATGATTCTATATATTTTTTTCTAAAATACATTTTTTTAAGTAATTTGTAATTGAAAAGTGTAATTTAAGGGATTTTGGTATATATGGTTTTTTAACATTGGTTAAAACTACACCATAATTTTGGTAATACAGGAACTTGAGATGCAGAGGTACTTTGAGAGCATTTTTAACCTCTTCACGCCGACCGTACGCTAATATGTGGACTCTCAGCGGCTGGGCCTTGATGACGTGCAGCCGCATATTTGCGTACCATTTGTAAACAAACATGCTGAGAGCACGCGCCCTGCACGCTCCTAGCACATGTGTCAGTGTCCAACGGAAAGGTCCCAATCTCTCCTTGCAATCGAGACCTTTCCGATCATGTGACTGCCGTGAGAGCCAATCACAGTGGTCACATGACCCTAAACACCACCCCGCCTCCTGGCGTCAGAAACCCTGTAGAGGGCTGGGAGGCGCGAAGGGGCTAAAATATATGTAAACCCTCATCTTGTAAAACAAACTTTACAATTTAACCACTTGCCTACCGAGCACTTTTACCCTTTTCCTGCCCAGGTCAATTTTCACCTTTCAGAGCTGTTACACTTTAAATTACAACTGTCCAGTCATGCAACACTGTATCCATATGACATTTTTATCATTTTTTTCACACAAATAGGGATTTCTTATGGTGGTATTTATTCACCACTGGGTGTTTTATTTTTTTGGGCTATAAGCGAAAAAAAGACGAAAAATTTGGAAAAAAAAAGCATTTTTCTTTGTTTCTCTAATAATATTTTGCAAATACATAATCTTTCTACACAAATTTAGGCCCAAATCTATTCTGCTACATGTCCTTGGTGAAAATAACACAAATCAGTGTTAATTATTTAGTTGGTAGGAAAGTTATAGAGTCAACAAACTATGGTATATCTAAAAATTGATGAATCCTGATGTACTGATGGCTGATCTAATTTCATTGCTTACAACTGAGCCCGTGTGGTGATCTGTCATCGGCCATGTCCCATGGACACAGCCGGTGACAGGTCATGCCAGAGCAGGGCCCCTAGGGCACGCATGAGATGCGATCCTAGGAGGATGTCATATGATAATAGGGCTTCCGCTCGGCTGTCACCAAGCGGAAAGGAGTTAAAATAGAAATGAAAAGTAAAACATTTGTGTATTTGTATAAAAACGTTATAAAGATATTTTTTACCCTTTTTTATAAGTGATCATATACCCTCTGTCCTCACCTGCATAGAGAGGAGAGGGTGGAGAAACAGCAGCACACCGGTCTTCCCAGTGAATAGCTTGCAGGGGAGGCATGTCAGTACAAGTTTGATCATTGGAGGAAAATAGAATGAGTTCTCAGCACAGCTAGAGAACTGACCGTGATGTGCTCTCATGCATAGTGTGGTCAGTTTTTAATGGGAAAGCAGAGGGACTGGCAGGAATACCAATGATTTCATACAAAGGAAGCAATAGAAAGAAAACAGGATACTTTTTCATACAAATACATGGTACAGCAGGCACATATTAGGAATATGAAATGTTGGGTTTACATACTATTTAAATCTAGAAGGAGAAACTTTCTGTAAATGTTGGAGAGTGATGCTCCCGTGTTACTGCATTTAGGGTCTGAAGTGATCATTTACTTTTCAATGAAAACCCCTTTAATACAGATACACTATTGCTTTGTATATTAGAGAACATAAATGTTGATCATTGGAATAAAGAAGTGTATAAATGCATCCAATATCCAGCTTTCCAGTAATGTTACCTGGAGCTGTGGGTTGGCAGGAAAAACAAGAGCCCATGCAAGCGTTGGCAAAACATGCAATGAAAGACAGAAAATAATGACTTTGGCAAACTGATTCTAAAAAACAGATTCAGAAAATCAGAGCTAGGAAATAATCTTTATTTTATGTAATTTGCCAAAAAAGTTGATTAAATTGTGTTTTTTCTATACCACATAGTATCTAGCAGGTTAAATTAATTAAATCCAGAAGAGTCTCATACTTTCCAAATGACATCCAATTTAGAGGCCCCTCTTCACTGCTGCATTTTTAGTAATTATTTACATTTAGCTGAACTGTAATAGTGAAGGCATTTCAAACATTTTCAATATCACAGAATGGGTCCAGATGAATGGCAATAGCCGCTATTTGCTATATCGTGACTTGGATAATAAGAGCCTTCACAGACTTATGTTGCTTCTTATTTTTATGTTGTTGGTTTGCAGTTTGTATGCGTTTGGCATGCTGGGCCATTTAAACAATTTATCACAGGTATTTACATAGTGCCAAAGAACAATATATTGTACATTCACATCTATAAGGTTCCTATTTCACATGCATACATACAGGCATACGAAGGCCATTTCATTGGTGTGTGGGAGGAAACCCATGCAAGCACAGGAAGCCCATGCAAACTCCATGCCGATAATGTCTTAGTTGAAATTCCAACTGAAAGACGAACTCCAGGAAATGTTTTCCCCATGCAGTGGAGCTGTGCTCGCACTGCATGGGTTAACTGCTCTTTTATGTCTAGGGGACTGGAGAGCCGAGATATACTCACCTAATCCCACTATCCTCATGGTGTAAGACCAGTGACCGCTGCTCCTGTCCCCCCTGTGGTCTAGGGGTCTTGTGCGTTGAACTGTTCCTGACGCCAAGTTTACAATCCAAACGCACACGTTCCTTCGTTAAAAATGGCTGTGTGTATAAGTGGGTGCTGCAGCGACCATCGGCTGGGACCGAACAGAATCAGCAAGGGAGAATGTCACCAGCACACCGAGGATCACCAATATCGGTTCAAAAGTTTTAATGAACAATCACATAGTTACAGCAAGGCAACGTTTTCGGAGTCTCACAGGACCTCTTTATTGGTGATCCTCAGTGTGCTGGTGACATTCTCCCTTGCTGATCCTGATGTCATCACTCCTATAGACTGGCTCCGGACGTGAAGACATCAGGAAGAGTCCACCGCTGGACATGGGGGAGCGCCATTTTCTAGGGGATTGAAGGATTGGGTTAGTATAGACTCTGTGTTCACCCCTAGACAAAACAAGTAGTTAACCCATGCAGTGCGAGCACAGCCCCACTGCATGGGAAAAAAGTTGCCTGGAGTTGTACTTGAAGACCCCAGTGTTGTAAGTATTAAGCCACTGTGCTGCGGAAACATGAGCCCTTTTGGTGGCAATAGATTTTACAGACTTGCACACTTAAAGTGGTTGTAAACTCTTACATATACCCAGTGAAGCGACTGGCCACAGGTGATACACAGAGATGAAACAATTACATAAGGTGTAGCTATGTATCTGCAATCTCTCTCTACATCAGTTCAAAGTCCAGATTTTATAAAGCTTGTCTGAGCTGTCAGGAAAAAAAAGGAGAGCTGAAATGATACACTGCAGAGCTGAGTGAGGAGATCTCTGAGAGCTGATTGGAGGGAAGGGACACACCCCCGCTTCACACAGAACACAGGAACAGAGCTGATGCTGTCAGTCTGCTGGAGGTACCTCCGTTGTCACCTTTTTTCTCTTGGTGTCAGGAAAGCTTGCCAAAGTGACTTATACTGATAGTAGTGAAACAAAGCAGCAGACTGAAATGACACCTAAAGGATAAGTTCACCTTTGGAACGTTGCATGTCTCACCCTTTTTTAGGGTGGAACATGTAAGATGTTCCCATAGCCGCGCTGCCTCCCTCCCTCTGACAGATAGTACAGGGAGAAGTTTCCCCTTACTAGCTGTCAAATTTGAAAACAGCGTGGCTCCGCCCACAACCCCGCATCACTCATTCACAGAGTTATGTGACTAAAATTCCCAGTATCCTTAGCGGCTGTCGTCTTGTAGTTTTCAATTACCCACTTGCCAACCGCACTATAGCCGAATGACGGCTACAGCGCAGTTGTCCAGTTCTGGGAGGGCATCATATGACGTCCTCCAAGAACGCGCCCTCCTGCACGTCCCCGGCGATCTATGGACACAGCTGATCACGTGATGTGGTAAAAGGCCAATCACAGAGGTCTTTTACCACGTGATCAGCTGTGTCCAATGACACAGCAGATCACCGGTAAATGCAGTTGCTGGTTAACGGCTGCACTTTCCTCACGCTGTCACAGTGTGAGGAAAGTACTGCCGATAACTGGCAATTGTCAGAGGACGGATTGGCACTGATCATCAGGGCACTGATGATCAGTGCTCAGCAGTGCTACCCACCAGTGCTGCCCACATGTGCCCAGCAGTGTCACCCACAAGTGCCCAGCAGTGCTACCCACCCGTGCCCAGCAGTGCCTAGTAGTGCCACCCACCTGTGTGCCCAGCGGTGCCACCCATCAGCGCCACTCACCAGTGCTGCCCAGCAGTGCCACCCATCAGTGCCCAGCAGTGCCGCCAGTCAGTTCCGTCAGTCAGTGCCCATCAGTGCTGCCCATCAGTGCCGCCTATCAGTGCCCATCACTGTTGCATATCAGTGCCACCACATCAGTGACAGCTCATTAGTGCCGCCCATCAGTGCTACCTATCAGTGCAGCCTCATCAACGCACATCAGTGAAGGAGAAAAATTACCTGTTTGCAAAATTTTATAACAGAAATAAAGAAAAACTTTTTGTTTTCAAATTTTTTGCTCTTTTTTTGTTTATAGCGCAAAAAATAAAACCCCCAGTGGTGGTTAAATGTTTAATTTTGGTATAGTGTTGCATGACCACGCAATTGTCATTCAATGTGTGACAGTGCTGAAAGCTGAGAATTGGCCTGGGCAGGAGGGGGGTAAAAGTGCCCTGTAGGAAGGCAATTAACTACCATGTCACTATGGAACACTTTGGTACTTCATTGAAGCTTCCTGTCAGAAAATTTGCTTGACCATACATCCCGTATGGCAATCAGATATTCTGACAGGTCTGCAGGAGCCCTGCATGGCATCAGTGATTTACTGATCGCTGGTGCAATACTTTCCAGGCTCCTTTGGACAAGAATAATAAATGCACATTTTTTTACTGGCAAAAAAATATGCATTTATTTTGTTTGTCCAAAAGGCGAACTTATCCTTTAATGCTCTGGATAGAGACAAGTACGCACTATAGAGGAATATGCTTCGTTCATACTTCATGTCTGGGGTTTACAACCATTTTAATCCTAACATTGCAGGGTGAGCTCACTCAACCTGATAAAGATTTGAAGATCAGTTCCACCCAAAACTGATCCATTGGCTTGATCTAGTTAGCTGTCTGTGGAATCACTCTTTGCTTTTTTATAACTCTTGGAACCTCCAATAGTAAGATTTCAGTGCAATAGTTTGTGTTTCTGCTGCCTTCTACAAGGCTATAATGAGGTTATGTTTTATAGGATGCTTAGACATGCTCTCTGGATTTCATAGAGATGTAAAGTGTCAGTGGGTGTTTAAGACCACCAGAGTCCAAGGTTACAATATCAGTTATAGGTGGAATGACCCTTTAAATAAGCCTGGTTTCATTTACTTCACTATACTGAAGTTTACAAGGAGCTAGAAGGTAAAACACATTGATAATTAATTGCGGCATGTGGTAAATGAGATAATAAATTACAGTCAGATGTAAGCACTGTGTATAATTCCACTCACGCTCACATTTATTTAGAGTGTATCGGGATTTGTCTTCTTCTATGGTACATTGATCCTTTGTCTTGGTCGCTGCGTAGAAAATAAATTTTCATGTTTAGCCAGCAGAGAGCAGCAGCGATATATCTGTAATTATGCCTGACCATAATTCTTTGCATGCCATACATACTATGTTCCTGATAGCTAATACTATACTCTGTAATAATCTATTATCTGCTGTCATGGTCATTTATTTATTTGAATGTCTCCAAAGTTTCTCTAATGACATTTAATTACAGGCGCCACAAAAATGTTTACACTGTAAAACCGCTGAGATTTATAGAAAATGATTGCTTTATAAGGGGCACATCAGGTTTTCAATAACTATTTATCAGAACATTTGTATTTTTACCTTATTTGTGAGCCTTAAGGAATATGTAAACCCAACATTTCATAGTCTTGATATGTGCCTGCTGTAAAACATGCTTGTATGAAAATGTATCCTGTTCTCTTTGTATTGCATCCTTTGTGTGACATCCCTGGTGTTCTTGCCTGTCCTTCTACTTTCCTATTAAAAACTGACCACATTAGGCATGAGAGCACAGCATGGTCTGTTCTCTAGACGTGCTGGCAACTCAATGATCAGACTTGTCCTGACACCCCCCCTGCACAGCCATTCACTGGGATGATCAGTGTCCTGCTGTTTCTCCTCCAACAGCTCTTATGAGGTTGAGAACAGAGGGTATATGATCACTTATAAAGGTGGAAAAAGTATATAATTTTTTTTTATATCTATACACGAAGGTTTTGCTTTTCACTTGCCTTTCATGTTAAACTGAATAGGTTTTTTACAAAGTGAGGGTTTACATTCACTTTAAATAATACCTTTTTTTAATGAATATACACAGATTTACTATATTGTCATTTGTCTGACATATCCTATTGCAGCAGGGGGAGGGAGGCTGCACCGACCATGGTGATTTAAAAATGGTGACTTTTTTTTTGTACTTTTGATCATTTGTGGCTAAATTAAGCAGGAGACCTGTAGGAGAAAGAGAGTGTGCATGGGGATGTTGAGAGGAGTCAAAAGGCTCACTATAGTTCCGGAGAAATTAACCCTCTGCTACTGCCTCCCCATCAAGGGGTTCTGAATGATGGCAGGTGGATGCAGAGTTCCTAGCTATGTGACCAATATGATCTGCTGTCGTACCGGTCACATGATCATGAGCCTCTTCCACCGGCTCCGGCATGTAAACAATGACCGGGAACAGTAGGTGACAGCTCAGTCAGTGTGCTGGGAGAGCACTGTGTGCACGGAACAGATGTGTACCATGGTGCATAAGTGTGGCACATGGGTGTTAGAGAGGAACACCAAAAATATTCTATTTTAAAAACATACATTGGGCCAACGTGGTTACATATAATAATGAATAAATTACATCTGGAAGGCCACTAGGGATGCTGAAATTCATCTGCGCTTCATACAGGAAGCACTATCCTGTTCAGGGTGCTGTTGGAGTGTCTTCCCTTCTAGTACACTGAACACAGAGGCGGGAATTCAGTAAAACCATTGTGTCACTTTTCTGGTGGTATGGCCCTTTAAAAAGGCCTGCATCAGCTTTGGTAACTTTACTGAAACATGCAGTAGATTCGGGGAGTTTAACAACGCCACTTTCATAAGAAGGCGCTATGGCTACACCAAATTCAAAAGATCTATGTAGTTTGTTGATACTGAAACTAAAGATAACTAAGAGCAGCTCTAAGTTGGTGTACAGAGACAGGCAGAGTGCCTATTTCTGTACACTGTGTAGCAGTACACCATGTTTGCCCCTCCCCACCTGTCACTGATCATCAAGGACACTGTCAGCTTCACAGCCTCCTAGCAACCAGTGACACTGACAGTAAGTGGATCCTGATAAGGAAGCTGAGTCACTAGTTCCCCTTCAGTTCCACTCTTTCCTTGTGATTGACAGCAGGCAGTGGGCAGATTATATTGCCATTAACATGCTGTGTTTTGACTATGGATCTGTCCACTGCCTGCTGTCCTCTACCAGGGAAGTGGACCTGATGGGTAACTATTGTCCCTGAATCCAACAGATATATTTATTTTGTTGTAGACTCTTTATAAATTCCCAGCAATGAGTAGCTCACCCAGCATGTCTGCCATTCAGCAAACATCTTGTACTTTGTTAAGTGAATACAAGGTGTTCTATGATTATCTGCCACTTATCTCCACCTCATCCAACCAGAGAATGCCTTGTATTCACTGGAAAAGATACAAGACATTTGCTGAATGGTGGAGTCAGTGGTGTATTTAGGTTTTGTGCTGCCCTAGGCAACACAAAGATCATCTGCCCCCACGGAAATTAACCAATACCACCCAAACCTTCCCCCTCCTACAGAGAGAACCTGACATTTATCAACACCCCTGCCCCCACCTGGGTAAGCCTTCCACTAACCCCCCCCAGCGATAGAGAGAAAGACACTCATCTTCACAGCTCCTGAAATCCCCGGAAAATGAGAGTTAGGCTCTGCATACACTATTAAGCAGCTCGTGGCCTCTCTTGGATCCCTCCTGGTTCCCATTGAGCACGTGCCCCTTCTTTCATCCCTTTTTCTGGGGGGAGGTGCTGCCCCCCTGAAAAATGCCTCCCTAGGCAAGTGCCTTGTTTGCCTTGTGGTAAATATGCCCCTGGGTGGAGAGACTCTGTGTGTTCAGTGTACCAGATAGGAAGTTGCTCCAGCAGCACCTAGAACAAAACAAGGCTTCCTATTTGTAGCACAGACTACTACAGGAATTTCAACATCCCTGGCAGCCTTTTTTATTAGTGCCAAGAGAAGTGCGGATATTACTACACTTCTTCCAATAGTTGCCAATTGAAAACATTCACTTTTATGAGACACTATGCAAAAAAATATGAGCAGGTCAACTTCTTTACTACCACATTGCCATTGCCATGACAAAACCAGCCTGTCTCCAAAACCCTTATGGTTAAAGTGGTTGTAAACCCTTACATATACTCAGTGAAGTGACTGGCCTCAGGTGATAAACACATCCTCCTACATAAGTTGTATCTGCTTATCTGCAACCGTCTTTTCTCTACAATCGTTCAAAGAGCAGAATGTATTAAACTTGTCTGAGTTTTTAGAAAGCAGGGGCGGAGAACTGAAATTACAGCAGGGGCGGAGAATTGAAAGGAGAGCTCTGAGAGCTAATTGGCAGGAAGGGACACCCCATCTTCACACAGCACACAGGAACAGAGTTGAGGCTGTCAATCACAGGCTGTGTGCTGGAGATCCCACCCTTGTCACCTTTTTTGTCTTGGTGTCAGGAAAACAGGTCAGAAGCAGCAGGCAGAAATGACACTTAATGCTTTAGAATGAGACACACTATAGAGGAATATGCTTTTTTCATAGTTCATGTCTGAAGTTTACAACCATTTTAAGTAAAACAGTGGTGCTTTAGGAAAAGGAGGTTAATAACGGCCATCACGGTGGCTTAGTGGCTAACATTTCTGCCTTTTAGCACTGGTTCCCCAGTTTGAATCCTGGTCAGGACATTATTTGCATACAGTTTGCATGTTCTTCTTGTGCCCGCATGGGTTTCCACTGGATACCCCCACACTCCAAAACATACTGGTTGGTGAATTAAATTGGGACTTTAAATAAATTATTAAAAGTGGGTGAACGGGCAGGATTTTTAATGCAGAAGAGCTATGCTTTGTCTCCTCTGCAATAAAACTACCTACTTTCCTGTCCACCCTTGTACAGTGAGTTGATTATGCACCTCACTGCAGAAATTCAGCAATGCCAAAGCCAATGGAACTCCCAAGCATGAGTAAGAGTGACATCATCCCCATCCAGCCAATAAAAGCAGCCTACGATCCATAACTGGAAGATGGCTGCTCGAAGATGTGAGTGGCCACCGGAGAGCTCCAGGAGATCACATCGCTGGAGCCAAGGTGAGTATAGTTCTGCTTTAAATTAACTAAGTAATAATAACTTGTAACAAAGGTAACCAAGTCACCTTTACAATATTTAACTGATAATTGTATATTGTATGTCTATATGTGATCCTTCTTTAAAGGTTCGCCATCATTGCTGCTGTGGAAATACATCAGGAATCCAATCTTCCAACATAGTTCATTCTCCTCCCAAGTGCTATTTTACAAAAACGTTCAACTATGTTTGAAGTCTTAAACATCATAAAATATGTTTTTTGGCTAAAGTGGTTGTAAACCCAAAAAATCAAAATTGAAATGACCAGTCTACCTCACACAGCAGAAGTAATTAGTCTGGCCAAGAAAGAAGCAGCCAGTCATCTGAAATCCTCTCCACTTTCCTACAGTAAAAAAACCCGACACATGAAAAAAAATTGTTACCACACCCCCTCTCCTGTGACTGACAGACTATTTAGGAGTCTCATGCATGAGCATGAGAGCAGGGAGCATGTGTCCCGTAGCCAGCCACACCGATCACTCCCGAAATATCTTAGCTCAGGAATTACTCAGTGGACCCTGCCCACATTATGTGCTTATCTCTACTAACAGAGGAGAAGGGAGGGTACATGCTTTCACAGGTCATCATTATCAACTAAGGGAGGGGGGTGGGCAAATGGCCTCACACAGATTTAACCCCACAGCTGTCAGGGAGAAAGCCAAGCTAGAGGATCACAAATAACCCCTCAACGACTGGCCACTTTAACTGTGTGACTATCGGGCGTTACTTACTACAGTAAAAGTGCCCAACTATTGAGGGGTTAATTGTGATCCTTCTGCTCAGCTCCCTCCCCCGGAGCTGTAGGGGCTAAATGTGCGTGAGGTTTTTTTGGCTCCAGTTAGTTGATAATGATGACCTGTGAAAGCATTTATCCCCTTCCTCCTCCCTTAGCAGAGATAAGCAGATAGTGTCCACAGTGTCCAGCTGAGTAATTCCCGACAGTTGCTCAGCTCCCTCCAGTCTTTGAAAGTCTTCAGTCTCTGGTGCCTCAAATGCTGCCCAGTGTTTATGGGAATAACTGATTTCTCAGTCTCCTCAGGCTGGAGCTGACTCCTAATTAGTCTGTCAGTCACAGGAGAGGGGGTGTGGAGACACAAATTTTGTTCATGTGTCAGGTTTTTTTCCCTGTAGGAAAGCAGAAAAGATTTCGGATGACTGGCTGCTCCTTTTTTGGCCAGACTTGGGTCAAATGACTTCTGCTGCTATGCTGTGTGAGGTAGACTGGTCATTTCAATTTTGATTGTTTGGGTTTACAACCACTTTAATTTGTATGTAAGATAACGTGAGTTAGCCAATAAATATTATTTGCAGTATTTTATATAAGGAGAATGGAGCAGGAGGAGCTGGGACATGCAAAGGTGGTACCAATCAAAAGTCCCAGGTGGACAAGCGTAGACTGGGAACTATGGCAGGAAGAACTCAGAGTATGCTGACTTTTTTGGGTAAACTGACCTTTTGAGACTTCAAACATAGTTGAACATTTTTTATAAAATAGCACTTGGGAGGAGAATGAATTATGCTGGAGACTGGACTCCTGATGTATTTCCACAGTATCAATGATGATGAACATTGTTAGAAGGATCGCATATATACATACAATATACAATTATCAGTTTAATATTGTAAAGGTGACTTGGTGAACTCCGTTTTGTATAGGGCAGTGGTCGGCAAGCCGCGGCTCGCGAGCCACATGCGGCTCTTTGCACACTTTAATGCGGCTCTTCTGTGTGCCAAGCGCCCGCTCCCCTCCCTCCTCTCGGGCGGCCGCCCCAAAAGTCAGGACTCTGCAGCTAGCCCAGCAATGGGCAAACTACGGCCCGCATACGGCCGGCGGACCTTTTAATCCGGCCCGCGGAGGGTGGCAAACATTGGCTGTCAGGATGTAGGCGGGGCAGCGTGAGGCGGGGCAGCATGACGAACTCCTCTCCTCTCACAGTCCGCCCTGAAGACCGGAACGGCGTGGGAACACGGCGAGAGGAACGCGCGGAGCAAAGGTAAGTGAATTGACACAATATAGGGAATGAATTACTATAGGGGGGATGAATTACTATATGGGGGATGAATTACTATGGGGGATGAATTACTATGGGGGATGAATTACTATGGGGGATGAATTACTATATGGGAGATGAATTACTATGGGGGATGAATTACTATGGGGGATGAATTACTATGAGGGATGAATTACTATATGGGAGATGAATTACTATGGGGGATGAATTACTATATGGGGGATGAATTACTATGAGGGATGAATTACTATACGGGGGATGAATTACTACGGGGGATGAATTACTATATGGGGGATGAATTACTATATGGGGGATGAATTACTATGGGGGATGAATTACTATATGGGGGATGAATTACTATGGGGATGAATTACTATATGGGGGATGAATTACTATATGTGGGATGAATTACTATGGGGGATGAATTACTATATGGGGGATGAATTACTATATGGGGGATGAATTACTATAGGGGGGATGAATTACTATATGTGGGATGAATTACTATGGGGGATGAATTACTATGGGGGATGAATTACTATATGGGGGATGTATTTTCAGTTTTAAAAATGTGTCTCTCAAAATAAATTTCAATCGTGGTTTTGGCGAGATTTGGCTCAGTTGAAAAAAAAGGTTGCCCACCACTGGTATAGGGCAATGATAGTAAGCATTTTAAGAATGATTGTATACAGTACATACAATATACAAGTATATATCTATTATTGGAAAGGTGACTTGGTTACAAAGGTTAAATAAGAACATTACTTCAAATATGAGCATTAATAATAAACATTGTGAGCCACGAGCACTATAAATAATTTGCATTAATGTCATATTATTACCCTATTGTTTTACACTTCACAGGTTATTTGTATTGAAAAATGTACACCATTACTGACAGCATGATACCATTGATTCTGTTTGTATACATTACATTCTTCCTGTTGTATGATTAGCTTGAGGGACATAAGTTATAATGTGCTGTGTAAGCAAATAAACAATATCTTAAGGAAAAGAAACTCATATAGACACACAGGAAGAATTAAAACTGAGGGAAATGAAAGTGTCTATGTAATCCTGGGAAAACATATCAATGTGTAATTATCAGTTTTAAGATCAATTTTTTTTTCATTTGAGAGTAATCCCTTTTGATGGTGTTATGGTGTCACATGTATTTTTGGGGACTCAATATATTATACAGTTTAAAATATTCCAGGATTCCCTGCCCCTCGTAACAACATTGCCCTCATATAGGAGTACTATATCTCTCTTGGAGGTCCGGTACTCTTACTGGTATCACGCGTATAGGGAGCGTCTTCCTTAAAGTGGTTGCCGTACATGAAATGGTATAAGTTCATGGAGTGGATTGTTTGCCTAGTGGCAAATTTGCAATCTTTGCAAGCAAAGGCTGGGTTGGAGGAAGCTTAATGGTGTCTCATATGGCATGACTGGCCAACCAACCGTCCTTTAAATTCCACATTCAAACTGTCATAACATGGAATAGGTGAGGCCAGACTCTTTTAATCAATATAAAGCTGATTATTTTCAGTGTACAATGTATACATGTCCTACTAGGGTGCTATTAAATGTCTGACTGACATCAAAACTCTGGGATTTACACAAATAACCTGCAATGGGGCCCCTCTGTACTGCAAGGGTTAAATGCTCATTTAGTATAGAGGTTGAGGATTAATCTGTAATATTTCCTGGAGTCATCAGGCTTTCTCTATCTGTCAAAGCCTCTTCTTTAAAGTGGTTCTAAAAGCTGAAAGTTTTACATCTTTAGAGGAGCAGGGGACAGGGCCAAGCTGCAATCTGTGTGTCTTATGGGCACACAGAAGTGGATGAGTGAACATGCATGAGTACCTCCAGAGCAAGCAGCATGTGGAGGAGCCAGGAGCGCTGGTGGGGGACCCTAGAAAAAGATGATCGGGGCTGCTTTATGCAAAACCACTGCACAGAGCATATAAGTATGACGTGTTTGGTAACCTAAACCTTAAGTATCACTTTAAGGTGCTCCAGCCAGTGGTTGCACAATGACATCATCAAGTACAATGCAGGACCAATAGCCCTCAACCCAAGGTGTCTGAGAAGAACTGTGTGCCCAAAGCCTGCCAGAGCTAGGAATAAAGTAAGCATTACAGCTCATTCCTCTACCCCCTAGACTTAAAAAGCTTTTAAATATATAGAGTAAGCACACCACATAACAAAAATTACGTAGCCAAAAAGTTCTGTTAACCACTTGCTCTCCTGAGGATTTACCCCCCTTCATGACCAGGCCATTTTTTTGTGTTACGGCACTGCGTTACTTTAACTGAAATTTGTTCGGTCATACAACGCTGCACTCAAATTAAATTTACGTCCTTTTTTTCCCATGAATTTAGGTTTTTAAGTTGGTATTTGATCGCCTGTGCGTTTTTATCTTTTGCGCTATAAGCAAAAAAAGGCTGACAATTTTGGGCAAAAAACTATATTTTGGACTTTTTGCTATGAAACATGTCCAATAAAAAAATTTGAAAAAATCAAATTTCATCATAAATTTAGGCCAAAATGTATTCTGTTACATATCTTTGCTAAAAAAATCCCAATACATGTAAATTAATTGGTTTACGTGAAAGTTATAGCATTTACAAATGGCGGTATAGATAATAGGATTTTTTTTTCTACTAGTAATGGCGGCGACTTTTAGCCGGACTGCGGCAGACACTCTGACACTGGGGGGGAACCAACTTGGTGTCAATGACACCCCAGTGGCACCAATACAGTGATCAGTGCTAAAAAAAGCAATGACACTGTACTAATAGCACTGAGCACAGGAAGGGGTTAATGTGAGTGGCAATCAAAGGGTTAACTGTGGGCGGGGGGGGGGGGGTGTTCTTCACTGTAAGCACACTGATCGGGATGGCTGTACTGTGCACAGCCATCTCGAGCAGTGTGCGCTAGCTGACAGGGAGGAAGATTGTAAACAAAACAATCTTCCTCCCCATCGCAGATGCTCTGTAATCACCAGGCGCCGGTGGGTAATTACCGGCCAGGACCTGGTGATTGACATCCGTGGCAAGGGTAGGGTGTGTGTGTCCCCTACCCGGAAATGCAAAATCACATATATATACGTGATTCTGAGCACAGGTGCCTCCCTGTAGCAGTATATCTGCTATAGGGCAGTCCATAAGTGGATAAGCATATACATACAATTATACAAAGGTACAGATTTCAAAGAATGTCATTTCACATCAAGCATAATACAGCATAGGTATTCACTCCACTGTTGAATCACACCTGCATATATTTAGGTACAGTGAGTAACACTTAGAACATATAGGAGGTGATGTTCAGAAATGCATACAGGAGTTTAGTACCCAGAATAGAGTAATGAAAAGGATAGCTGAGCCAGATCCTGGTGAAAAGAAAGAGGAGGAGGAAAAACCAACGTTTCAGGGATGTAAGAACCTCCTTTCTCAAGAACCTCCTCCCATCCAGAATAAAGAAAAGGGTAGCTGACCCAGACCCTGGTGAAAAGAGAAAGAGGAGATAAAACCAATGTTTTAGAGATGTAAGAACCCACCTTTCTCAAGAGCTTCCTTAACCATTGCAGTGTGTGTGTGTGTGTGTGGGGGGGGGGGGGCGGTGTCAGGGGTGCCTTTTGTGTAGTTCCTGGAGCAACTTTGAAAAGCTTAAAAATATGCCCTCACTAACATTTGTAGATGGAGGCTCTGTGGAAAAGTTCATCCTCATGGTTTATAACAAGGATACTGAAATCAGCAACTTCCCATTATTATCTATGGTAGCAGAGACCTGACAGCCTAACTACCTTATGGTGTAAGCAAGCAGCAGGTGCTGAGGATTATTACTCCATAGTGCCACAGAGGTCAATGAGAGCTTGTTTTAAAGAATTGTTATTGCTTAAGAAACATGCTAAGGTCTATGGTCTGGACACAGTTCTACATTTTGGGTTATATTAAACCCATAGACACACAGAGCTAGCAAGCAATTCCACGACTCCCTCCTCCAAGCAAGATGTATGACAGCTTTATCAGCCTTTCACTACCTCTACCCTCAGCAACCTGGAAGTTTGGGGGAAGCAGTGTGGTGGGACCTGGAGCCAGGGAAAAAAGTAGAGGGCTCCTGCCCTGGCTGGATACATTTAATATATAGCTCTGCTGTAGCCAGCCAAGCTGCTATTTACATTTTAGGCCTGTTCATCTCTATCCCTAAACTTGGAGTTTTATTGCTTCTAGAACAAACCTGGGGTTTGATTGCTTCTGCCTGCCTTTGGAAGAATATACCAGAAATAGTGTGGGAGATCAGTTTTTGTGCTATGATCATTGGGAGGGAGGCCCAGAAGGTATGGCTAAGGAGAAGATAAATGTTTGGGAGGGTCTGATGAGAGTCCTCTCTCCTGGGGTCATCTGTGTTACGGAAGAGCTGTTACTGTTAGGCCTTAGTGTGCACTTGGCTGAAGGCCTTGGAGGAAACTGGACTTTAAACAACTTGCTGGAGAACACTACCTATAGAAGCAGGACCTGATAGGAAACCTTTTTGTTGAAGATTGTTGCAGGGGATCTGGTGGAGGTGCTCCCTCTGGACATTAGGAGTAGGACCTTTTGCCTAGAGCTTCAGGTGTGCACGTTCCTTGAGGTTTAGACATCAGAGGTTGCTACAAGAACTGTGATTGTTCATACAGAGTCTCAAACTATCTGGCTGTCCCCTTTATTTCCAGCATTACTTAAAGCTGCTAATAGACTTTACTTTAGTATTTGTCCTCCAATACCTGCATGTTTTTTTGGAGTATCCTGCACCCTCATTTGCATTAAACATGGACCAATAGAAGAACTAGTGTGTGTTATAGTGAGCCTCGTCATCATTGCAGCACACAATGAAGTTCACTACTACTGTGCTTATACTGTACCTATTAGCTGATATGCACTAATGGCAACAAAGTGCTTGTTTCAGAAGTAAAACCTTGCTGCATACTATCAAAAAAGAATTCTTAACAAAATGTATCTAATCTAAAAGCTGATAAAACTATAAAATCTAATAATCCAGCAGTCAGCAAATACAGGTTAGATTAATGTGTTATTGGAATTTTCATTCCTAAGGGTAGAATTTTCAAAAGTCCTATAATGATATATTTTTATTTTCAATGAAACATATATTAGGAGTTTTGAGTCTAAGCTCTATGGGTTGTGTTGTGCTACTGAGTGGTTTAACCTCTTATTGGTAAACATCTTATCGGCAGCACATCCCTGAAATTTGCAATTACAGTATATGTCCATTGCTTGAACAGGAAATTCAGAATGGTGTATAGTGATATATTCCTTCCAGGACACATGTTTTACCTTAAAGAAAACAGGTCATAAAGTAGCAAAGAGCATTGATAATTTAAAAAGTGCAGTAACCTATAACAGGAACTATGCGGTAGCTGAAGCTAATAATCTAATCGGTACACTCCAGTCAAAATTGAAAATTAAGACTTCAGATGAATGCAGAGTGAATATACTAGTTAACTAGTATTTCAGTTTTACATCCATATGCTGCTGTATCATACCTGTCAACTTTTATACAATAAGAGACAGTTAGAAGAATGGATGTATGCAGTGAACCTTGGTGAAAAATGGGAGTTTCTAGTGAAATGTGGGGTAGCTATATGGGAGTGGTTTAAGAGACTGCAGGGCTTGGCAAGGGACACAGAGACCACAGGACTGGGGAGAGGACACAGATATCACAGGACTTGGAAAGGAAGCTAGAGATCATCAGGACTGATTTATTTATTTCAGGTACATATATAGCGCCGTCAATTTACGCAGCGCTTTACATATATATATTGTACATTTACATCAGTCCCTAACCCTCAAGGGGTGTACAATGTAAGGTCCCTAACTCGCATACATTCACATACTAGGGACAATTTGGAGAGGATCCAATTCACCTACCAGCATGTCTTTGGAGTGTGGGAGAAAACTGGAGTACCTGGAGGAATCCCACGCAGGCACAGGGAGAACATGAAAACTCCAGGCAGGTGGTGCCATGGTTGGGATTCGAACCAATGACCCTAGTACTGCCAGGCAGAAGTGCTAACCATTTAGCCACTGTGCTGTGCTGATGAGGGGAAACATAGATTGCAGGACTGGAGAAGGGACACAGAGACTGCATGTAAGGGACCGCCTGGCGGTACCACTAGCACTCCACTGAATAGGCGTCCCCAGCGCACGGAATCTAAGTCCCAGGGTGCTTGTTCACCAGGGCCCCTGATGGTGGGGATGGACTTGGAGCCCCCCGAGACCAGGTCGTGGCTACTGGGTGCGTCCGGCAGTGGTAGTGGTATGCGCCAAGGGCTCCCACGGGGAAGAGTCTGATGTGAGGAGGTCAGAAGACCCCACTGCAAGGGATGGATGGATGGATGAGCAAGGTCAGACGGGCCGGGTCGGTAACAGAGAGGACGGCAAGGTACAAGGCAGCGGGCATAGAATGGTCGGGTCACATGCCAGGTTAGCAACAGCAGGTCAAACAGCAGGATCTTGAGCGTGTCAGGAAGGACGAGTTCGTAGGCCACTTCGTTAACCATCCGTTTAATGCAGAAGGGGCCTATAAATTTGGGTCCCAATTTCTTTGATGGGCAAAGCATCTTTAAATTGGACGTCGCTAGCCAAACCTTCTCCCCAGGCCGCAACACCAGATCTCCTCTCCGTTTCCTGTTGAATGCCTTCCTGTAGTCTTCCTGGGCCCGACTGATGGCCTCTTGAAGCTTCTTATTGTTCGTGGAGAAAAACGTTACCACATCTTGCGTTGCTGGTACTGGGCATTCCGAGACCAAATCCGGGAGGAAGACTGGGTGAAAGCCATAGTTGACAAAGAACGGGGACTGTCCTGTCGCTGAGTGGCGGACGTTGTTGTACGCAAATTCCGCTAGGGGTAGAAGTGGCATCCAGTCATCTTGAGTAAATGAAGTGTAGCATCTTAAGTATTGCTCTAGGGTCTGATTGGTCCTTTCGGTTTGACCATTAGTTTGAGGGTGGAACGCAGAGGAGAGAGACAATTTGATGTCCAGGGCTTTGCACAGTGCTCTCCAAAATCTTGACGTGAACTGGACCCCCCGGTCCGAGACAATGTCTTCGGGGGCCCCATGCAGCCTTACTACCTCACGAATGAAGACTCACGCAGTCTCGGCCGCCGAGGGGGTTTTCTTCAACGGGATGAAGTGGGCCATCTTGGACAAGCGGTCCACGACCACCAGGATTGCCGTGTGGTCTAGTGATGGCGGAAGCTCGACTATAAAATCTAACGAGATCTTTTGCCAAGGCCGTTCAGGAATCAGTAAGGGTCGCAGCAGACCCCAAACTTTGTTTCTTGCTGGCTTGTTCTTCTGGCAGGTGATACAGGACTTTACATAGCCCTTACAATCTTTAGCCATATCTGGCCACCAGAATGAGTGTAGGAGAAGTTCCAGGGTCTTTTCTGGGCCAAAGTGCCCCGCCATCGGGTGGTCATGGCAATGCCCCAAGACCAGGGTTCAGGCTTCCACCGGCACCACAATTCGATCTTCCCTCCATAGGAGTCCCCCCTTGTTCTGGAGCGGCCCTCCGCCTGGGGTAGAGATGGTTGTGGATGCCTCCATTAGCTTGGAACGAAGGTCCGACTGAAGGGCCAAGAAGTTACC